>NC_036249.1:24921377-24929132 GCF_002742605.1 Olea europaea var. sylvestris | reverse complement strand
TAAAATATCTACTCTCAAGTCTTAATCTTTCACATTTTTATTTTATTAATTGTCTATTATTTGATATTTTCATTCCTTGTAGTATTAACATTATATTTCGTATTTCCTCTTGTATTTTTTCCATTTTTATAAGTAATTTATTCAATTTTAAATGTGTATTATTACTTGCACTCATACTTTTCTTTATAATATAAATTATTTTCTTCATCTTCATATATATTAATAATTTTTTCATATGTATATATATCTTTTATTTTTTCTATTATTAATTTTTCTAATATTTGTTCCTTTATTTCTTTAGGCAGTTCTTTAATTATTGTTAGTATCATTATTTTTAATCTATTATGAATAGGTTTTAAAAATATATAACTACCTCTTTCTTCTTCTAAACGCCAATAATCATCTATTTTTCTTATTTTAATTTCCATAATCTCTGTGCTTCTTTCAGGATATAAATATTTGTATATTAAATCAATTATTATTTTAAAGACGGATAATATAAATATTCCTTTAATTTTCTAATAGTTAATCTATTATTTATTAAACTTATATAAGATCTAAGTGTTAATCTAAATCTAAAGATTTTTACTTCAAATAATCTATTTTTATAGGTTTTCTCATGATCTCTATGGCTATGATACCAATAAAGGGGTTGCTACTTAGAGCGAACAAAAATCAAATAAATCAAATTAAAAATGTTAATCAAATAAATCAAATAAAAATAATCAAATTTCAACCAATATTTAATTTTAAGGACTAAAATAGATGATTTCTATATTATAGTGTTTTATTATGTAATATCCAAATGGAGGGCATTTTTGGTATGTAAATTGACCAAAGGTCATTTTGAAAAAGTGAACATTTTCTAAAGGTTATTTCTATATATTTCCCCTCCGAATGATCTGCTTCAATAAGAAACGAATTATAAGTTAGCTCACAGGCATCTTGCCGATGTAAGTGCCGCTTTTTCTTTGCTCACAATGTCGCACTGCAGGCGACGATCTGAAAGCGACGTTGCTATAGCTTATGGTGAACAACCACTTCTCCTATAAACTCCGATGCTTCCATTCCCAACAGTCGCTTGTTCAATGCCTCTATTCTGATGTTGTAGCAACCATTCCCAAGACCTTCGATCTATTCTTTGTTCTCTGCAGATTTTTGGTGGTGGTGTGGCGGCTTTGTGGTTTTTTGTTAAGTGATGATTGTGGTGTGATGGAGATGGAGATGGAGGTTCTCCATTCTTTGTTATCGTTGTTTGTTGGTTTGTGGTAGATTTTAAAGTGGTGGTAATTGCTCTAGTTACTTGGAGCGTCGCTTGTGCGTTGTTGCATTGGTGAATCTAAAGTGATTTTGTGTTGTTGTCCGATGGTTTATGATGGTTTTGTAGCGATTTTGTGGTGGTTTTGCATTGCTATGTTATGTAGTAGTGATTTTGTGCTGTTTGGTGATGGTGGTCGTGGGTGGGGATGGACCATGGATTTGTGTGACCAATTATTTGAATTATTGTGACCAACTATTTGGGGTCAGTGGTAGGATTGGGATAGGAATTGGATGAACAATGTTCGTGACCAACTATCAATGTGGGGTAATGGGACCAGGGTGGCCGTGAGACGAAGAGTGTTTGTGACAAGCTAATAGCTATTTAGTTGATTTTTGACCAAGTTTTGGTGTAGATGGTAGGATCGGGAGTGGGGTCGGTGGGTGTTTTGGTGTTTGTGACCAACCATTTGATTAATTTGTGATCAATTATTTAATTATGATATAAAAATTCGATATTATGTGATTGAGAAATAACTTGTGATTAACTAATTTGATAACTTATGACCATTATCGCGATCTATAGATTTTGTGATTTATGATCGATAAATAAATTGAGACCCATAAATTTTTTGATTTGTAACCCAGAAATAATTTGTGACCAATAAATTTGATAATACGTGATCAATAAATAAGTTATGATCTATAAATTCGTGAATGTGGCCATTAATTGTATAATTATAACCTTAATATATTTAATTAATAAAATATTTTTAATTACTTATTCATTGCCTGAGTTAAAACCTTAAAATTGAATTGGTCATAGTTAATATCTGAGTTGTAAATTTTTCCGATCCTTGGAACGAATTGGAACATGTCAAACCTACAGCAAACATGTATCATGCGTGATTGTATGTGGATCAGTTTTCGAACTAGCCACCCATTATGAAACACCTAATTGAAGAACTATGTTATTTATCCTATTTCTAGATCATCTTCACTTAATATATACAATTTTTTGTCGTTATAATTACTTATATTGTATTTAGTCTCTCACTTAAACTTTCTAGTGAATTCTAACTTAGATTAACTCGTCTAGGTTTGACTTTCAATAACATCATATTGGTATGCAAAGCTGTCGAGTATTAAATACGATTAAAAGAGATGCATGCGACAAATTCCTATTCGATTCTTATATTCAACATTGTATGCAAGTACTCTAATATGAAATTAAATCCATTAAATTGCAATAGAACTTGTTTTCCTTAATGAAAGTGTGCGTGCGATCAAAATCAAGCATTCACACCCTGATCGATGATAAAATATTTCCCTTTTGAATCTAGAAAATCTTTTGTTGCTCTCTTCTTAGGCTTCAGAAACTTCTTTAATGTCTTAGTAGTACCCCAACCCCGGCTCTAGCCCCAATCCCACTTTTGTTGAACAGGCTTTGGCAACAATTTTGCTTCTGCTTGGTAGCTTGGCAGTGATAGGCTCCTCCGAAGTGCACCTTGACAGATGACCACTCATATCGATCAAACAACATGCTTTCTTCATTCCCAAACCTTTTCAAAATTTCTTCAATTCATCTGTTGCCATTTCTAAAAGCATATTCGTCATCACTAGAGAAAGCCTAGCTCACTGAAAATTCTAATAGATGTAATGGGGATTACGGATCACAGTCCTAAAGGAATAGTTAACTCAAAATAACGTCTTGCGTTCAAAATGCACAATGATTTTATGATAATGGGAGAAGCACATGCGTATAATGTTTGCATATTGAAGAATAATGAATTTAGCACAGCTGTTTATGTGGTACGCTCGCCACCCGCAGTCGCTACGTTCAATTTTAATTATTAGGCAAGTTGTTACGTGTTATAAGTATTATTTAAATTAGGGTAAACTGCAAATTTAGTCTATATCCTTCGGCAAAAATTAGCGATTTTGTCCCTAATCTTTTTTTAGCCTAATTTTTTCTCCAAGCCCTGTGTGCAATTTTAACTCTCTACATAATATAGTCTGTTCAAATCTTGGATAAAGGACAAGAGTTTTTACAATTTTATAGTTTCTCTGACTTACAATTTACTTACAAAATTACATCTTCATTAAAAAAAAAAAAAAAAAAAAAAAAAAAAATTTATTTATTGTCAGCTCTCTCAATGGTGGGGCCGAGACAAGCCGCATGGTAAGAGATTCGAGGGGCTCAGCTCGGCCATTTTAACTCGCCTACCCTAATCCCAAATGATGTTATAAATATGCAATACAAGGATATTTGGATGGATTTTGTCCAAAAATTAGTTATTTGATAAAGAAAAAAAATAAGGAATGAACCTTCATTTGACCATTACTTAGAAGGGCAAAATGGTTCCCTATATTTTCTCAATTTAAAAATTAAAATGATTAAAAAGAACAAAAAGAATAAGAAAAGTATTAAAAATTAAAAACAAAGAGATAAGTCAAAAAAACACTTCTCCCCAATTCCCACCCTACCAGCTCCACCTCCATCCCCCACATCTCCATTGACCGGCGTCATTATCACTACCACCACCTATTCCATTCCTTCCAAAGATCAAAAATCTGGTTTGGTTCCGTGAACAAAACCAAGTTTTCGGGATTCACGATAAAACTAAGTCAATTCTTTAGGTTGTGGCGAGGTGGGAGTGAGTGAAGATGAAAATTTTCTTATATTTTTTCAGTTTATCAATTATGCTAATCAATGGATAGTTAAAAATAACAACTCAATGAAAAGAAGTTGGAGAAATGAGTGTGACAATGAGCAAAAGTTAGAGACCTTCGTTGCAATTAGAATGTGGCATACCAACTAAAAGTTGTGGTTTGAATATAGACACTCATTAGAAAAACTAGAGAGCGAGAAATCTCCCATCCTCTACATTGTCCCGTCCTGAGTAGTCAATGGGACAGGAATGGGGACATGGTCTCTACCTTGAATTCATTAAACATGTCCCAAATCAATATATTTAACTCTACTTTCTTGTTTTAATTGTAAATTGTATTTTTTTAAAACATTAAATTAATTAATGATCAAAAGGATGGGAATCTTTTAATCCCGTCCAACTTCCGAAATTCCCGATGGAGTGGGAATGGTACTTGTACGTAAATCCAAAATTTTTTCTCACTTATTATCAACAAATGCTCGAAAAAAAATCGCTGTTCAAAATATCATTTTTACACAATAATGATCATCAAAACAGGGGCAAAATTTGAAATTCTGCATTTTTATTTAAAATTTAGAGACTTGGAATTTATACATTTGTAAGTACCATTTTTGTATCGTGGAATTTATGTGGACGACTTGCTTTCACTAAAATGGACATCTACTCAAACTTTATAAAATGCATACTTCATTTCCAACAATAAATAAATAAAATTGGGTTTTTAGATTTTATTTCATTGACAAGAATTTACCGTACACATATTTAAATAGAACAAATGCTGAAATAACAACTTAATCTTCAAAAAATTCAACCACCAAAACTTTAACCTACATTATACAATGAATAGTCTCTCAATACATAATACAATTATCTCCAAATGTACTTGAACTAATTTGATCTTCATATACTTGACAAATAAACACAGCAACATCATCAGTAAGAGTGGAAGACCAATGATTTTGAACATAATTGCAAATTTGAACTCTTGTATTTACTCTTGGACACACATTTTTGCCCTTTCTCACGTCTTTTTCACTTTTTAACGTGTCCTCTAAAATGTGAACATAAGATAGCTTTCCTCGCATGATTGTGACGACAACCTATATTAACAAAATGCGGTGTAAAATGTCGAGATATACTTTCTCTTAGGAGGTTTCAATACTTTCATTTAATAATTATGTAAATTTTGCCGAGAGAATTGAATGAGAAATTTTTTTATGCCTTTGATATTCAATCAAAAATGTTGTCACACAATAAATTTACAGATGATCGATATCATATGCAATAGAATCGTGTTTGAATTGTTAAAATCAAATGAATAGTTACATGCCATCCGTACTTTCAGATGGAAATATTTGCTTTTAAAAAAGGCAAATCAATCAGTGTTAACTGTTAAGAATATGGTACGATTATCATATGATTGTGATTAACTTAAAATAATGAAGCGAGTTGGACTTCATTAAAAAAATAAATTATCCTTAATGTGCATGGCCCACCAAAGTCCTTATTAACCTTACAGGTTTCATTTCTTTGGTTTTTGGTATTTGTTTAATTAATATGAGTTGGAAACTCATTATCTTTCAATTATATAATGTTTGACAATTCCATGGATCCTACAAATAATTAAGGAAATACATATATATTTGCTTGTTTTTCAATCTAATTTAACTTAATTATATGTAATCAAGAGTCGAGTTCTTATCCCAACATGCTTTAGATTAATTAAGTACTGCAAAAGGCCCCCCTGGGACATAATTCAGTGGTGCAAAGGATAGACGTGAGATGACAGATGCAGTGTGGGAATTCGATTCTCGAGACATGAAATTGGACTCCTTGTAGGCGCAGTGCACAGACAGCTCTTATTCTCTGATTTGTTGGGGCACATCCCGCGATTTACCTTCCTCACAAAGCTCTAGGGACGAAACGGTGGGGACTCTCAACGTTGAGATTCAACTTTTTTTTCTTTAATTAAGTACTACAAAAGATCATTGGCTCAAAAGCATATCTCAACTTGGACCATCAATTCCATACGAATATTAGCTTCATATTGTCATACATAGGTATAGGACACACTAGGTCATCTTTTGTATCACATTAAATAATTTTTGGATCCAAACATGAGGTGATTATAGGGTACTAAATTTCAGCAATTTGTTATCCTGACAAATTCAAACGTAGGTATGCACGAAAATTTTTAAAAAGAAAAATGTAAAAAGAAAAAAGAACCCCGTTCTTTATAATTGTTCTCTTCTTAAAATGAAAAATATTTTGTACCTTTACGGCTTGAAAAATGATAGATTTGATATTTTGTCCGATACATTCTAGTTGACTTCATAGTTATTATCAATCCCAATTGTATTTTGTTAAATTAATTATAAATAACTCCAAAAAAGATCACCTGAGGTTGATTGTATCGACCGACCCATCTGCAAAAATTTATAAGAATTATTAAAAAATATTAAGAGAAAATGATAAAGTAATAACAAAAAGTTTATTAAATAATTTTGCTAAAGATAAATTCAAAATTCTTAACTAAAGAAACATCGCAACAAGCGGACAAATTGAGACCATGCATTTGTAACTAATAGAAAAAACATTGTGGAGCACAAAGCATGTCTGCTGAGTAGAGTGCGTGTAAAAAATTAAGAAAAATATGTCATAACATATTAATCGATTCCAATTTCCTATAAAATAGGAAGTTCATAATAAAAACATGTTAAAAACGTTTTCGGGCTACTTATTAAGAGTCTGTTTATCTTCCATTATGTGATAAATTATAGTCTTGAATAATATTTTTTGGAGAATGTGTGGTTAAAATTTAAATTTTTTTTATTAATTTGTGTGTAGAATATGTTATTAAAAAAAGGTTGGCCCCCACCGTCCCACCGCTAGAATTTTGTGAGGGGGTAAATCGCGGGATGTGTCTCAGTAGGTTGAAACAAGTGCTGTCTGTATACTGCACCTACAAGGAGTCCAATTCCATGTCTCATGAATCGAACACACAAACTGTGGCTGTCAGCAAGGCGTGAGATAACCCCACTTCTGTTTTTTGCACTATTAGGCTATGCCCCAAGGGCGTGTGCAGAATGTTTTATTAAAGGTTGAACCCCAATCTTGAGGGTCCCACCGTCCCACTCCTAGAGTTTTGTGAGAGAGATAAATTGTGGAATGTGCCCCAACAAACCAGGTAACAAGAGTTGTCTGTACACTGTGCTTATAAGGAGTCCAATTTCATGTCTCAGAAATCGAACCCTCACACTGCGGCTGCCAGTAATACGTGAGATAACCTCACTCTTGTCCTTTACACCACTAGACTATATTCCGGGGTACAAAATGTGTTATTTTATGAATGTGTGGTAAAGAGTGTTATTGTAATAGACAATTTAATTTGTTAAAAGATGACAAACAAAGGCTAAAATCTATCTTTTATTTTTGGCACATTTCAAGTCAAGACAACGACTATTGTGCCGGTGAAATCTCTTGCTTTGATATGCAATATTGTACTTGAAAGTTTAAATTTCATACTCTTTTAAGTTTTGACTAGCATGGCCAAGACATTTCTCATACGAACACAATTACCATTGTAATGCGTATTCTAGACATTTTGATGTGACACATATGATAGATAGGTAACATACAATTTTGTTCATTTTATTTATTTGACTAAAAACAACTCAGATCAAGATCAACATCAAGTTCAAGTTCAAATTCACAATAAGTTTCCAACTCTACGTAAATTATTTTGAACTATGTTGAAATACGATACTATAATAACTATAAGATCGTAAGTTTTCAAACTTTTTTTTTTTTTTTTTTTTTTTTTTTT
>NC_036249.1:24911188-24916181 GCF_002742605.1 Olea europaea var. sylvestris | reverse complement strand
AAAAAAAAAAAAAAAAAAAAAATTTATTTATTGTCAGCTCTCTCAATGGTGGGGCCGAGACAAGCCGCATGGTAAGAGATTCGAGGGGCTCAGCTCGGCCATTTTAACTCGCCTACCCTAATCCCAAATGATGTTATAAATATGCAATACAAGGATATTTGGATGGATTTTGTCCAAAAATTAGTTATTTGATAAAGAAAAAAAATAAGGAATGAACCTTCATTTGACCATTACTTAGAAGGGCAAAATGGTTCCCTATATTTTCTCAATTTAAAAATTAAAATGATTAAAAAGAACAAAAAGAATAAGAAAAGTATTAAAAATTAAAAACAAAGAGATAAGTCAAAAAAACACTTCTCCCCAATTCCCACCCTACCAGCTCCACCTCCATCCCCCACATCTCCATTGACCCGCGTCATTATCACTACCACCACCTATTCCATTCCTTCCAAAGATCAAAAATCTGGTTTGGTTCCGTGAACAAAACCAAGTTTTCGGGATTCACGATAAAACTAAGTCAATTCTTTAGGTTGTGGCGAGGTGGGAGTGAGTGAAGATGAAAATTTTCTTATATTTTTTCAGTTTATCAATTATGCTAATCAATGGATAGTTAAAAATAACAACTCAATGAAAAGAAGTTGGAGAAATGAGTGTGACAATGAGCAAAAGTTAGAGACCTTCGTTGCAATTAGAATGTGGCATACCAACTAAAAGTTGTGGTTTGAATATAGACACTCATTAGAAAAACTAGAGAGCGAGAAATCTCCCATCCTCTACATTGTCCCGTCCTGAGTAGTCAATGGGACAGGAATGGGGACATGGTCTCTACCTTGAATTCATTAAACATGTCCCAAATCAATATATTTAACTCTACTTTCTTGTTTTAATTGTAAATTGTATTTTTTTAAAACATTAAATTAATTAATGATCAAAAGGATGGGAATCTTTTAATCCCGTCCAACTTCCGAAATTCCCGATGGAGTGGGAATGGTACTTGTACGTAAATCCAAAATTTTTTCTCACTTATTATCAACAAATGCTCGAAAAAAAATCGCTGTTCAAAATATCATTTTTACACAATAATGATCATCAAAACAGGGGCAAAATTTGAAATTCTGCATTTTTATTTAAAATTTAGAGACTTGGAATTTATACATTTGTAAGTACCATTTTTGTATCGTGGAATTTATGTGGACGACTTGCTTTCACTAAAATGGACATCTACTCAAACTTTATAAAATGCATACTTCATTTCCAACAATAAATAAATAAAATTGGGTTTTTAGATTTTATTTCATTGACAAGAATTTACCTTACACATATTTGAATACAACAAATGCTAAAATAACAACTTAATCTTCAAAAAATTCAACCACCAAAACTTTAACCTACATTATACAATGAATAGTCTTTCAATACATAATACAATTATCTCCAAATGTACTTGAACTAATTTGATCTTCATATACTTGACAAATAAACACAGCAACATCATCAGTAAGAGTGGAAGACCAATGATTTTGAACATAATTGCAAATTTGAACTCTTATATTTACTCTTGGACACACATTTTTGCCCTTTCTCAAGTCTTTTTCACTTTTTAACGTGTCCTCTAAAATGTGAACATAAGATAGCTTTCCTCGCATGATTGTGACGGCAACCTATATTAACAAAATGCGGTGTAAAATGTGGAGATATACGTTCTCTTAGGAGTTTTCAATACTTTCATTCAATAATTATGTAAATTTTGCCGAGAGAATTGAATGAGAATTTTTTTTATGCCTTTGATATGCAATCAAAAATGTTGTCACACAATAAATTTACAGATGATCGATATCATATGCAATAGAATCGTGTTTGAATTGTTAAAATCAAATGAATAGTTACATGCCATCCGTACTTTCAGATGGAAATATTTTCTTTTAAAAAAGGCAAATCAATCAGTGTTAACTGTTAAGAATATGGTACGACTATCATATGATTGTGATTAACTTAAAATAATGAAGCGAGTTGGACTTCATTAAAAAAATAAATTATCCTTAATGTGCATGGCCCACCAAAGTCCTTATTAACCTTACAGGTTTCATTTCTTTGATTTTTGGTATTTGTTTAATTAATATGAGTTGGAAACTCATTATCTTTCAATTATATAATGTTTGACAATTCAATGGATCCTACAAATAATTAAGGAAATACATATATATTTGCTTGTTTTTCAATCTAATTTAACTTAATTATATGTAATCAAGAGTCGAGTTCTTATCCCAACATGCTTTAGATAAATTAAGTACTGCAAAAGGCCCCCCGGGACATAATTCAGTGGTGCAAAGGATAGACGTGAGATGACAGATGCAGTGTGGGAATTCGATTTTCGAGACATGAAATTGGACTCCTTGTAGGCGCAGTGCACAGACAGCTCTTATTCCCTGATTTGTTGGTGGCACATCCCGCGATTTACCTTCCTCACAAAGCTCTAGGGACGAAACGGTGGGGACCCTCAACGTTGAGATTCAACTTTTTTTTCTTTAATTAAGTACTACAAAAGATCATTGGCTCAAAAGCATATCTCAACTTGGACCATCAATTCCATACGAATATTAGCCTCATATTGTCATACATAGGTATAGGACACACTAGGTCATCTTTTGTATCACATTCAATAATTTTTGGATCCAAACATGAGGTGATTATAGGGTACTAAATTTCAGCAATTTGTTATCCTGACAAATTCAAACGTAGGTATGCACGAAAATTTTTAAAAAGAAAAATGTAAAAAGAAAAAATAACCCCGTTCTTTATAATTGTTCTCTTCTTAAAATGAAAACTATTTTGAACCTTTACGGCTTGAAAAATGATAGATTTGATATTTTGTCCGATACATTCTAGTTGACTTCATAGTTATTATCAATCCCAGTTGTATTTTGTTAAATTAATTATAAATAACTCCAAAAAAGATCACCTGAGGTTGATTGTATCGACCGACCCATCTGCAAAAATTTATAAGAATTATTAAAAAATATTAAGAGAAAATGATAAAGTAATAACAAAAAGTTTATTAAATAATTTTGCTAAAGATAAATTCAAAATTCTTAACTAAAGAAACATCGCAACAAGCGGACAAATTGAGACCATGCATTTGCAACTAATAGAAAAAACATTGTGGAGCACAAAGCATGTCTGCTGAGCAGAGTGCGTGTAAAAAATTAAGAAAAATATGTCATGACATATTAATCGATTCCAATTTCCTATAAAATAGGAAGTTCATAATAAAAACATGTTAAAAACGTTTTCGGGCTACTTATTAAGAGTCTGTTTATCTTCCATTATGTGATAAATTATAGTCTTGAATAATATTTTTTGGAGAATGTGTGGTTAAAATTTAAATTTTTTTTATTAATTTGTGTTTAGAATATGTTATTAAAAAAAGGTTGGCCCCCACCGTCCCACCGCTAGAATTTTGTGAGGGGGTAAATCGCAGGATGTGTCTCAGTAGGTTGAAACAAGTGCTGTCTGTATACTGCACCTACAAGGAGTCCAATTCCATGTCTCATGAATCGAACNTTATTATTATTAGTATAATATTCTTCTTATGTACTTCGGTTTTAAACTAAGTTTCTACTGTGGATGCAGGCATTCTAAAGTTCGCAACAATGCTTCTCAGAGTATGTCTACCGTAAATAGTGAGGGTGTCACCTCGGTGAATACCAACCACAATGCGGGACCTGCCGAAGCGCCATCAATTCCTGTAACAAGCAATGCATTAGTTCCAATTACTTCTACTGCACCAGTGCAGACCTCAAAAGAGTTGGATTTTATAGACCTCTTGAGCAATGCATTAGTTCCGATCAGTGTGTCGAATGATCAAGCTGAGCAGCAGAAACCGGATATATCTCGTCCTTTACAATCGGCCACCGAAGGGATAACGTATTCCTCTGAGGGTAACCATGCAAACCCAACTCCAGCCTTCAACAGTTATATAGCTCCCTGGGCTCAACCACAGCCTCAACCCGGACTCCAATCTCAGCCACAGTTCCCACCTCAGCCTGGTTTCCAGCCTCAACCCCCGTCCCAATATTCACAAGCGGCATCACAACCACAACCACAACCTCAATCCCATTTTCGACCTCAACATCAGCTAGAACCTCATCCACAACCTCAATTTCCTCGGTACTCCTCTAGCTACCCCCCTCCACCATGGGCAGCCACTCCTGGTTACTACAGCAATCCCAATCCAGCATCTAGACCTTCTTACATATATTCAATTTCAACACCTGCTGCTTCATCTATGCCTCTGCAAGAGACTAAATCTTTGCAACAGGTCAACTCGTTCCCTGCCCGAGAAAGTTACGTGTCTATTAATGGAGATACACAGATCAGCTCAAATCCTCAATCCACTGCTCCTCCTGGGCAGAAGCCCTTCATTCCATCATACAGATTATTTGAAGATCTTAACGTGTTTGGTGGTGCAGACGGAAGACTTAAAGCGACAAATGACCCATCTTCCAGCTTGTCGGGAAACAGCAGCCAAAGTATGGTTGGCGGAAGAAAGTAAGCGTGGTTGATAATACTCGGTTTGGTATGATGGAAAATCTTGAGCAATCAGAAAGAAATTCTGTCAATATGATGTACATCTCTTTCTTTTCAAAGTTTTTTCCCATCTAGAAGAATATTGAGTGAGATGTTAGATTGATTTAATTATGGTCTTGCACTATAGTTTTGTACTAGCAGTATCAAATAAGTGCACATGTTAATCAGATTCCTTGATGCCTGCAAATGCTCATGTTTTGTTCATCCAATACCACCATCAATATTTTGATCTTCTTGGTTTAGGCGGTGTCTTTGTCAACTTGTTGTCGAAAAGGGATCATAAGAATCCTCAGTATTTGGCAGGTAAGATTGCTTGATTGTCCTTAATATTAATGCCCTTATAGTGACATGTATTAAATCAGTGTTTGTCTTGATTAGATACGAATGTACTGGTTAGGTTGAGCCC
>NC_036249.1:24892798-24907635 GCF_002742605.1 Olea europaea var. sylvestris | reverse complement strand
CTAATGGGCCAACTTTAAAAAAATAAATAGCTTTTCCCAAATCAAATTATGCCCACTTGAATGATATAAAAAATGATGTATACTTTTGACGTACAAATGACTTAATTATAGGTGAAGTGGATATTGTTACCGACATGATGGTTGTCCCTCTTCGTTAATAAGAAAAGAATATTTAAAAGCGAGTATTATCTTTAACGCTCTACTTCACTGAAAAATATTCGAAAGCAAGTATTATCTTTATTGCGTTACTTCGATGATGGCTCAAGTCTCCTTTGCTCACTATTGATAGCATCAGTTAATGAAACTCGTGTCATAATTTAACCATTCCCTTCGCATGGGCTCGACATGGTCCTACATTGTTTATAAAGACTAGCTCGTCTTATCAATTTAGGGACTTTATCCATCTTTGATTTCATTGCTTGTTATTTTATCTAATTTAATAATATTGCTCATCATGACCTGTTCTACGAACCTATTGGACCCGAATGTTCTCTACTTCAAGCACTTACTTCTCTAGTTAGAGGCCACGGCCTCTAGGCTAATGTAACATCTACCCAACAATATGTCAGAAAAAATATCTAATGTATGCAGTAAGCTTTTACACCCTTCGTTCTTCAAAGTCATGAAGGAACTTGGTCGAAGGTTGGCGAGCTTAGCCTTATGGTGAGTGACTTCATCGAAATCGAAGCTTTATGTGAAGAAAAAAAACCTTGAAGTTTCTCAAAATACACCATTGATAAAGTAGACCGCACATCTAACAAAGTTTTTGGTTAGGGAAGGAGCATATCAGTACCTGTATACCCCTTGCCAGGTAATCATGCAAGAGGGCTAGCCAGAGGGGTGTGTGGGGGGTTACAAGCTGGTTAACAAATTCAAATTACATAAACAGAAGAGTTGAACTGTACAAATTAAGCAAAGGATTGGACGAGCTGAAAAAAAGATAGACTGAAACAGGAAAAAAGTTAGCACACTAATCCAAAAGCAGAAATAATAAAAAAACATATTTACAGATTTTCCCCTATAAAACAGTTTATTTGCCAAAGCCTCCCAAGGAATTTGTTGATTCTTCATTTTGTAAAGAGGAGGCAGAATAAATATATTATACACCATCAACAAGGAACTTCAAATGTATTATACACCTTCAAATGTACCCTTCAAACGCTGATTGTGTAAAAGATTTCAATTGCACTGCTGTTTAACTTGGTTGAAGCTTCGACTCAAGATCATAGAGTTGTGTGCATTTTTATCTCGATGGAGAGATCTCGTCTGCATAAATCGAAACGCAGGCATCGGCAGCTCCAGCAGCAAGCAGTGCTTGATAGGGGTGGAATGTAAGACAGCTAACCGATCCTATCTTTTGGCCCATGAAAGTAGGGTAATACCGAATAGTACCTAATTGCCCACCCTCCAAGTTGAAGACTTTGATAAGTTGCTTAGCTGAGCCACTTGCTACAAGGGGTGCATGCCTATGAACAGCTAAAGCTGTAAGAGATCCTCTATGAGCATCAATTGTAAGGTATGCATCCTTGCCACGTCTTAAATCAAGAAACTGTATATCACCAGCCGGCGATGCGCTAACGATCTGAAAAAGGAAGCAATGGAAACAGAAGATTCAAAGCGCATAAATAACTCCATACCAAACTTAACTTCCCTACATATAGATGGCATAGTTCGTAAGGTAGATTAGGCAATATTCAAGGGGGGACGGGGGGGAATTAATTATCCAATCCGGTCTAGCACTACGTAACAAACATGTTGACATTTTTCACCACTCACTAATCCATTTGCCAGTTGGGGAAGGAAGAGAGATTACTCACCTTTGCCGGTTCAAGTCCAGGTTGGAAGCCAATCCCCACAACTCTCTCTACTCGTTGCTTGTGTAGTTGGGTAGCGCTGACAAGCCTAATTTCACATGCAAAAACATATAGAAATGCAGAATGTTAATAACATATATCCATGCTAGAAAATATTATCCACAAAAGTACATCAACTGAAATATAGAGCGAGTAGATGTGATGTTAATAAAATTGCTAGTTCATTACTCTGAAAGATTTGTTGCCACTTGCCATAAGCCCAAAAAAAGGCTTCTAGTCAAAATATGGTGAGGTATCAATATATTTTGTTCAGAGGCAACAACATGCATCACATAATCCAATAGAATATATCCTTACATTTCACGTGTGCGAATGTCAAATAATCTGACATATCCATCCACATAACCAGCAGCGAATTGACCTCCATGAACTTGGGATGCAGACTACACAACATGCAATGAAATAGTTAGTTCGGAAGATTTGAGGATATTCCAGCAGATAGGAATGGTGTACCCAAAGGATAACGCTTGGTCCAAGAATTTACATATGACAACCAAAGAATCCTAGATGGCTGATACCAATTTCTACAACATTGTATAAAGATAAACAAGGCATGGAGATCTAAATACAATTTATCAGCAGCGCTAAAGAAAATTAGGAACAGCCGTCTGTTGATGTTGAAATGTAACGACTGAAGATGCCTAGTTTATTTATCAAGTTCAAGAAAAAACTTCATTGTTATGAAGGGCATAAAGAATAGGGCATTGATTGGAAGTCTATAACAATGCTCTCAGAAGTTACAATAAAAGACAACCAGCAAGGTCCAGCACAATGAAAATAATTGAACATGACTTGTCAACTAATAAAAACATGTGGATAAAGCAAAAGTAAACCCACCAATGTGACGAAACATATATACGAAAATAAATTGAAATAATAACATTATTTAATTTGGACAATGTGAAAGTTGAAACCCACCAATGCTGAGATACTGCAATCTGAGGTCGATGGAATGGTATTTACAAGTTGCTCTTTATCCAGATCCCAAGCCATAATAGACGAAATCTCCCCCGAAGCAAACTAGTTTGACAGCATAATAACAATGTATTAAAAAATGTATAAATTAAATCAGCATAGTTATCCATGAGCATCAACATGTACATTGAACACATTTATGTTTATTTCAGAACAGAGACAGAACATACGAGATATCCAGACTGCTGCTGCCAATCAACAACAGCATTCACACTGCGCACTCCAGGTCTGTGACCCTGAATTGAAGGGAATGCAGTAACTAATTTCTGCTGCCCTTTTGAAGTATAGTCTTTCCAGACTCGGATGTTTCCATCATCTATATTAGGATCAGTAGAATAAAAAAGAGATTCAGTCAGAATCAACGTCATGTATGACATCCGTACATATGCCTTCCAAGGTGAAAAATGAAACAGTAAGAGGTTTACTCGAAGCAATAAGAAGCAGGCTTTCATCGAGCTCATTTACAAGACATAATTTTGAAACACCTTTGTCGGGGTATTCATGGTTATCGAAGCTGTTAAGCAAAGTAGCTTCCTCGTAATTCCATACCCTGACAGGAATGAAACCAAGAAATTTTTACGTCATATGAAATATCAAAGCACACGACCAATCTAATGAGAGAATTAGCAAGATGTGAGACACTCTCTATTACTTCTATGAGAATTACAAAAAATTTAGATGACAACTAAAATATTAGTCATTATATACACATATTCAGTTCCATTTAAAAGCATTTGATTTTTTTCACTTAATGAAAGGCTGAGATTCTGACTCAATCCAGTTTCAACAACTCATACATCATCAGAAATATCAAAGCACACGACCAATCTAATGAGAGAATTAGCAAGATGTGAGACACTCTCTATTACTTCTATGAGAATTACAAAAAATTTAGATGACAACTAAAATATTAGTCATTATATACACATATTCAGTTCCATTTAAAAGCATTTGATTTTTTTCACTTAATGAAAGGCTGAGATTCTGACTCAATCCAGTTTCAACAACTCATACATCATCATAGACCACGCAAGAGAAAAGTAGCAATATCAAGAACAAATTATTAACCAAAAAATATTTGCTTCTACATTTTCTGTTTCCTCCAATCTCTACACAAACCAAAAATTTGAAATTAAATGCCAACTAGTAAAGCAAAGTTCTTTCAGAAGATCCCAGTTCAGAAAATTACATGGGACTATCTACTCCAATGAAAAGGGAATGACAATGAAACCGGTAGAAAGTACTAATAATAAAAGTTTACGAAGAACATGATACAATAGAATTTGCCCACCTAATCATTTCGTTCTCATCAGAAGCAATCACAATAGGTGAGAATGGCTGCAGCAACGCAGTCTTAGTTCCAGTCTCAAATTTTGTATCCCAACTGGCAATTTGATTGTGAAGTTTGCTCACAGCTGATAAAGAGAGAAGCAAGTGTCAAATAACATCTTTACATCGCAACTTAAATTTTGTTAGCATAAGAAAAATGATTCCTTTTTGTGTGGGGATAGAGGGGCTGAACATCTGCCAGTAATGTGAACTCACAAGTGTGTTGACATTTCACTATATGGTCCAGGGCCTGTTTTTCCCTCTGTTCTCTTCTATCTTCACTATCATCTGCTACAGTAAGAAGTGGCTTTGAAAAGTGAGCACAACTCCAATTATAGATGGTTGATTGAGGAAGAAAACTTCGTTCGGAAATTCCAGATGGTCCAGCAGAACTTAAAAGTGGATCAGCTAACCCTGAGTCAGGAGAATTCATCAGATGTGGCCTGAATTCCAAGGAGCAAACTCTTCTTATTCCTGTCAAATAGTTCGATCTAGGAGGACTGACTGGAGGAGTTCTAAATGTCAGGGGCAAATGTCCTGCCACAACAGCTCAAAAAGTAAATGAAAATAAAATGCAGGAGTGGCTTAAATCCTAAAGAATAAAAACAGCATAATGACAGCAAAGGTCAATCCAGAATAGTTCAGCTATAATGTCTATGACAGAAGTTCTCTACTTTGAAGCCTGATGCAACAGTGGGACTCAAGATGCAGAAAGATCAACTTACCTCCATTCAATTCAAACCAAGAAGATGAACGAGCTAGTCCAGCTAGATTAGAGTTTGGATTAATAGTTGATTCACCAGGCCGACCACTTCTAGCAATAGACTTTGTGGATTTTGCAACAACTTGCTCAATGCCAATGATAGATAACACTTTTCGCCCAAGGCTTGAAACACGCGGCGATGGATCCTTTGCCAGAGTGCACATAACCAATACACATTGTGAATACAATGCATTGTCTAGTGGTTTAGACCTTGTATGGTTAACAACTGCATCAACATTCAGCATGCCAGAATCAGAATGCTGAGATGAATCGTCAGAAAGAGGAGATCCATGCATTATTCCAGCAGAAGCAAGAGGGCTGCTGGTGGAAACTCTCCCATCACGAGCTACTGATTGACTGTGGGTAGGAGTTGAATAACCACTCCCAGACCCCTTCACAGCAAAAGAAGGAAAGGAAGTGAGTACAGAGCCAGACTGGGGCTTCCAGTATGCAGCAGCGACTGACTTTAGGTGTTTATTGTGGCCAAAGGCGAAACGTGACAGAGCTGCAGATAGCAAAAAGGTCGATATACTTTAGTTTAGAAGATGGGATAATAAAAATACCTCTTCCTCTTCAAGCATGAAAAAGAAGAAAATTAAAAGGAATTAATGAAATGGAATGAAGAAAAGATAACCAGCTACATTGCCAGAGACAGAAGCACCACCCACCATGTAATTAAGTATTGTACATACCTACAGCAACTTCGGCCCGCACCAATGGGCTTCCATCAGAAACAACATTTAGGAGGCTCTTAACAATTCCAGTTTCAACACTAACTTTTTCATCATCATCACAATCTTCGTCTCCAAGAACATCCCTAGATGTGTTGAACCCAAAGTCAAGTACAGTGCCCAGAGCAAAAACAACTGCAGCCCGGACCTAAAGAAATGCACTTTCACGATTAAAGGGTGTACATCAATGATAAGTATAGATCAAAGCTAATTGTATACACCCTTCATTTATAACTAAAAGGAATTATTGTTCATCAACAAATAAGTGATTCCTGCATCTACAAATATTCAACAACGAACAGAGACAAACCTCAGGTTGGGGCTCATATAGTAGGGATGCAAGAATAGAAGGGGCACCCGCCTGCAAACCTATTATTTGTGCCTCTGCAAAATCTTCCCACATTTTCCCCAAGCACAAACATAGCCACTGAAGAAATAGAGGATCAGTTTGTGCCTCATTAGGAGATGAAGCCTGAAGATGCTTCAGGCAAACATTTACTAAGCCAGCTTCACTGCAGACTTCCTGACCCCGCCTGTGACCATCCACAATGACTGCCAAAACAAACGCAGCCATTGCACGTTGCTCTGGATATGCTTCTACACTATCAAGAAACCTAATGAAATATGCATGTCCGCCATCCTTCACTAGATCGACCTGGCAAGACTATCGATAGACAAGAAATTGCACATGGTTCAACATTTTCGAATTCCAATGGAAATGCAGATGCATGAAAAAAAAAATGGTAGGTGTATAAGTGTGTGTAGAGAGAGGAGGGAAATGAAATAGGGTTGAAATAAAATATCACCATATTGACATTTTAAACATGAATAACAACAAAAGAATTAGCCTTATTCCCCATAATTTTGGGATTGGCTTCAGGAATGCTTTTTCTCCACTCCACGTTGAAGTTGGATAATTAAATGGTAATTCTGACTTTACCTTATCTAGTGCAAGGATCTTTGTCCAAATAAATACAAGTATTTGCCGCAGCTCTGGATTGGTTGTTTGCAAAAGCTTTAGCACATAAGGAAATATCCCCACCGATAAGGCCTGAGATGGAGAAAAGCAAATACTGTTGTAATATGCTAAGATTTGAAGTTATGAATCAACTAATTAACAGGAAAATCAAACTAAACAGCGATTATGAAGCCAATAAGTACCAGATCCACTGCCCAAGGCCCCATATCAAGAAATCTACCAAGAAGTACCAGAGCACGAAATCTATGGCATTGACTAAGTAAAACCTGAGGGAAAAAAAGAAGAAAAAGCAATCAGAAGTGGTCACCATATGATCAAAATATATGAAGATCAAGAACTAAAAGTATTGCGTAATGAGTTTCAACATCTAGAAGGAAAATTTACAAGGTAAAGGATCAAGGAAGAAAGTGGAAGAAATTTATAGAAAACAAAGGTAACCTTAGCAAAACAAGAACTCAGTTTCTTTCTATGGTCTAGTAGCAATATGCCTGTAATAGGGTAAAAGGAGATTGCAAAAGGATTCTTAGACAGACATTTTTTTCAGCTAGTCATACCAATGTCACCAGGAAAAACTATCTCCACCATTTCCGTGAAGCCTGTCCACAGCTTTCTTTGCTTCATCATGGAAGCAAAGCCACCATGGAAGTAAAGCCACTGACTCTTCAATATTAAGACATAATTCTCCACCACTTCCACAATCATATAGATGATAAGCATTCCTTAATCAACGCAATCACTAGAAAATTTAACTGATCTATAACTCCAATCAAACAAAATTTAACTGACGACGAAGTGATTTTCAGATTGTTCCGAACTCCTCATGAAAGGAGATCTTGGACCAAACAGAGCAGGAAATGAGTGGCATGAAATAAACAGAGTATACATAGTTACAAACTTTTACCGTTCTTCAGACTCAACAAATAGACAAGATAATACTTCAAGACATGCTTCAATCTTAATGTACACAATGTTATGAGAAGTGCTCATCATTTCAACCAAAAATCATGTTGGAGATGGAAAAAGTAGCAGCAGGCTCAAAAATGAGTCACTAACTCATTTATTTCAAAATTTTCCATAACAATTACAAAACTTGGCTGATTCATCAGAATAGATGGCATACATCTTTACATCATAAATAGAAGAAACAAAATTTGACTGATGACATGAAACGAAAACACATTACAATATACTAGAAATTGTCATTATGTAGGAACTAGGAAATCAAAGTCCCACAATGACTACGACCACAAAATAAGCCGAACCTGAAGAACTATTGGCAACTGCTCCGGTGGTTTTTTATACTGTGATCCATGATCAAGCCACACCTCAAAAGCTGTCAACTGCTCGGTAAAGAATGGACTTGGCTGAGGAAGAAATAAGTGTTATGTGGCATTCAGAGGGAAGTAGTTACCGATCAGATAAAAGAAGTCAAAAGTTGTGAAAACTTGGAGATTTATATATAAGCTGTTATTTCTGATTGTCACAATCTCCAACCTGTTAAACAATACAGATAGAAATGATGAGGAACATAAATTAACAATGCAGACCTGGAACTCTGCATTAGGGTCCTCAACCAAAGTTGGAAGCTGAGAAAGACATATTTCAGCAGCCATGTCCCATGCATCCCTGTAGTGCATGAAGTGGAGATTGAGAAACAGAAAGATGAAGAAATACCAACCAGGTAAATTTTAGCATTTCTAAATGTACTGGGAGAAGCCTTTCTAAAAGTTACCACATGTGATGTTGATGAGTAGGAGGCAACACTGGATATGAAATTGGCGAACAGTTTGCGGAGCGCATTATTCTTTCCGCGAGCAAAAAATTTCGAAAAAGACTGGCAACTAACAAATCTTGTCTGAACAACCTCTGAAACAGATCTGTTGAATTCAAATTTCAATTTTGCTTAATATCACCATAAATAAACAAAAGCACATAAAAGCTGCATGAGACAACTGTTATTCACCATGTGGAAGAACATTCCAGGCAATTGTGTCAGTCACTGCTGTGAAAATCCAGTTCAACTCCCCAAGAAGGGTCTTCCGGTCTGTTTGGCGGCCCGGAATTTTATCAATGAGCGAGTAATCAATGGACTCATGAAGCAACGAGCGAGTGCAGAACCTGGAAGCCAAGAATTCAAGGGGTTATACACAAAT
Organism: Olea europaea var. sylvestris; assembly: GCF_002742605.1. Lineage (NCBI taxonomy): Eukaryota > Viridiplantae > Streptophyta > Magnoliopsida > Lamiales > Oleaceae > Olea > Olea europaea. The sequence continues at coordinate 24,898,831 of NC_036249.1, read as the reverse complement.
AACTGTCAATGGGCAGAAACATTGTAAAACAACAGAGCACATTAAATAGCCCAATTAATGAAGATATTATCAATAATAGGCAAAAGATGAAAGATTCATGTGGTGTGGATAAAGAAATTAGCAAATTAGTATAGTATACTAGAGATTGATGGTAAAAATATCCATGTTAAGCATCGGAAGGCACTGGACCATCATGATAGGAAGACCACATTGTCATGTGATATTTGCACAAGTGTCAGCTCATACACCATTGAAAATCACCAATAGACTCAAAAACATCTCTGGTACAGAGCAACTGATGATATAATTATATAAAACGAGAACACTCAGAAACAAGCTGAATAGGTAAAGCACATTGGCGTGTCACTGATGCAAAACACAGAAGATAAGGAACTGCAACCAAGTAAATTAGAGCACACAAAAAATACATTAGTACTATCAGCTGCGGGCTGGCAACAATGTGTATTGTCTTTGGATGGTAATTGAACATTTCTTCCTTTCTAAAAGGAATAAACCTTTCTACTATATGTTTTCAACTTAAAAACTCATACAAGAAGATTATTGAATACCAGCTACGTTGTCAGACCAAAGGGATCATAATGATACGCAAATACAGGATTGGGAACATATTGCTGGAAAAAGGATCTCAATAAGATGAGTAAAAGTTTGTTGAACTTTTCACCAACTACAAGCAGATTAGCCACAAACACCTGTAGACTTTAAAGACAGAAAAATTAACTATAGCCAGGAGGTGAAACTAAAAACATCTATGGCAGTTCTGAAGATGAAGGGTTAGGAGAAATATGTCACCATCTCAAAGCCATTTTTATGGGTGTGGTCAGGCAGGAAGTAAATACATCAGCTGGAAATTCAGCACTCTGAGGGAGTATCTCATGAGCTTCACAGGCTGCCAGCAAAATACAATCCCTTGTGGATGGTCCAGAACTTGAAGCAGTCCAGTCCTGGAGCTGTGAAAATACAAGACAAATATTAAGTTGCCACATGCACTTATATGAAACGCTTCTCATTTCACAACAGCATGAGTACCTCAACAAAGGCATTAACAATCATCCCAGCAGCAGAGCAGTCAAAAACATATATTGAGGGTGTTTTCAACCAGGAATCCAGATCACTGATTGGCAAAGGGATGTACTGAGTATAACTCTACATCAAAGAGCTCAATGAGATCCAGAGAAAAAGGGACTCAAACAGAACACCACAAGAAAAATGAGGGTGTTAAGGAAAGAAACCTTATTAAATAGCCAAATTTCACCATTAGCAGTTGGCTTTGGCACACCATGTCCATTATAGTGAAACAGAACTCTCTCAGATTTCGCATATTTGCGACACGTGGTACAAAGTTTCTTGACGTCATCAACAGTAGGATCTAATGAAATCTTATAACGAGCCTGCCATTTATCAACAATTGTTTGATGAATATTTCACTCTCAATTGTACCTCACAAAGTTCAACCCTCTCTTTTCAGTCTGTTTCTTTTTAGCAAGTACAAAACACAAGTAATTTTTAAAGAATCAATAGATGAAGTTGTTTAAGACATAATATTTTTCTTACCCGAGGCTGCCATCTCTCATACTGTTGATTCAAGGTTCTTCCAATTGTTTCAATTGCCTTTTGAGGTGCCATCGAAAATGGATCTGTAGAAGGAGCAAAATACATGAATAAATGCTATGAATGTATTGAAATTGTCAAAAAAGAAAGGAGAGCCATTTCTATAAGGAAGAACAACTGTGAATCCATCGATCAATTAAAATATCGTGTATTTCACAAGAATGGTGTTTAAAGAGGTCGCATCAATCTTGGAATATGTTTGGTATGGCCACCATCTTCATCCTTATTGCTAGTATATGATTAATATATCTTTCTCGAAATATATTTCAACAGGCAGACCAGCATGCTTAGAAAAAATAAAAAAATAAAACAAGCAAACAAACAAAGATATAAACTCCTACCTTAAGCAGAGAAAAACTGAGAGAGAGAATCAACAGCCCACATGGCAAACTAACAGCGTTGAATTCTTTTCAGATTGATTCAGTTAAGCTCCTTAATACACAAAATCATTAAACTTTTTACAGACTCCAAAATACTTAGCTAGATCAATGAATGACAATGCCTAGAGCAGTTGGTGCCCAATAACCAAATTCTTACTGGATTAGACAGCAGATTAAGATGGAAATAAATGTTCCAGTTTTTAAAAATCTTCAGCTTTAATTTATTAGCTCAAAATGATAGCCTGTGGAGAATCTTGGCAAATGAGCATGTAATCAACATGCATGAAAATGTTTTAAAAAGTACCCCAAAGTATAACATGGGTGCAACCATTGATAGAAGACTAAAACAAAACTTGAATGAAAACTTTCCAGACATATTGCTACAACAAAAAGATATTAGGTGAACTTTAATCATTAGAGATCAAGACTGCAGAGTTATAGAAAAACTTAAACAGAACTTGAATGATAACACATATTGCTAATCAAGCAAATAGGAGCAACTTATAATAAAGTAATTTTTATCGCAAGAGCTTATATCAAAGACAAAAAAAGCAGGATGATTATTGTACCAATCCAGCACTCCATCCGGGCACAAGGAGATATCTTTATGACATCAGGTGGATCAACGCTAGTGTTTAAACATAAAACAAGGGCAACACATCCTGTCTTCATCTGCAATAAATGTAGGTAGGAAGTTGAGACAGACAAGTTTATGAAAGATACATCTCATCCCATAATTTTCTGAAAAGAACATAGGCTGAAATGAACTTCAACATAGTTATCTACAGCAGCAAAGTCAAAGGCATGAAATAGCCAGGCACTCATTAACAAAATCAACATTTAATCTCTAAATAATAAATAACGATCATGGAAAATCGGCTCTATCATTCATACAGTAGGCACACTTCAGTACATGGAGATAAATAAATGTACAAAGAACACACCATTGGCAATCCCCAATCATTACTTCCACCATATATTTAATGCTAGCACCTCTAGAATATAGTGCACAGTCCACCTGAAGTTCAACATGCTATCCTGCACCATAATGTAAACCTAGATCCTCGTCTCACCCCAATTATCCCCTTTACCGACTATACGACTTGCCAATTTTACACCATTACAACTATGACCGTACTTTTAAAAGCAATCCACTAATGTAGTCGAATATTGTTGACATAATTTATGGCAACCACTGGGACTGTTTCTTCTTAAGTACCTCTGGTTTTTCCTTACACACACCGATTCCAGTGCTAATAAAATTACTTATATTCTTCACTTTAGGGAAAAAAAATAGAACATACACAAAATAAGAAGTGTGAGGACAAGGGCTAGGGAAACAGTTATACCATATCCACTTGCATTTTCCCCCACTAGTCTTGTTAGTCCTTAATGTATCATCGAATGTAGAAAAAGATACAATCTTGCTAAAAGCTAGTTAAGTTGCAGCCAATTTCATGGACCTCAACCACCATACCGTGCAAGAGTTGTCCCAATTGTTACACAAAGTTAAAAAATTTCAAAACACGCTTCCCAAGTGTTTAAAGATAAAATCATTACTTGCGTTTAGTCCACCGCCTTATTAGCATAATCTCTAAGCCGATTGCTAAAATTTAACTATGAATAACACGTAATCCAAATATAAGGTATTCATAAATTTGCACCTGCATTTTGAACAAGATAAATTAAAATATTTAGGTGAAATGGGCCCATCTGGTTCCGACATTTTTTACAAGCTTCGTAAATAAAAGCTCTGTATAAGTAAAGCAACAGCAAAAAGATCACAATATTAGCTTGAAAACAGATCAATCAATTTCCGTGAAAATGTTGTAGCTTACCCGATCCTTAGGCCTCCATTTGGAGACCAATCCACTGTCAGATGGGCCTGAGGGCACACATTCCTCGAACCCTTCATGCCGGAGTTCACACAGCACTACATTCTGTGGCAAGTATGCCATGCTAGTCGTAGAGGTCATCACGGCATAGCTACTGCTTGCAGTCTCTGACAAATCCCGAGCATTAGTATTACCAATGCTATTACTGCTGTTCAGGCTCCTCTCTCCATCCTCCTCCACGTGATTCCCATTTGCGGAAAACTCAACCAGGTGGTTCGACACGGCCGCCGTTGATTGTGAAAACCGAGATGCCGCCATCAAATCCCCCAATGCCATAAAAAACGCCTCCACCTCTTCTTATTATTTCAGCCTTGCCCCAATCGAACAGATTTGGGAGGGCAACTCATAACAGGAACCGAACCCTAGACAACCCTAATGAAGTTGCGGTTGATTAATTTCAAAAGCTTGGTCTTTTTCTCAACTTTCAGTTCTGAATAAACTACAAAAGGAGTGAAAAAAGGGGAGAGAGGGAAACAGAGAGATTTAGGTCTGGGGAGTGGCGGTGGATTAATCAACGAAACCGGTGAAAGAACGGCGTAAGGTTACGGGGAGTGGCGAAGAGAGAGAATCCAGCTCTAGAAAAACCTACACCGCGGCGGCGATGGCAGCGATTACAGCAGCGGTAATGGAGGAGCCGATGGAGGCGTACACATACATATTCACACACAGAGAGATGTAGAGAGAGAAAGGAGAGAGAAGCAGTGCGGCTGTTGAAGCAAAAACTCAAAGTAGAGTGCCAGCAAGGGTAATTTTGGGTTTTAATACCATAGGCCTATGAGGATTTTTCTTAAAATGGACCAAATTGGAGGCAGAATATAAAAAAATGACCTCAATTAGGTTTAAATTTAATTTAATTTAAATTTTTTAGAATAGTCTCTCCTGCAAAGGATTTATCATTTACTAAGTTAATTTTAATTATAGTTAGGATGAAGAAGAAAATGAATAATAGCAAGGTGAAGAAAAGAAGAATAGTTGTTAATTTTCATCTCAAGGATGGAAACTTAATTAAGTCCCCGTTTGGCTCCATTCTTTTCAAATTTGTGTGGTTGAAAAAGAATGAAAAGTTTTCGATTTGCGTATAATATTATTTTATAAAAGATTGTATGGTTAAAAATAAGAGAGAGATAAAAAAAGGAATGAGAAAGATAATGGGGGGGCGAAACGAGGGCTAAATGTAGATAATTATCATTATTCGATGTGATGTGGACTAATGTACAAGAGAATTTGTCTTGCGTCATATGTATTAACATTGTTGTCATAATTAATAGTGTAACAAAAATAGGGAATTGGTTGCTCATACTTCATGTTTTTAATTTAACGTTCATATTTAAATTAGATACTACCAAATTCAAAAGTTAGGAGTTACTCGCCAATTCAAGAGTAGAGTAGCTATTTGGTAGGGTTTTGAGTGGGTATATGCTAGTTTAGAACTTATTGAATTGGCAATTTGAAATTTACAAGTACATATCAATATATTTTCAAGAATATATTAAGATTTTGAGGTGTGCTTGTTTTCTTTTGCATTATATTCACTATTCTTAACAAAAAAGTAAATATGAATCGATGACAGATCATAAAGTTTTTAGCAATCCACGTGTGCGGAGAAGAATGTAAAGAAGAAAGCCTTTGTTAAAATGAATATATCTGTTATTATGTTGTCAAAAAAGGCCTTTTTAAAATTAATTATGATGAAAACTTAATTAAGTGTAGCTAATCATCATCGTTCGATCTAGAAAAGTATACAAGTGGAATCGACTTGTGTCATATATACTATAATTAGTAGCATAATTACTTAATGGCATTAATGTTGTCGGTTCATGTTCCGTGTTCAAATTAGCTACTCACCAACTCAAAAATTAGGAGGTTCTTGTCAAGGTGGTAAGTCGATAATTGCCAGTAAGTTATTCATTAAGTTACATGTATACTTCAATGTATCTTCAAGAATATGATAAGATTTGAAGTAGTAAGAGTTTCCAAAATTGGAAGGTAAATTCAATAATAAATGCTTGTTAGCATTCCAACCTTCTCACATAACCAGTTATCAGATTAGTGGTAAAGCATGCCTCGACAGTAACGTGGATGTGAGTTTTCAAAAAAAAAAAAAAAAAAAAAAACCCAATGGAGGAAGA
>NC_036249.1:24874149-24892542 GCF_002742605.1 Olea europaea var. sylvestris | reverse complement strand
AAAATATATCTAATTTAAGTTATAATTAATAATTAATTTTTATCATATATTTTATGTGACTTACAACATTTCAATCATTATTTCATCAACTTTATCAAAATATATTAAAACCCCACTAAACAAGAGCTACATAAGACAATATATCTTATATTTTTACGCGTATGAGATAAGCCTAAGTGAACGCATCGTATTGAATATTAATGGCCATAAAAAGTGAAAATCAAAAGGTTAAGTGTATTATCAATCACACGAACATCTATTCTATTTTATGCTTTTATGTAGATATGATAATTCTAAATCATACCATACTCAAACTCCACAGTAAAAGAAGCTCTAACACAAATGGTAACAATTAAAAGGAGGAAATTAGAGTGCTTTTAGATAATATAGTTCAAATATCTCTATTCAACTTATTGGATTTAAAATTATATAGCAATTATTATTTTTATATCAATTAGTTTTATTATTCATTTTTGCCTCTGTAGACTGCTAGTGGATGAAACAAATTGTATAAGTTTTATTCAATTACAATAGCCGATTATTGAAATTAATAATTACAAGGCAAACGATTTCAATTTATCAAAAAAATTTCCGTTTCAAAATTTTCTAACGGCTGAAAAAAATGTTTGGCAACACAAAATCAGAAATCTAAATTAACTGCAGGCTAAAACTGTAAATGATGAATCTGGAAGCTGCACACTATAGAACTACAAATTGCATGAATTAAATAGTAATGCGAAAATAATCTGTAGAAAGAAAACACAAACTGCAGCATGTTTCAAACCGAGGCCTGTGCGCGCACAGTTTTCTTAAGACAGTTTCGCCCCCTCATCGTAGGTGCTGGAGGTTCAGTTCGAGCGGCTGTCTCCCAAGATACAACGGTAATAAGCAGAATTCGAGCACCGCGGTTCTACTCCGACGAACTGATCTAGTATCCGAACAATATCACCACAAGAACAAGACCTTATTGGACAAGGAATGTAGAAAAGAAGAAACTGTGTATGTAGGAATGTAGGTGAGATTTTCGAGTGTGTTAGATTGCTAGAGAATGGGCCTTTTTGTAGGCATACTGTCCATTAATATTGTGACCATTGGGAGTTACTTCCCATTAACACTGTGACCACTGGAGTTTTTTCAATTTAGAAACTCAAAAGTCATTGGAGAAAGTCAAAAAAAAAAAAAATTGGCAAAACGTGGGCTCATCGATGGGGCCATTTTTGCCTTGTTCGGTCCGACATTCGTGTACGCAGATCGCGCCCACACCCAAGTTCAAGGTTCGAATGCCATTTCGGTTAGTGATTTGCATCCCCTGCACGCGCACGTAAAGAGAGCCTCTATGCTACATATGATTAGAAATCTCCAAAACATAGTCATATATAAAGTGGTTTAAGTTTCATTGGTTTTCCTATGTGGGATAAATGCATTTTTTCCTACAAAATGAACTTCCAATAACTAACTTTGAGTTTCAATTTCTCATTCACCCGAGCTTCATTTTTGGTAAATAAATACATGAAATCGATGTTCTCGCGGAGGAGAACACATATCAACTTTGATATTCCACATTGGACCAACGGGTCCCATAAAAAATTGTGTCAAAAGTGAGCCGCTCACTCAATTTTTTCCAACAGCCTCTCATCCCAATCATATCTCTTGCACTCATCTCTATCGCCACCAATTTTCCTAAGCCCACCTGATCCACATTAGGTAAATGTAAACACGTTGAAGTTTTTTTACATGAGTTTGAATTCTGCTTCTTTCACATTTTTGTTGTAAGCCAGAGGCATCCATCAACGTAGGAAGGGCAAACGAGTGAATCACTTTTCTATTTTGTTATATCTGTTAAGTGATATTACGTCACACTGTTCAATAGAAAGGTACCTAAATCCAACAAGAATAGACGTCAATGCCATTGGCTCCTAGTTCATATCCACCCAACATCTCTCCATATTCAATTTTCTCCAGCATTTGAAAATTGGCATGTGATTGAGCTAATTATAATGATAATGGAATAATCAGCAGCAGCTTTAGCGTCAACTCATTCAAAAATCTTCTTCCATTCACCACGCCGTTGAATTCTACTCCGTATTCTTCCAATTTGGGACTCAGTCGGATAGCAAACAGGACGGCCTCAAATGGGATTTCGACTTCAATGGGGTTTCCAAATTTACTCTCGATGTGATAGGAAGAGGTAGTTATAAACTCTTTTTCCACTTCGAATAGAAATAGCCGCAAAAGCAAGCCCTTTTACCAGGAAATTCTGATAAATAAAAGTAACAGGCAAACAAAATCATATACACAAATACTATTACAAGATAGTTTAGCATCGCCCTATTGATGAGTCTAGAGGAAAGACTAGTAAATCATGCAATCCCTGTACCTGTCCAATACTGTTTGAAACTTCACTTCCAGTGCTCCATCCCTCAGAATAAAAACCTTCTCAATTCTTAAAAGAGAAGGCACTTTCATGAAAAATATCATGGTCTATCACTTGGGGGTAAAAAACACAAAAGACTTACTAAGTGGTAAAACGATGTATAAAATCCAACACATGCCCAGTTGGGAAACCCAGCGCATACATGGATGAAGTTGTTGCATAAGGATCCCGTCCTTCTCACGTAAGTTAGGGCTTCGCTCGAATATCGTGTTCTCAAGGCCTTTTCAATATGTATTATCAAAAAATGGAGCCAATAAAATGATGCACCAAACCTTTTATTGTCTGTTCTTTGAATGACACTAGTGTAGATTAATTCCTTCTGATTAATGTAACATTTCGGTATGTGAGGCATTTCACTTCCCTTCTTGGGATTGAAATTGGGAGCACTTCTTGGGAATCGACTAAGACAGAAGGGAAGAGCAAAGAGTAGCTCGATTGAAAGTGAGAGGAAATGTTTGGGTATGGGATTTCTTCTTAGTCCCTATTTGGGCTCCATTAAAATTTTAATGCATTTTTCTCTTTTTTCTTTTTTGTCACACATTTTTCAATAAAATAATAGTACAAGTAAACTCAAAACTTTTTCTTCTCTTTTAACCATATATTATTCAAAAAAATTACTATTTTAAAATACATTTTCCCTAAAATCTCATTAAAACAAAGCCCAGGGCTCAGAAGACGGTCGAAGAAAGATAACTGGCATTAATTCCATAGAATCCTCAGTGATTGAGTCGAGAGATGCTTATTGCACGATCCACCCAACCAAACTAAGCTAATAAATGTTGAATAAGAGGATGCGTGGGGGCCTAGGGATGGAAATCGACCCGATCCTAGCCCCATCGTCAAGACTAAGGAGTTATCTTTGCCAAAAAGCCTTTATCAGAAAAGTCATGAACGAGCAAAAAAAGCTTTGATTGACCAGAGGAAGCACTTGAACCGAAGAAGAACAAGTCTAATAGCCAATATAGGTTTTTGGTCCTTTGATCACATCTCCCAAGAGAGAGAAGGGAAATCTACATTATACCTTCTAGATACTAGTTTCTCAAACATTCTTTGCACATTGTAAGATACTACAAAAAATTAATGTGCAAATGTGAGTTTTGGGAAAGCGAATATTCTAGTGCGACATTTTCATGTACAAGTCATTTATGTGCGAGTAATGAGTCTAGCACGCAGCTCTTGTGCTAATGAAATTTGCATATGATTGAATTTTTTTTGCTTAAACATTGGTTAAGGGAGAAAGTTGTCAGAAAATAGATTCTTTTCCAAAGTTTGCTGATTCTCTATAATTTCTAAGCCTTACAAAATTGATTCAATATGCATTCTCGTTGAAACTTTACATTTTTCAAGGGGGAAGCATAAAATCTTGAGAGTGCAAGTAACTCCTGGAGGTAAGATTTTGTTATTTGTCTCGAATTTTATATACTTTAACCCTCATTTATGATTTTGATTGAGACTAAAAATCTTGACATTTTGAGCATGATCCTGTTTAGAGGCCGCGAAATTTGGTGACGACACACGTATCTAAGTCGGCCAACTAATCAGCTATAAACTCTAAATCGTTGCTCCAACATTTCATGAGAAACGATATTTCAACCAGCAATATACACTAAGGGTATGTTTGATACATTCAAATATTCCATAGAAAATGGAAAATCAATTCCAATTTCATGTTTTTGCTTGTTTGATGGCTCTATTTTCCTATGGCATTCATTTTCTAGCTTTTCATGCCACCGAGGATTTTTCATGCTTTTCAAGGAATTCCAATTCTCATCAAAATGATGAGAATTAGAATTCTCGTTTACTGTAGCACTTTTTATTTTTTTCGATTTTTATTTTTTTTGCCGTGAAAACAAATTCTAAAAATTATTTAAAAAAAATATTTCCCTTTAACTAATAATTTTCATGTAAAACAAAGCCAACCGAACGTCAAAAGATAGATGATTTTCTTTATTTTTTTTATTTTTTATTTTTTTGTTGGCAAGGGAAACAAATTTTATCCCCAATACCAAAAAAATTTATCCGTCTAATTAACAATTTTCATGTAAAATAAAATCAAACGAACATCAAAAAACACTTTTATTTCAACAATTTCCACATGAAAAATTATTTCAATCAAACACAATAATTTACAATTTTTAGGAAAATAATTTCTAAACAATTCAATTAACTGAAATTCGTTTTCCTTCCATCCAAATTCCATCTTTGCAATCAAACGAATCCTAAGACATTTATTGAAACAATTTTTTAAAGTCATTTTTAACCATACATTTAAAAAAAAAAAAATCAAATTTTAACATTTCCATTTTTTTCTTACTTTTTTAACAACAAATTCTCCAAAAAAATCAATTTTCAAAAAATCTTTTCTCAAACACAAGGCCTAATTATTATAACAATATTGTCATTTCGTTCTAAGAATTAGTTATACTTCGCAAAATAAAAATTGCTAAAAATGCTTCCTGGACAGAATTTCTTGAATTTTGGAACAATAAAATAAATAATAGCCAACCTTTTTAATTTTGGTGCAACTAAGGGTGTGTTTAGGCCCCGTTTTTATGTATAATAGATTTTGAATAGTAATTTTTGGGAATATGTGTGGTTAAAAAGTAGAGAAAAATTTTAAGTTTATGTATATATAAAATTATTTTATTGAAAAAATGTATTGTTGAAAATGAGTTTTTATAGAATAATGACTAAATATTAACTAGGATATAAAATGCATAAACTAATTTTGAAATGGCTTTAATAAGTTTGGCATCTTTTCTTTATAAAATAAAACACGTGTTGGATCGAATGACTTTTCTATATCCAATGTGGTTGTCATTTTATTGGCATCAATTATATGCTTTGTGCAAATGCATATACTAGAAACGTGTTCTTGAGAATGATGATTTTATTCCTTTAAAATTGTTGATTTTTCAAGGGTTATTTCTTGCCAGAAATTAAATAAATAAATAAAATGAGCTGACTTTTCGTATTATTAAAGATTAGTCTTAAGTCATGTCATCGATAATGATAAGATCACTATAGTGACATCGTCTAGTTTGAACTATATATTTAGTGCGACAATTAAGTTCCAATTATTCTCATGAAAGTTTATCTTTATGGGCTGCTTCAAGATATTTATTTTGTTGCATGATCGTCGTACTACAAATATCTTGTCTTTATTATGCCAATTTATTTTCTACTTGAAATTGATAAGATAAATTGAAGTATGTAAAGATCATAGTATTCTTGTAATTTAAAGTGGCAACACATTCTTTCCATTTATATCCCTTGTAATGGAAGGGTTGATCTTTCTATCTTTAGTTTATGATATTTAGAATAAAAACAAATCGTCAGGACCACAATAATTGTGGATTTGGACTTATATAGAAAAAAATGGTATAAACCATGTTTAAAATTTGTGACTAACTTGTGTTGTGTCTTGTGACCTATCGTCTTCATCCAATTGGTACAAAGTGAATCTTAATGATCTTGCACTTGATTTCAAACTCAATTTCAAAGAACTTTGTGCTTAAGCATGCTTACACATGATCACGAAAGTTCAGTCGTAAAGTCAAAACGATAAAAAAGATCAAAACAATATTAGATATTATTGAATAAAATATTTCTATCAAAATGGTGCTCATTACACCTTTCAATCTTGTACAATACTACCTTTTGGACATACTCTTTATGATACGTTAGCATAAGCACTCTTGCAGAGAAATGAACCGAGCACAGCTCAGATTTGGCCCACCACCGGGGGTTCTTAGGGGGATCCTCCGTATCTCCTTCTTCTTTCCGTGTCCGCCCTCGCGGGACAAAGCGGGACTGCGGTCCTTGGTTCCCCAGGTACTCGGGAGGAGACCGCTATGCATATTATGAGCGGCAGGGCCTGGCAACCCTGCCTTGCTATACTTGACCGACGGTGGCTCCTTTCCCTTGGGGCTTTGCTCCTGGTTGGCCTAACCGGGGCGGAAGAACTCCTTTCCCTAAGCGTGGTGACTCATTATTCCTTATTCTAATCTTCTGACATCTAGTCTTCCCTTCATTCAATTCTTATCAGCCTTGATTCGATTTCCCTCTAGAATTTAACTATACAATAAACTAAATTAATTCCTCTTTTTTGCCATAAATTTCTTTATATTACAAGTGAGTATGATTTTTGATTAACAAAGCTCTGGTTAAATTGACATGTCTATCGCTTGACAGCAATCAGATTTTACCGTGCACAGTACAACAATTCCATTTTCATCGGCTTGATATTTTCAAATAAGTATTATTAATGATTTCAAAACGTCCTCATCGTGTTATTGTGAATTCATTTAAAACGTATCTATTCCATGAATACATGTAATTTTCAAGTAATTCCAAAATCTGTAGACAAATGAATAAACTTCAAGAAATACTAGAAATTTTAAAGGTAATAACTCTTGATCACTAAACTAATGTGCCTACTAATGATGAATGCAGCACAATTTGAGAAGACCAATGAACTCGAGACACATTCTCAAGTCTTGGCATCACTAATCTTGTTTATGAGATGAACATTCGCTTGAGATGCTATCTTGGCCATTAAAGAGGAATTGTGTGTTTGTTTATTCAAGTAACATAAAGAAACATTAGATTAATACTAATTAAGCCAAAATATTTGTGACCGTTGGCTATTTTACTACATTAGCTGTTTTATTGTGTAATTTTGAGTTTTATTGTTTTTAAATTTACTTATTTAAGTGATTTCTATTCAATTCTTGTATAAATTATATTCAATCTTTTTCATTCTTCCATTAGTCCATATATTTTCCAAATGTATGAGAATCATATATTTACTGTCCAATTCTAATATATAAGACATTATTCTACATCTTTCTTTCATATATTATTCCAAATGAGAGTTCAACAAATTTTACATTTACATATGAATCCATACCAAACTTTTGAAATATTGACTTTAACCAATTGGTTGCATTTATGGGCTCCTGAAAAATTTATGTTAATTTTCGTTAAATTTTATGAGTTTTAAGGGAAAAAAATTGTACGCGTAATATCTTGTCCGTGTACATATTAACTCCACCTACGTTTAAAATAGTCGATTACAGGCCCCAAAAAAGAGAAGGGTTTCAATTTTTTTAAGTTAAAAAGAAAATTTTAAACAAATGGACTCGTGGGCTGCTTGGTTCAATCATGAGACCCACACGCCAATGGACCGGACCGAATAATTATTTTGGACACGATTCAAGATCGAGGGTTTAACGGTGCAGCCGGCCAGGCTCTTGCCGCCACTAAGTGAAGATAACAAAATTCTCAAATGAACCAAAATTCCATGGCCTTAAGATCAAGGCTCAATCCCTAACAAGAATATCCAAAGCTTCTCTGCTATCCAAAGCACTTGCAGGCCACATACACTTCATAGGCGGAGAAGATTTTCAAAGAGTAGCCGTAATTTAATTAGTCCCCCTTTGTCTCATATACGAAGATTTTTGGTTAAGCTAAAACAGAAGTAAAAGTTACTTTAGTAGCTGTGTAGAGTTTAAAATGTAGTATACAAAAGATTATTACAATTACAATGCAAAAAATGTAAACTCTCAAAGTCTAAAACCGAACCAAGCGACCCAAAGCTTCTTCAACACCACCAATGGAGTCTTCTATAATGTTTAGCTCAGATTTGTGCCATACCGGATCATACACCGTCGTCCACGAGAATGGCAATAGATATACAAAGAAAAGATCCGCCGAAAGCCACCAAGAATTTCACCGGAAATATGGAAAGCTCCCACTTGGTTACCTCTCTATACTTTCTCTCTGTATTATGCCAAGTCCAAAAATGAGAGAAATGAAGATATCTTATAATTATAGAGCCAATCCATTTGAATTCAAAATTCAAATATTGTACTATGGTCAACTAGAAAGTGACAACAATAATATAGATAATTGACCACAATGGTTCATATTACTCTATAACTAGCACAATCCATTTCGCATTTTTTAGACCAATCAATTTGCACCAATAATAAAATGTGATTCACCTTACAAGCTAGAGAAAATGCATATATTCATTCATTAGTACATCGGAACAAATAAAAGAGTCTTATATTTTCCCATCAAGTATTCTTCGTCAACTAAGATACATAGACAAAAGCTTTAATAATACATTTGATGAATAATGATATAAATATTACAATTTACATCATACAATATTTTTTTTCTTCAAATGCGCAATGAGAAAGTTGCTCCACCGTGACTCTGATGGCAACTTCATAACTTCGTCATTGCATAGTCCATCACATCCACTAGAAAGTCTGCATTAAAGAAATTGGAAAATTGAATGTCGCAAAATGAGTGGCAATTTAGTAGCATAAATTATATTAAAAACCTACCAGCATCCTCCTTAGTGAAGCAGAGAGGAGGTGTAATTCTGAAAACATTTCCGTAGAAACCACCTTTTCCGACCAGTACTCCCATATCTTGACATTTAAATATAAACTGATCAAAATGTAGCTCGAAAATAAGATTAATGCTGAGATCAAAGTGAAATGCAAATACAAGTACCTTTCATTTGGTCCATCACCTGCAGAATTTCAACCTTTGCTGGAGTTTTCAATTGGCGGTCAGTGACTAGTTCGACCCCAAGCATCAATCCTCTTCCCCTCACATCACCAATGACTACATATGCAGATATACAATGTTATGGATTAAACCCATAATCGGAGCAATAATAAAATGATACGAAAAACAAAAACAAGATGAACATGCGATTTAAGGTGGTTCATTCTCAACGTGCGAGCTATGTGCACCTGTTGCTGCTTGCATAATTTTATTATATTGAAAACGATTACAATCTGTTTTGGATTCACATCTCTCTGTTTTCTCTCTTCTATGGCACAAAGAAAGAAGCACGCTATAATAGCCTTTATAGAAAGAAAATAAAAAGTCGCGAGAAAAAAGTGTACAGTAAATTAGGTTCCACAGATCCAACAATAGAAGTCAGGAAAATGATTAATAGATAGGTTAATCAGGTATAAACAACAATTATTCTATTGTCTCCATTTTTTAATGTTTCGATGGCAAGGGGAGAGGGGAACTGTCAAAGACAAAGTTTACCTAACTGCATTGCCTGTGCCATTACGTCAAAAGAAGAAATTCTACATTAGATAAAAACATATGAAGAGAATGTTTATTACTCAATAATATTTTGCAGTAATGTCTAATCTATCTTACCAAATATGAATGAAATATAAATACAGCATAATCGCGTTAAAGAAATGTAGTTTACTTTCATGTTTGGATTTGAGGTCACTGAGGCGCTTTTTCAGGTAGGAACCTACGATATGGGCATTCTCCTGTAGATTTTCCTTCTCGATCACTTTGAGAACAGCATGTCCTGCAGCTGTACATACGGGGTTCCCCCCAAAGGTATTGAAGTAACATCGACGAGTCAATACCTCAGCTACCTCAGGAGTAGTCACTACTGCACCGAGGGGAATTCCATTTCCTATCCCCTGCATTTCTAAAAATGTACTGGTCAATTTTTCTCTAAAAGAATTAAACCAATGCATTGCTCCTCTACTTACCTTTGCCATTGTGACTATATCGGGAATAACACCATGGGCTTCAAATCCCCAGAAATGGCTCCCGACGCGAGCAAATCCAGACTGAACCTCGTCTGCAATACAAAGACCTCCTGCTTCTCTGATGCTGTTATATACAGCAGGCAAATAGCCCGGAGCTAACTCAACAATTCCACCAACACCCTGTTGCATAAAGAAATAGTTAATGAGAAAATCCTCGCATACTTTCATAAGGACAATGATTAAAGTTACAAGGAGCCAATGTATGATGATGGGTGCACGAAATTCAGTGTAGGATCTGATTGTCATCATGTTATACGTTCCCCTCTTACGATTGTCCTTTGTCTTATATTTCTATATTAATGAAAAATCCATCCCATTGGTGGTTTGATTAAAAAATAAAAATAACTCGGAGAATTTTGTGTAGATTAGAGAGATTTCAAGGAGGAAATGGAGATGATAATATAAATTGTTCGTTACCTGTATAGCTTCAGAAATAAAAGCAGCAACATGGCCCGAAGTTCCAAAATGAATTAGATCTTGAATGTCATGCGCATATTTTTCACCATCAGCACCGAAGAGACCTCTATACGGGTCTGGGTTCAGAGCATGATGAACTCCGCTCTGTTTATGAAACCAATTAGTACTACTATCAGCTATCTACAAGAACTCACATTCGTTTTACAGATATATTAAGAACATTAGATTATCCCTTTTACCCTTCTAAACATGTTCAAAATAATAATGACTTTGAAACGCATTCATACCTGCACAACATTAAACTTCCAATTGCATTGTGCAGTCGCAGCCATAGTCCCAGCAGCATTTCCATGGTATGCATTCCTCAGCGAGATAATATCATGACAACCGGTGTACAACCTCGCCATCATCATAGCTAATTCGTTTGCCTCTGTCCCAGAATTTGTAAAGAATACAACCTACACATTAATACAAATTTTCTGTTGGTAAAATGCCTAATCAAATTTGTAGCTTATCCGTTGGTAAAAGGCAAATGACCTTTAGATCACCAGGTAACTTCGAGGCCAGTGCCTCGGCAAAATCAGCAATTGCGTGATTAAGGTATAGAATGGTGGAGTGTTGTAAGCTCTTTGTTTGATCAACGATGGCCCTAACCACATCAGGATGACAATGCCCACAATTCACTGTGGCAATACCACCAAAAGCATCGAGGTATCTGCGGCCATTGTCATCAAACAAGTACTGCATCTTGCCATGGACTACATTCACCTACACGAAATACATTACCAATCAATTAGACATCATAGAACTCAAACGATCCAATAAAAGTATTATGACCATATAGCAATCCAAGAAATTAGTTAAGTAACAATGAAATCAAATACTTAAACTCACCAAAATACTGCACACTTATTATTCAAACATTCTGCAGGGCCACTCTCATAATCACTACCGAATGTACTAGTAATACCAAATCATAATTAAAAACATTATTTCACTCCTCTAAAGACATGATTGGTATATTGGAGTGTTGCACATGATTCAAAAATGAAAAGAAGTTAAAATCTTGTCTAGTGCAGCATGCTGAACATACCATGAGAGATCAATTCTTATCTTATGAGTGTTCAATCGTTTTTGGAACTTGATTCATAAAACTGAAAATGATTAATGGATACATCTATCATTAGCATCACTTTCATATACAAAAAAAATCATATCCTTTGAATTTATAACTAAGCCTTTAACATCAGAAAAGGCGAAAATGGAACAATACACATATAACTTGACTACCGCTTCATTCAAGGTGTTTCATTTTTCCACGAAATAAATTAAAAGTAATAAAATCAGCTTAAATGGAGCATCATATTTGATCTTTACTCCTTATTAACATCAAAGGAAAAACTAAATTAAAGTAAACAAATTGAATCGAAACCACGGACTCACAGGTTTCTTGTAGAAGCAAAACATTGACGGGCTGAGAAACTCTCTCCTCTTTCTCATGATCTCTTCGGCGTCGGGACCCGTGTACGGCGGTGGAGTATAATCAAACGCTGGCATGGCAGGAATAATGCCAGCGTCATTTCCTGAGAGACATGCACTTGTATTCTGGGCCGGCGAATACAAACGCCGCAAACCTAGGAATTGTCGGAACTCCCATGATTTTTGTCTCGCTGCAATCCTCTGCATCTTTATATAAAAATTATTTTATGGCCTTGTACGTTATCGAATCACTGCAAGTATTTCTAGAAAATTATGAATTTTGTAAAGAAATTGCAGGAGAATGACAGGGAGAGGCTCTGCAAGTTGATTTCCAAGGCAGAAAGCCTGTGTTGTACGTGTGTATATATAAAAGAAAAAATAATAATAAAAAGGTTCAACTCCAACTTTGAGTATCCGATCGCCCCGCCCCCAGAGATACATGTGTATATATAGACATTCGTTTGGGTTGGGTGCATTTGTTTAAAATTTGGTTTTGATATTAAAAAGTTGTTTGAGCCTTGATCTTTTGAAAAAATGCATTTTGAACAATATTTTGACATTATTTCAATAACACATTCTTTAATAAAATAATATTACACGTAAATTTAAAATTTTTCTTTATTTTTTAACCACACATTTTCGATCAATAAACTATTCAAGAATTCATTCTTTCTCCTAACATGGGGATCAAATAAGGGCTAAATTAAAATTTTAAGAGACTATTTATGAATTTAATTACAATTGGTGCATCATGTGATATGAGTGGAAGATTAAATAAGAGGACACTAATTTAGGTAGTCTGTGTATATTTTGTATGAAGTAATTAATATTGTGTTTATGGAATGATGCAGATTCAATAGAGGTATACCAAACTTAATATGATTTAATTTGTTAAGATTGCAAAAGGTGGATTGCAACCAATATCATGGAATTAATCAAGCTCTTAATGAATTGTTTTGTTTTGTTTTTGTTTTTTTTGTTTAAATCTACCTTTCTTTTGTGAATTGCACGAAACGAAGAAGAAAGAGTAATGTTACTATTATTAGTAGAGATGCGTCGTCGATCAAGTGACAGTTAATCTGTACTTCATTGTATGGTGCATTAATGTGCATCGTAATTCCATTAAAGTTTAATGAATCATTGAATCCATTGTCACTTAATCGATAACATAACTTTACTGAATATTAATAATGGATAGCATTTCTTAGAAAAAGTTCATTCAAACATATTAAATTTATTGATCTGGCTTGGTTTATTGTTGTTGAATTTTTTGAATAATTATTTTGTCAAAAACTAAATGTAATTAGCTGATCAATTCCACTATAAAATTTAAATATAAACAAACTAAAACAATCTGTTCCATCGCACAAATCCACTACCTCCCACCCAAAAATAAAAGAAAAGAAAAAAAAATGAAAAAAAAAAAGGTTTGGTTATGCTTTAAACCTATTTTTAAACAAATAAAATGGGAATCATTGTTACTGTGTTTGTGAGAGAGACCCATAGTCAATTTATCTGAAGTCTTAAAAAGTAATGGACCTTGATACTTATAAGTATGCCCAAACATGTGTAAAGTATAGTAGGTTGTCAGATTTCTAATCTCTTATAATAATCTTTCAAAAGAAAATTAAAATGTTTCCCAACTTATAAAAACAATTATCATCTTCATTTCTAAAACAAAATGTGTTCACAGTCATCTAAATCTAGAAAGATATTAAGATAACTGGTATGTTAAATTAAACAAAAATATTTATCAATTTTTCTTTCGAAACTATCTTATTCAATTTTAGCAAAAGTATCTTATTTATTTAGAACCAATCGAATTCTAATGAGGATGAAGACCCAAATAATCGCTTCCAATGAATTTGGACAAGTTTTTGAACCACTTCCAATATGTGTTTAACCTCGAATTTTCTTTTTAAAACTTTAAACCAAGTGTTTGTCCTATGTATAAGGTAGAACAACAACGACAAAAGAAATAGCACATAAATTTATATAAATCTGTGGCTATGGTTTGTTGTCACATTTGCAATAATGATCCTAACTAATATTTTATTAAAACTTTTGGGATTATCGTAATGATGTTTGAGATAATGAAAACTACGAATGACATTGACAATATGTTTAAAGGACAAAATGGCTTCCAATTCATAATCTTTAATGGGATGACACACTTTCCATCTATGTTTGCCTTGTTGGAATATTCTCATGCAAATTTCATAATTATCTTGGTATGTGAAAAATGGACGCAGCTACAATAGAATTCAGGAATTTCAAGAAAATGATATATCAAATTCATTGTAAATAAATTTTAATTTGTTGTCGTTTATTTTTGCATTTAGATCAACCTAAATATAACAAAAAATAATAATTTCGAGTGTCTACGAGTGTTCTACGCTATTTTGTACTAATTACTTGTGTATATTTAGGACATCCACCTTTTCTTTACATGGATAAAATTCTATTTTAAAAAATTGTTTATTGGAGACCTTTAAAGGAACAAATATTTATTGTGTCAGTGAGATCGATTAATTTTGGATTCTTAAATTATAAGGTGAAAAAACTTATAGTAGTGTATTTCAAGATCATGCTTGGCAACTCGAGCCTAATTAAACTTTACAATGTCTACGAAGTCGAGCCCTCCTCCCCCTATAATGGAGTTTGGCAATTTAAATATATTCACCACATAAGTTGGGACAGATCGGAAAACATATTTACTGGAACCTCTCTATCTCTTTTAGAAAATAAACACCCTTTTTTTCAGCCTTTATCTTGGTAAGTGGTAACCACTAAATGATATTTCGATTATGATGACAAGATCTTTTTACTGTATATGACTAACTTTTTGAAATTCTAAGAAACAGAGAAAAAGGATAAAGGAAAAATGGAAAAAGGAAATTTCAAATGTGGAAGATGACAAGACTAATATATCTAAGTGCATGTGGCTACAAATTGTTCCAAAAACTGACGTGAATTTCCCAAATTGATAATGCACAAGTGTGCCATCTACATTGTTTGGATACATATGAAGGTGCTTTAATTTGAGGATTCAGTCACCAAACAATCAAACCATAATTATAAGTATTACTATCGAGAATCCAGTCATCCAAACAGGTCACTAGTCTAACTATGTGAATACTGAATAACATTGATTATTGGCCATCTAATAATGCACTGGTAGACGTGTCTTGTTTGAATACATTATCTTGACATCTTGGCCATCTTATAATGCACTGCTAGCTTTATGGGATTCACTCGTTGCCAACTAGGGATTCATTTACCGGGGGACTATCTCTATAGTCACAACGAAATCAGAGAAATTATTTTTCTCAATTATGGATTAGGGTTTTGAGAGGTTCTCAATTTATAAAAAGTATTTTCTTTACAATAGAGAACATTTTTAAATATCGAGTGTTAATTTTTTTTTTTAATATATTTCAACAATGTCTATTTAAATACGATAACTTATTAAATGCATTTCAATATAAAGTAAGAATAAATAGTGAGTTAGATAGCCAAACCCATTAAAATAGAGGGTTTGATGAAGCTTATTTATAAGTATTGTCTCTTTCAATTAGATAACATGTTACATTTAGAAAGTCTTTTCAAGATACTATAAGATATGTATTGCACTAAAATCTCACGAGAGAATTATATCGTAAACAAACAATAAAGTGGACCAAGAGTTCGGATTATCGTCCTACGAGGTCTAAGTATTCGACTAGTTTCCAATTAATGGTAGCTTTAATTGAATTGGAAAATATGATGGTAGAGTTTTATTATAACTAATCTAACTATTCCAACCCATTTTAAAAACTTGTATGAATACTCAAGAAATGGCAAGCACTATTTCAAATCCTTTATATTCTTTTATTTTAATAAATATAATTCTTTTATTTGACAACACTTACTCGTATTATGAAGATCAATGTTTCTCATTTATTGAATAATCTCTCTCCAATAAAACTAAATCTATCATCATACGACCCGATGTACACTAAATCACAAAAACAATAATAAGATCATACAAATCATACCATTATATCTCTATTCCCGATCGAAATTTACAATAATTACTACTACATGCTATAATCCATATTCATTATCTTGAATAATATTGGTAAAATTTACAAAACAATTTAATTATTGATAAAACAATTAAAAAGGCACTAGACTCCTAAAAGCCATTCAAAATCTAATAAACTAAAAAATATTAAAATTAATATCAAAATATCAAAACATAGGGTTCAACATTATCCTAACATCTATACGATTAGCCAAGTGTCACTTGATTACAAAAATACGAATTAAATTGCACAACATCATCCAAATTAAAGAGTGGAAAAAAGATGGAAAGAAATCTTGAATCCTTGAATCTTTTCACCAATCTCTTTGATTCTCCTACTTCATCTTTAACCCAAGCAAAAATGTATGAAATTGGTATGGAATAAGTGTTTTACAACAAAAGCTTCTTTAAAACTTGTAAAGAATGCATCTTTCTCTGAATGGCTTCCTCTAGGGCTCTCACATGGCAAAAGTACTAGCTGGAATGAAATTTGCCATGGTTGCAACTGCATAGGTTTATGCCTTGTGGTAGTGCTACTTAAACTTTGGTCTCCATTCAACTTGGTCCCCGAATTTTTCTTTTTATTATGCTCGAGTTCTTTCCTATGTCTAATTTTTGTCCTTCATCTTTCACGATCTATACCTTGGTCCTCGTGCTACACCATCATTGGAAATCGATTTGATGCAGTTTTTGAAAGTTTACAATCAAGTTCTTGAACTTTTTAATGTCAAATTTGGCTAACAAAACTTGTGAATATTGCTTTCTTAATACTTCTAATTGATCACATACAATTCGATTGATCCTCAATTACTTCAAATGAATTTCAATTAAGCTCAAATTTACATCTCTTCATGTCAAATGCATCCAAGTTGGGATTTTTTCAACAATTAACATAATTACCATCACATTAGTGAGATTTCTACTTAATTGACAATAAATAATCTAGTTTAGAAGTTCACATTTCATATTATGCTTATCAACCTAGGCTGTGTTTCATACTGCTTTTATGGCCAACTTATGATTGTTAAAGAATCAGAAATTATTTTAAATGTTTGATACATTTTAAAATGGCAATCATAGATGAATCTGTATTATCTTACAATAAATTTTCAGAAATGGCAAAATGGTAGCTTCTTATCTCTTGTTTTTAACTTTTTCACTTATATATTATTAAAATATTAACTATAATTAATAAAACTAATTCTTTTTAAATTTTTAGATTATTTGTTATCCAATAATAAACCATCTTTCATTACATATTCACGTTAAACGTTATTTAAATTTATTTAAAAAAATTTCTTATGAAACTGGAGAAATTGGGAAATCAATTTATTAGTTATCCAATATTAAACCATCTTTCATTACATATTCACGTTAAAAATTATTTAAATTTATTTGATATTTTTTCTTATTATATGAAAATGACGAAGTTGAGAAATCAAATTGTTGCAAGCCTGATGCATAAATATAAAATTTAAATTTATTACATATTTTTCCTACCATATGGGCTATGGTTTTTCTCGGTAATTTTACATAAGATTTAATATATGTCAATTTTATTAATAAAATAATTATAATGAATAAATAGTCTTAGAAAAATATTTGATAATATTACTTATCAATTATAAAAGTAAAAATAAATTCTATAACACTCTAATGATAATAATAATTAAAAAAAAACTTATAACAACCAAATATCCATTTTAGTAATTTCACAGACACATAAATGAATCAAACTTTTAACAAATGCTTGAATGTTGATTTTGAAACATACATTAATTTTGAAATAAAAGTTTACCAAAGTATGACTGTCGTCATACAAGTTACTATTATGACTTCAAGTCAAAAGACTTATTCCACTAAAAAATATTAGAGATTAATCATTGACACTTGGATCGTTATCCACGTGGAATCTCTCCATCAGGTCTCCAATGTTTTGTTCTATGACAAAATATCAACGTATTCATTTAAGTGTCAACATACTTTATCTTGTAAGATCAACTATTTACTTCACAAGTAAAAAATCCCATGCTTTATGATCTATCCGTAATAATGATATCCATAACTTTATAACTTACGATCATGGATGATTTAAAATTCAATCATATGTAATTTGTATTTCAAAATCACAGTTCATTGTGTTTAACAAATTATTAAGATTTGATCTACGGATTTTATTATTTAATTTAATTGAAATTACGTCAATTATCTAAAATCTATGAAAGTGTCGCATCAATTGAGAATCGTTTTTTGGACAATTTTAACCCCCTACAATTAAATTATTTCAATAATACTTTACTTTTCGTTTTTTGATAAGTAATAAATATTACATGATTATTGTCGTTTATGAAATTTGTGTTATTAATTATCAATTAATTAACATT
>NC_036249.1:24848929-24860476 GCF_002742605.1 Olea europaea var. sylvestris | reverse complement strand
TAAAAACAATTATCATCTTCATTTCTAAAACAAAATGTGTTCACAGTCATCTAAATCTAGAAAGATATTAAGATAACTGGTATGTTAAATTAAACAAAAATATTTATCAATTTTTCTTTCGAAACTATCTTATTCAATTTTAGCAAAAGTATCTTATTTATTTAGAACCAATCGAATTCTAATGAGGATGAAGACCCAAATAATTGCTTCCAATGAATTTGGACAAGTTTTTGAACCACTTCCAATATGTGTTTAACCTCGAATTTTCTTTTTAAAACTTTAAACCAAGTGTTTGTCCTATGTATAAGGTAGAACAACAACGACAAAAGAAATAGCACATAAATTTATATAAATCTGTGGCTATGGTTTGTTGTCACATTTGCAATAATGATCCTAACTAATATTTTATTAAAACTTTTGGGATTATCGTAATGATGTTTGAGATAATGAAAACTACGAATGACATTGACAATATGTTTAAAGGACAAAATGGCTTCCAATTCATAATCTTTAATGGGATGACACACTTTCCATCTATGTTTGCCTTGTTGGAATATTCTCATGCAAATTTCATAATTATCTTGGTATGTGAAAAATGGACGCAGCTACAATAGAATTCAGGAATTTCAAGAAAATGATATATCAAATTCATTGTAAATAAATTTTAATTTGTTGTCGTTTATTTTTGCATTTAGATCAACCTAAATATAACAAAAAATAATAATTTCGAGTGTCTACGAGTGTTCTACGCTATTTTGTACTAATTACTTGTGTATATTTAGGACATCCACCTTTTCTTTACATGGATAAAATTCTATTTTAAAAAATTGTTTATTGGAGACCTTTAAAGGAACAAATATTTATTGTGTCAGTGAGATCGATTAATTTTGGATTCTTAAATTATAAGGTGAAAAAACTTATAGTAGTGTATTTCAAGATCATGCTTGGCAACTCGAGCCTAATTAAACTTTACAATGTCTACGAAGTCGAGCCCTCCTCCCCCTATAATGGAGTTTGGCAATTTAAATATATTCACCACATAAGTTGGGACAGATCGGAAAACATATTTACTGGAACCTCTCTATCTCTTTTAGAAAATAAACACCCTTTTTTTCAGCCTTTATCTTGGTAAGTGGTAACCACTAAATGATATTTCGATTATGATGACAAGATCTTTTTACTGTATATGACTAACTTTTTGAAATTCTAAGAAACAGAGAAAAAGGATAAAGGAAAAATGGAAAAAGGAAATTTCAAATGTGGAAGATGACAAGACTAATATATCTAAGTGCATGTGGCTACAAATTGTTCCAAAAACTGACGTGAATTTCCCAAATTGATAATGCACAAGTGTGCCATCTACATTGTTTGGATACATATGAAGGTGCTTTAATTTGAGGATTCAGTCACCAAACAATCAAACCATAATTAAAAGTATTGCTATCGAGAATCCAGTCATCCAAACAGGTCACTAGTCTAACTATGTGAATACTGAATAACATTGATTATTGGCCATCTAATAATGCACTGGTAGACGTGTCTTGTTTGAATACATTATCTTGACATCTTGGCCATCTTATAATGCACTGCTAGCTTTATGGGATTCACTCGTTGCCAACTAGGGATTCATTTACCGGGGGACTATCTCTATAGTCACAACGAAATCAGAGAAATTATTTTTCTCAATTATGGATTAGGGTTTTGAGAGGTTCTCAATTTATAAAAAGTATTTTCTTTACAATAGAGAACATTTTTAAATATCGAGTGTTAATTTTTTTTTTTAATATATTTCAACAATGTCTATTTAAATACGATAACTTATTAAATGCATTTCAATATAAAGTAAGAATAAATAGTGAGTTAGATAGCCAAACCCATTAAAATAGAGGGTTTGATGAAGCTTATTTATAAGTATTGTCTCTTTCAATTAGATAACATGTTACATTTAGAAAGTCTTTTCAAGATACTATAAGATATGTATTGCACTAAAATCTCACGAGAGAATTATATCGTAAACAAACAATAAAGTGGACCAAGAGTTCGGATTATCGTCCTATGAGGTCTAAGTATTCGACTAGTTTCCAATTAATGGTAGCTTTAATTGAATTGGAAAATATGATGGTAGAGTTTTATTATAACTAATCTAACTATTCCAACCCATTTTAAAAACTTGTATGAATACTCAAGAAATGGCAAGCACTATTTCAAATCCTTTATATTCTTTTATTTTAATAAATATAATTCTTTTATTTGACAACACTTACTCGTATTATGAAGATCAATGTTTCTCATTTATTGAATAATCTCTCTCCAATAAAACTAAATCTATCATCATACGACCCGATGTACACTAAATCACAAAAACAATAATAAGATCATACAAATCATACCATTATATCTCTATTCCCGATCGAAATTTACAATAATTACTACTACATGCTATAATCCATATTCATTATCTTGAATAATATTGGTAAAATTTACAAAACAATTTAATTATTGATAAAACAATTAAAAAGGCACTAGACTCCTAAAAGCCATTCAAAATCTAATAAACTAAAAAATATTAAAATTAATATCAAAATATCAAAACATAGGGTTCAACATTATCCTAACATCTATACGATTAGCCAAGTGTCACTTGATTACAAAAATACGAATTAAATTGCACAACATCATCCAAATTAAAGAGTGGAAAAAAGATGGAAAGAAATCTTGAATCCTTGAATCTCTTCACCAATCTCTTTGATTCTCCTACTTCATCTTTAACCCAAGCAAAAATGTATGAAATTGGTATGGAATAAGTGTTTTACAACAAAAGCTTCTTTAAAACTTGTAAAGAATGCATCTTTCTCTGAATGGCTTCCTCTAGGGCTCTCACATGGCAAAAGTACTAGCTGGAATGAAATTTGCCATGGTTGCAACTGCATAGGTTTATGCCTTGTGGTAGTGCTACTTAAACTTTGGTCTCCATTCAACTTGGTCCCCGAATTTTTCTTTTTATTATGCTCGAGTTCTTTCCTATGTCTAATTTTTGTCCTTCATCTTTCACGATCTATACCTTGGTCCTCGTGCTACACCATCATTGGAAATCGATTTGATGCAGTTTTTGAAAGTTTACAATCAAGTTCTTGAACTTTTTAATGTCAAATTTGGCTAACAAAACTTGTGAATATTGCTTTCTTAATACTTCTAATTGATCACATACAATTCGATTGATCCTCAATTACTTCAAATGAATTTCAATTAAGCTCAAATTTACATCTCTTCATGTCAAATGCATCCAAGTTGGGATTTTTTCAACAATTAACATAATTACCATCACATTAGTGAGATTTCTACTTAATTGACAATAAATAATCTAGTTTAGAAGTTCACATTTCATATTATGCTTATCAACCTAGGCTGTGTTTCATACTGCTTTTATGGTCAACTTATGATTGTTAAAGAATCAGAAATTATTTTAAATGTTTGATACATTTTAAAATGGCAATCATAGATGAATCTGTATTATCTTACAATAAATTTTCAGAAATGGCAAAATGGTAGCTTCTTATATCTTGTTTTTAACTTTTTCACTTATATATTATTAAAATATTAACTATAATTAATAAAACTAATTCTTTTTAAATATTTAGATTATTTGTTATCCAATAATAAACCATCTTTCATTACATATTCACGTTAAACGTTATTTAAATTTATTTAAAAAAATTTCTTATGAAACTGGAGAAATTGGGAAATCAATTTATTAGTTATCCAATATTAAACCATCTTTCATTACATATTCACGTTAAAAATTATTTAAATTTATTTGATATTTTTTCTTATTATATGAAAATGACGAAGTTGAGAAATCAAATTGTTGCAAGCCTGATGCATAAATATAAAATTTAAATTTATTACATATTTTTCCTACCATATGGGCTATGGTTTTTCTCGGTAATTTTACATAAGATTTAATATATGTCAATTTTATGAATAAAATAATTATAATGAATAAATAGTCTTAGAAAAATATTTGATAATATTACTTATCAATTATAAAAGTAAAAATAAATTCTATAACACTCTAATGATAATAATAATTAAAAAAAAACTTATAACAACCAAATATCCATTTTAGTAATTTCACAGACACATAAATGAATCAAACTTTTAACAAATGCTTGAATGTTGATTTTGAAACATACATTAATTTTGAAATAAAAGTTTACCAAAGTATGACTGTCGTCATACAAGTTACTATTATGACTTCAAGTCAAAAGACTTATTCCACTAAAAAATATTAGAGATTAATCATTGACACTTGGATCGTTATCCACGTGGAATCTCTCCATCAGGTCTCCAATGTTTTGTTCTATGACAAAATATCAACGTATTCATTTAAGTGTCAACATACTTTATCTTGTAAGATCAACTATTTACTTCACAAGTAAAAAATCCCATGCTTTATGATCTATCCGTAATAATGATATCCATAACATTATAACTTACGATCATGGATGATTTAAAATTCAATCATATGTAATTTGTATTTCAAAATCACAGTTCATTGTGTTTAACAAATTATTAAGATTTGATCTACGGATTTTATTATTTAATTTAATTGAAATTACGTCAATTATCTAAAATCTATTAAAGTGTCGCATCAATTGAGAATCGTTTTTTGGACAATTTTAACCCCCTACAATTAAATTATTTCAATAATACTTTACTTTTCGTTTTTTGATAAGTAATAAATATTACATGATTATTGTCGTTTATGAAATTTGTGTTATTAATTATCAATTAATTAACATTCACATTAATTTAGATTCAATGAATTTTTACTTGATGACTCTTGAATTATATGAATCTAGAGTTATTATAGATGAATTTATTCATATTCATATATCTAAAAAATTTGATGGGTGTTTTAAATTTATTTATTAACAATTAATTTTTATGTATAAAATGTAATGTAAAAAGATTGCTCATTTACAATATTTCATTATTAAAAAAAATTGAATCATAGAAATTGAATTTTAAGAGTACAATTTTCTTTTCTTAAATTTCTAAACTAAATTTTATTTTCTTTAATTTGTTCAAGACTCATCAAATCCTACAACAAATTAGTATAAAATATTATTTTTACATTACTTGTAAATTATTTTAAAATAACGTAAAAATGTTAATGGAATTATAGTAAGAAATTGCACTTTAAACAACACTAAAAATGGAGCAAGGTATGAAACATGGGTATCTTCTTCACCAAGCACTATTTCTAAAGTTTCTTTCCAGGACATCCTACATATATAAAAGAGCGAAACTTTGGTTGGACATGTGTCGCAAATATATATCATCCTGTACTTTTTATTTTCTTAGCTGAAAACGATATATTATGTCGAGCCCATTGGAAGAAAGCATGAGGCAATCTATTTTTAGTACCATTTCTCCTTTTTTTTTTTTCACTCAATCTACCATTCATGCACTAATCTTCTTCTTCATCTTCTTTCTCTTCTTTCCAAAAATCCAAAAAACTAAAATCTTGTGGGAATTTGAATTGCAAAAGAAGGCCTAAATTGTACATACTATTGTTCTAGACGGAGTTGATCAATTACTCTTATGTAAATTACGTGATTACCATTTTTTTTTGTCTAAATCAAATTTACAAAATTTAATTTAGTCGGATTTGAATATGGAGTGAGCAGAGAACTGCATTGCTGTGGGCTCTTCGCGCTCCGCGGATGGGCAGAGAAATACATTGTGGAGGGCTATCTACGCGCAACGTAGAGATATGTGGTCTCTTTGCTGATTTAAGCTTTCAACTGCTTCAAAGAATTGAGTAGAAGCTTTCTTTTTTGCTCTGTGAAGGTGAGATTTGCTGGACCTTTTCAATTGCTGATGATAGCTGTAGAAGAATAGATGGAGACAAAGTGGAGGTGAAAAATCTACTGGGATTATTCAACATCTACTTAGAAAATTATTTTTTACATAGAAAATAAGTGTGCGCATTTTATCTGTTACTTAATTTGGAGATTTGTGACTTTACTTGATTTGGGGTTTATGGGTTTTGGTTTGTAAGTGGTCTAGTGATTTGGGTGTTGCTAAAAGTTGTGTTTTGTAATTGGAGCTGCAGTCTTTACATTTTATTGTTGATCTGAGTTAGTGCTTGATTTGAACTAAACTATTATATATTGAATTGTGATCTCTAGATGATAATCCTGAGTTTGAAGAGACAATATATTTCAATTTCATTGAGTTACCATGTTTGAAGATGCTGTATAGAATTTACTTCTTATGTATTTTTTAGCTTATGCATTTGATCAAATTAAATTGAAACGGATTAGGACCCAAGTTTAAGGGATTAAAAGAATGAGCAGGCTGATCATTAAAAATCACTTTTTTTTATTGAATTGTGATCTCTAGATGATAATCCTGAGTTTGAAGAGACAATATATTTCAATTTCATTGAGTTACCATGTTTGAAGATGCTGTATAGAATTTACTTCTTATGTATTTTTTAGCTTATGCATTTGATCAAATTAAATTGAAACGGATTAGGACCCAAGTTTAAGGGATTAAAAGAATGAGCAGGCTGATCATTAAAAATCACTTTTTTTTCCATTTAAGATGCGACTGTTTGAGTCTTTGAAATATCGTCTAGGTTGCATTTTGATGGCTATAAATCAAGAATTACCTTTCTACAGATTTATCATAATTGTTGATCTTAGATAAGCATTTGGTTTAGTTTGGAATCCATTTTTCTCATGTAATAGGGATAATATGAATAGTAAACAACAAGACAAAGTAGGAAAATTTGAGGAATTTATTGATCAGCGCTTGAAACCCGACCTTGTTCGTGATATTGCTAAACGGTATATCCTCCTTCTTATTTGTTTGCTTGCCCAGTTGCCTTCCTGCACTTCCTTCTTATATTCTATCTTATGAGAAGTACATATTTTTTTTTAAATAATATTT
This sequence comes from Olea europaea var. sylvestris, assembly GCF_002742605.1. Taxonomy (NCBI): domain Eukaryota; kingdom Viridiplantae; phylum Streptophyta; class Magnoliopsida; order Lamiales; family Oleaceae; genus Olea; species Olea europaea. The sequence continues at coordinate 24,853,513 of NC_036249.1, read as the reverse complement.
GTTTCTTGTACAGATGATTTTTTTTTTTCATAATATTGGTTTCAAGAAGTATCTGTTTTTTGAAACTTGTTTATGAATTATTTCATGCTTGCCTCTGCTTTCGGAAGGTTGGTTGAGTTGTAGATTAGAATCTCAATAGCTTATGTTCAGAAGAAATTTTTCGTGTTACGATCATTTTAGAGACTTGTGGGAAATTAAAAACATTGTTCGATCTTCTTTTTGATGCTTTCCATGGGAAAAGTCAGCAAACTGATCATTTGAATATCTACAACAGAAGATATCTACAAGAAAAAGCAAAAATGTGCAGTGTAGAGAGGCACTGCACCTATTCTGCACTGCACCTATTCTCCACGCAGCCAACGTGGAGAACAGTCTCTTCGTGCTGCAAGGATAATCGTATGGCTCCAATTTTTTTTCTCCTTTTTTAGCTAAGAACTCTAATTTCCCGATTTTGAGAAATTTTGAGATCGTCCGTTTTTTATGAAATTTTAATTAAATTTTATTTGAAATTGACCAATTAATATGACTCAGCAGCTGATGTACTGCCAATTTTGGGCAATTCCCTTTCTTTAAGCCTTTGTTTATGCCTTCCCCCCCCCCTTTTTTGGCAAATTTTATTTTGGTTATATCTCGATCAATTTAAGTTGGATTTGAATTTCTTTTGTTGGAGGATAATCCTTAAGAATAAGACTCTCAATTTTAGTCATTATCTTATTTTTTAATCTTAGGATTTTTGCTATATAAAGCATTATAAGCCCTTTGTGATCGCATTAATTGATAGAAATAAATTTTTTCGTGAGTTTTTTTAATCTTGTTAGATTTATTCATCTTCCCTATAATTTTTCGCTACGGTAGCGACCCAAAAAGATCAAAGGATGGAGAAGGAAGTCAAAATGAAAAATAGTAAGTGCATATTAAAGGGGGGTGGGGGGGGGAGAGAGGGGGAGAGAGAGAGAGAGAGAATTTACCAAATGGATCTAATTTTGGATGAATAAAAAATTCTTCCTCACTTTTCACTTGGAATAAAATGGAGATGATTGAGACATGGGATGTGAACACTTGAGGCAAACTTGAGGAGTTGAAAGGGAGAGAAAAAGAGCATTAAGGTCCAAATCGCAGAAGGATGAAGACTCTTGGGGATTGTACAAGAGAAATAACAAGCACCTGATTGTATTGGAAACAACGTCCAAATCTTTTAAACAAACTAAATTGTGGGTAAGAATGTCTTCAGAGTTGATGGTTTACATCATCTCGCAACATATGTAAAGTTTGAGTGCTGAGCTCTATCATGTGATTGTTATACCTTAAATTGATGCCTACATTTTGTTGTTCCTTCCTTCCATATTGAACAAGGCTATGAAATGATTTTTTTTTTTTAGTATTTATTGTTCATAATCTTGAACAATTAATGCATCAGGATAATAACTTTCTTGTTTAACTAAATACATTTTTGATTTGTCAATGTTGCCATCTACTTGAATTGTACTTCAAAAGTTTGATGAGTAATGAAATTCTATTTATAGTCATGTCAAAAGTTATATATTGACTTAATGTGATTTTTTAAATAATTTTACGCTTGGTTTCCATGACTATTTCAAATCGTACGGATTAATTGAGCTTACAAATAATATGCTCTTTTCACCGTGTATATTCATTCTTACAATGATATTGTTGATGGGTAGATTCAAAGAACGACGATAATTTTTTTGCAATTTGCTTGCAAGTCTTTCTTGTGTCCACTTTATTCAATTTCAGTTTATAAAGTATTATTGTGCATCTCCGTTCAACAACCACCGTACACTTATATATAACATTCACCAACAAATGTGCAATGCACATTTTCCTCACTAGTTATCATAAAAAAATGCCAATAATCTTGTCATCATCGACCAACAATATCGTCAGAACAGGCGTTGTAACCATTAGAGTGATTCGAGATCCAAATCAAAGACGTGAAGTTCATAAACATTCGCAAGAGCTCATCGCCTACGGTTGCAATAAAAGTTTTATGTATCGTTGTGCCAAAACATTCAATTCTCTTGCCTTGACATTCGTTTGAATGGCAAAGGAAAACCAATGATATCGTTATGCTCTAATGTTGACAGAAAATTTCAAGGAATTGGAATTCCTTCACATTGTTCCTAACATTTTAGCTGTTATAGTGACAAGCAGTTAGATTTTTTAGGAATGTGGGCTGGAGAACACTCAACCCACTGTTGATGTGGCGTGCTAGTCCGCAATGCATTTTATTTAAACAAAGCTTTTTCTTTGACTTTCTCACTCTCTCCATGCCCCAACGTCACTTCTTACAACTTTTTCACTTTCTTTCATTTATGTTGTGGTTTGGCTTTCCCACCCCCCACAACACCCCAGCCACTTTGATAAATTTAACTTCCCTACCACCCCAAATCTCACAATTAATATTTATTGACCTATGTAATATTTATAATATTCTTTTACCAACTTGTGTAATATTTATATGTGAAATTGTACATGTAATAAATTTTTTACAATGTCATTGATTTGTTATCAATTTTTGTTCAATTTAACAAAAATATTTACAAGTGTTAATAACAAACATAGAAGGCAAATATTACATCGTCTTTTAAAAATTATTATTAGAAAATACAAACTATACAACGGATAAAATAATCTTGTTCCAGCATTGTTATTTCTATTGGCAATACTTGTGCATATGTGTCGCCTTCTCTAAAATCGTCCTGCTCATGATCGAAATTCAGATGATATGGTTCGTCCACCAAATTCGACCTGAGAAAGTAGAAATAATGTTAGATGAGTTGCATAATATATTAGTAACGACATTGTCTACTGATTACGTCCAAAGTATAACGTGGTGAATGTAGTATAGCCTTGAGGTGTCAATTCCATAGGAAGATGGGAAGTGCTCAAAGGATCAGAAGCTTAGCAGTTTCGAAAATTATGTGAAACTAGTCTATCAATATGGAATGAAATTTAAATATCAATATTTGAAATTAGTGAAGCATTGGAATTCCCTCAATTGAGTTGAATCGATCAGCATCAACAATTCATGTATTATTACTCAATTAGAGGTTTTCATCCCAACTCGCTAATCGAAATATTTAACAGTAAATATCACTTTAGTTCTAATTGTAATTCTAAGATTTAGACTTTCTAACACATTCCCACAATTGTTATTGGAGTAAGATAAAAAATAACCATATACTTCAAGCATAAGATCATAAATAACCCACCAATAACATGAATGAAATTGCAACTCAATAAATATTTCGATCAAACAATAGAAAAAAACATGATTGAATCTATGAAAGATCTAATAAGAATTAAACCAATTTTAAAATTAATTCATAAGGAGAAAGTCTAAAATCTAGAATTATTTCACAATAAAATATCAAATTATATGAACAATTGTATGATTTCCCCAAATCCAATGAGCTCCTTCCAAACTTCACCAAGGGTTTTAGTTCTTCATGGAACTCTTGAACCAAAAACCAAAGAAAATTGATGTGAGGATGAAGAGAGGTATTCTCTTTCCAGTATAGAGCTTAAAATCGTGTGCCAAATTGTTTCCAAAAGAGGTTGAATCGAATAAGGAAACTAAATTTTCGGTTAGAATATTTTTGCGACTACTTTCAGTATTTTGACCATAACTTTCTCTCCCAATGTCCAATTAAGGAAATTCACAATTCATTGGAAAGCTAATACAAAGGGATACAATTTTTCTAGATATAGCATTTCCAAATTCTGACGTTTACTGGGTCAAAGTGGACTAAAAATTTGAAAAATCTTTATGCGGTTGGAATTTGATTTGTGAATATTTTATGGTCATATTTAACTTGTTTTGACTTCTAATTGCACCCAATGGACTCCTATCTTTCTTGAATTATCATTTCATCGTCCGTCTCATCTTTAAATTATTTACAACTTGGTCCTTAAACTTTCACTTTCTTTCATTTTGGTCATTTTTCGCTCTTTTCTTATAAATTTCATATTTTCTGCCAAAATGCAAACTGAATCAACACATAAGTATAATGAGTGTATTTTGGTGTGTGTCAAGCCATAACCATGCCAAATGTGTGAGTGTGTGCCAAGCCATAATCATCTTACCGCCAACCCTAGCAAATACAACATCAAGTATGTCTCAAGCTAAATGTTCAACTCTATAACTCACGGGTATCAAAGTGTTTTGTATGTGTTTTTCTCTATGGAGTTGAGAAAGGGTATACATTCATAACTTGGAGGCTTAAATATTTATGAATAAGCAACAAACAAACATTGATCTTGTGATAGGCATACTTCCAAATGAAAATTCATCAACTTCTTACCACAACCATAATTGGGATCAAATCAATCAATATAAAGGGTTATAATACAGTTTGAGTTAAGTTATATGAAAGGAGGGATATAATAATTCAAAAACTTCCAAGTACACAGCCAAGTGTAGCATCAAGCTTCTCAGTGGATCACATCAACACATTCTTTATTACTTTCAACCCCCAAAATCAATTAAAAAAAAATTTTTTTTTTTTTCTTTTTTGTTTTTGTTTTTGTTTTTGTTTTTGTTTTTTTTTTTTTTTGTTTTTT
>NC_036249.1:24844178-24847913 GCF_002742605.1 Olea europaea var. sylvestris | reverse complement strand
AGGACAAATATTAGCATATTCCCCATCATCTTATCCTACTACAATTTCAGAATTTAAAAGAAAAGAGTTTAAAGGGTTGAGGTCAATAATTGCAGGTGCTTCCTCCTGAACGAGTGTATCAATCATGAATGCTTGATGACACTCGTCATCCATCTCAGGTTGCTTCATGATGTGAAAAATGTTGACGTATAAGGTCATGTTCCCAAATGATAGTTTCATTAGACCATTCCTGCAATTGATAAAAGCATTAGCCGTGGCAAGAAAAGGTCTACTAAGAATTATGAGAATTTTGGAATAAACATTCACATCAAGTTTTAGGTCAAAATCAAGAAGTCAATAGGATAGTAAAATTTCTCAACTTGTAACAACACATCCTCAACTACTCCTCTAGGCCTAATAGTGGATCGATAAGCCAATTGTAAACTTACTGATGTGGGTTTCATCTCTCCTATACCTAATGACAAGTAAATATCATACAGTATGATTTTGACACTAGCCCGTAGATCACGAAGGGCTTGTGAAATTTCATGGCTCCTGATGATGCAAGAGACAGTAGGACAACCAGGGTCTTTATAATTTGGTGGGATCTTTTGCTCAATCACAACACTCACATATTCAGTCAAGAAAGTTGTTTTCTTGACATGGCGTTTCCTCTTCGTAGTGCACAAGTCCTTTAGGATTTTAGCATATGTGGGAACCTGAGAGACCACATATAGGAGAGGTAGATTGATTTTTACTTATTTTAGATGCTCTAGGATTTCACTATGTTGGCCGACAGATTTTGAGGTAGACTTTAGAGCTTGAGGGAAAGGCACTCTAGGCCCTTGTACATTATTGTAAAAATGAGAATAAAAAATATAGCCGTTATGGGCCACACATAAGAGATAAAAAGTCAAATATAGTGGTTTGATGTGATGAATAAATATCATATTTTTCATTTTAATGAAGAAAGAATGGGGCTCAAACAGGGCCTAGATGGATTTTTCACTACTTCCTCACTAGGGGTGCTCTCTTCTGAATTGCTAGGGACCTTTTCATTTTCCTTAAATTTGAGAATTGGTTCTATGACCTTACCAAACCAAGTGGTTATGACATTTACTTATCTAAGATTGCTTTCTCCTGACCCTGAAGTTTGTGCCATGTGTTGCACCTTAGGGTTCGATTGAGTTTTCGCTGGAAATTTTTTTCACTCTCCCACAGCTAAGGCATTAGTTAGTTTGGACATATGAGATTTTATTTCCTTGTTTTCTTCAACAACTTGGATGATCATAGTCTCAAAATTTTAGTTAATCTTACTCTGTGCCTCTATAAATGCACGTAGAGTGTCTTCTAAAAAGCTTCTAGAAGATGTAGGCTGATATGGAGGTGCAGTGTGAGCTTTATTTGGCTGGCCTTTAGATTTCCAGCTGAGACTGGGTGATTCCGCCATTCCAAATTGTATGTTTCAGAAAAGAAAGAATAAGACTTTTGGTATGTGTCTAAAGTATTGCAGTGTTCCTCATAAACTTCCCTCATCTCAGCGTAGGTAGTGCACCCTTGAGCTGGATGATCAGTTCCACCACAAACAAAACATGGTTCTAAAGATTCAACATGGGATGCATTCTGTGTAGGCTTTGAGTCTCTGACACGTAAGATTTTGAGTTCTTTAGTAAGGGCATCTACTTGGCTCTAAGGTTGTCTTCCTCTTTAAGATGATAAGTACTAGTGCTATTCGAGTTTCCATTGGGTAGTGACCTATTAGTTCTCTCAGTAGCAGTAGGACCAGTACAGGTTTGAGCTTTTTCAGCTAAGTCATCTAGGTAGTCTATGGCCTCATCTGAATCTTTTTGTAGAAATTCACCATTACACATCATTTCCACAAACTGTCGCTTCCTAGATAATAATACATCATAAAAGTAACTTACAACACGCCAACTTTCATAACCATGGTGAGGGCAAAGGGTTTGCAATTCTTTGTATTTTTCCTATGCTTGATATAAAGTTTCGTTGTCCTTTTGGACAAAAGAAGAAACTTGTTTTTTAAAACAGTTATTTTATGATGTGGAAAGTATTTGTCAAAGAATGCTTGGATCATTTCAGCCCAAGTCCCAATCGAACATGGTCGCAGTGAATACAACTTGCTTTTTGCTCATTCCTCGAGTGAAAATGAGAAATTTTTTAGCCTGACTGCATTCAAATACCATGTTGACTATGGAAGGTTGCTACCACCTCCTCAAACTTCCTAATATGCACGTATGAATTTTCGCTTTCAAGACCATGAAAATTGGGATAAAGTTGAATCATTCCCGATTTTAGGTCCATACGTGGCATGTTAGGTGGAAACACGATGCATGACGGTGTAGATGTGTGTGTGAGGTGAAGGTAATCATGCATTGTCCTATAGGGTGTATCTCCATGATCACTATCAGGCATTGTGTTATGTAATGTGGTGTTCGTGGCAATAGTTTTAGTATCAAAGAGAGGGTTATGAAGAGATTCGAACATTGGTTGAGGCTTCACTATAAATCGCCCTCACTCGTCTCGAAGCCTGTTCATAAAACACAAAAAAAAAATGAAAGTAAATGATAAAAACAAAATAATTAAGAAAATAAACTATAACTAAAAGAATATAAAAAGGGACGAAGTCAACCTTTTGCTCGAGAATCTTTCAAATATTTGTATCATCTCCACGGAAACGGCGATGAAATTTGATTACGCCCAAAGTATAACGCGGTAATTATAATATAGCCTTAGGGTGTCGATTCCACAGGGAGATGGAAAATGCTCAAAGAATTAGAAGCTTAGCCGTTTCGGGAATTATGTGAAACTAGTTTATCAATTTGGAATGAAATTTAAATATCATTATGCGAAATTAGTGAAGCATTGGAATTCCTCAATTGGGTTGGATCGATCAACATCAACAATTAATGCATTATTACTCAATTAGAGGTTTTCATCCCAACTCTCTTATCGGAAGATTTAAGAGTAAAGATCATTTTAGTTCCAATTGTAATTCTAAGATTTAGACTTTCTAATACATTCCCACAATTGTTATTGGAGTAAGATCAAAAGTAACCATATACTTCAAGCATAAGATCATAAATAACCCACTAATAACATGAATGAAATTGCAACTCAATAAATATTTCGATCAAGCAATTAAAAAAAACATGATTGAATCGATGAAAGATCTAATGAAAATTAAACCAATTTCAAAATCAATTCATAAGGAGAAAGTCTAAAATCTAGAATTTTTTGACAATAAAATACCAAATTACATGAGCAATTGATGTGATTTCCTCAAATCCAATGTATTCCTTCCAAGCTTCACCAAGGGTTTTAGTTCTTTATGGAACTCTTGAGCCAAAAACCAAAGAAAATTGATGTGAGGATGAAGAGAGGCATTCTCTGTCCAGTCTAGGGCTTAAAACCGTGTGCCAAATTGTTTCAAAAAGAGGTTGAACCGAATAAGAAAACTAAATTTTCGGCTAGAATATTTTGTATGACTACTTTCAGTATTTTGACCATAACGTTTTCTCCCAATGTCCAATTAAGGCAATTAAAAATGTGTTAGAAAGCTAACACAAAGGCTACAATTTTGCTAGAAATAGCATTTTCGAAATTCTGACGTTTACTAGGTCAAAAGTGGACTTCAATTTTCGACTGAAAATTTAGAAAATCTTTATGCAATTGAAATTTGATTTGTGAATCATATTTAGTTTCTTTTGACTTCTAATTGCACCCAATGGACTCCTA
>NC_036249.1:24842342-24844078 GCF_002742605.1 Olea europaea var. sylvestris | reverse complement strand
TGTTAGTTTTATAACAGTATTTTCTAAGCAATACTCAGGCCTTATGTAATTGATAAGGAACATATATATCCAAGTAGATTTAGCAATGAACAGAGCATAATGGCAAAGAAGGATTCATGTAGTTGATCCCAATTTTATTGGGAATAAAACTTAGTTTTTAGATTTTGAATTTACCATTGTTGTTTCAATACTTAGATACTCTAAATAGTTCTTGAAGCAATTTGGGATTCCACCTCTTGCAAAATGGTAGGCATTACAAATGAGATTTCACTTCGGTGATTTGTGATGCCTTGAAATTAAGAAACAATAAAAATGTCAAGAATGCGTTGTGTCTGCCTTAAACGGCAATAAATTTGGGTAGTCTTGTTTTTTGGCGTTTAACTTCCCAGTAACTGAGTAAACCACTCTTCGATGGTCGTGGACCAGTGTTTGACGCTCCTCTAACTGTGTTGAACCACATAAATTGGGTTGCCATATCAGACACTTTTAAGAATAAAGTATACACTCAGGCTTACAAGTTTTATTAATTTCCTCGGGTCATAGTCAAGAAACATAGTATGAGTTTGGAAAACAACATTTACATAGGAACAAAAATAATACTGAAACTTCATTCTAACTGTATGGGGAAACGAGAGAAATGATCTATACTAATATACTTAAGCTGTCTTTTGCACCAAGTCAAAACCGTAATTATTAAGATGATAGGCATAAGATTTTCTTGCATGAGATGTATAGATGTAAAAGCGGATGGAAGTCATGTTGTATCTTAGTAAAATTTGATATCTTTGACCAAATATTCTGAAGGTGCATGTCGCCCAACTTAAAATAATTATTTATGAGTAAACAATAAATATATATATATAATTTTTAAGTTGGTCAAAGTTAGTAATTTAAGTTAACTTTTATGCTTAGCCAACATGCTTTAGGTGAGGGTCCTAAGGGTTTATTTGCTTGTTTCTGTGTTGTGCTTTACCTAGGTTTTGACCTGGTTGGTATATTTCTCTAACATTTTATCGTTGAGTCATGCTTTATTATGACATAGCCATCCCTTGTTTTCTGGAAACAGCCTACTGAATGTAATACCTACACAGACCTTGATGCTGTATATAAATGTCTCAAGGAGCAGTATGGGGTTAAAGACGAACAAATAATTCTGTATGGTCAGTCTGTTGGTAGCAGTCCCACCGTAGATCTTGCATCACGGGTACCAAATGTGAGAGGTGTTGTTTTACATAGCCCAATTTTGTCTGGTTTAAGGGTGTTGTACCCTCTAAAACGGACGTATTGGTTTGATATGTACAAGGTAATTTTGCACTTAATTGTCATGTGTCATTCTGTTTCTGATTTTTGCGTATTGACACATATCGTTTCTTCATGGTTTCTATGTTAATTACAGAATATTGACAAAATTGGGGCCAAAAACTGTCCAGTTCTTGTCATTCATGTAAGTTTCTTACCCTTGCTTGCTCTAGATATTTTTCCCCATCCCTGAATCCTAGTTTCTTAAATTCTTAATTTCAAAGATATCTGGAGAAATAAATTTTGCTGACTGGCATGCAAATTGTTGCTTGATAATTAGTAGTTGTTTGTCCATTTTCTGCGAGTAATATTTTTGCCTAGACACTTTGTCTATGTATTTTCCAACTAAGCCATTGTTTGATACCCATTAATTCCAAAATACATTTTTTTCTCTTTTATTATCAGCCACACATTCTTTAATAAAATAATATTACACG
>NC_036249.1:24838366-24839891 GCF_002742605.1 Olea europaea var. sylvestris | reverse complement strand
TTTCAGCTGTTTCATCTCCAAATATGTATATTAGTCTCATATTTTCCCCCTACATTTGCTGTTCCAAGAAGTTGCAAAACTACTATTTTCCCAGAAATTGAACTGTCCACACTGTGCATCTGAACTGATCTCGAAATTTCATTTTTATTGGTTTTTAATTTTCATAAATCAGTTGCCTGGAATGAAAGAAGGGTATAAATCTAATAATTAAATTTAGTTTAATGTCATTAAATTACGGTTAATCAAATAGTTCAAGACTCAACTGATATAGACTGTTTCAGCAGGCACTCGTCCTGGAGACGTGCTCGCTGGAATTTCTTGAGATGATATAAATTGGTTGAAATCAAACGACCAGGAGGACTCCGAAGTCACCTATATGCATTTGTTTGTATGTACACTGGGACCAGGAGGACTCGGAAGTCACCTATATGCATTTGTTTGTATGTACACCAGGTCCATACGAAATTCAGACGAAACCTCTCTTTTGTATTTTCTCTGGACTAAAGCAAACTTCAATGTCTCGACTTCAATAATTGTATAGTTGGTCTATTTGTCAAATTTCGAGCTCTAACGCGTCTTCATTCACATCCACTGGTTGCTGAGATTGTAGATACTAACCAGGCCTATAAGAAAGGTGAAGCCAATAATTTTGCTCCGCAACGATGGGCACAACCTTCCTTAATATCTTCTCATTATTTATCGTCACGAACTTCGTATTGCTCTACATCCCGGGTTCCTTGTGTCAAAATGGTGGGAAATATGCAGCCTGTGGTGCTCCGTCTCGGTGTGCAGGAATCCAGGGAGTAAGTTATCCATTCTGGGGTGGGAATAGGCCCGATTATTGCGGATATCCAGATTTCCAGCTCAATAATTGCCAAGGAGATGTCCCAATACTTACTATTACATCAAGACAATATCGTGTCCTGGAAATCAATAGCACCGCACACACTCTCAAGGTAGCAAGGGAGGATTTATGGAACACCACTTGTCCCAGATTTCTTTACAACACAACCTTGGATCGAACCCTTTTTGAGTTTTCACCCAATGATCAAAACATTACTCTACACTACGGTTGCTCCACATCCAGTGGTCAGCCTGCACCACTATCCCCACATATGTTCAATTGCACTGTGAATGGAACCAACAGCGGAAGTTTGCTCACAATAGGAGAAGATTCACCATCTATCCCTGGAACTGGAACTGATATCATATGTGACACAAATATCTTTGTTCCAGTCAATGAAACGGCGGCAGGGAATTTGGCAGGTTCTACAGCTTCAATTCTTCTTCTTCAGGACGCGCTTGCTAGTGGCTTCTCATTGCAGTGGTCTGCGAATAATAGGGTCTGCAGAAAATGCATTCGATCAGGTGGGATATGCGGAACTAATCAGGATTCTCTATCATTTGCTTGTTATTGTGCTGATGGAACTTATGCATCAATCTGCAATAATACTCAAAATGGAAACACTTCTCCAACCGGAAACACTACTCCAACTGGAAACAATACTCAAACTGGAACCGGAAA
>NC_036249.1:24830016-24836709 GCF_002742605.1 Olea europaea var. sylvestris | reverse complement strand
TACTCCATCAGACCGTCCATCAATGACAAAGGTACTTGAAATGCTGAAGGGAAGTTTTGAATCAATAGAAGTTCCACCAAAGCGATCCTTGTTTTCTCGTAGGATGCCGGTTCAAGATTTTTCCCTGTCATTGTCAACATATGTAGATAGTAAAGTTAGCTTAAGCTAAAAATGGTGCCTAGCATATTGTTGTTTAGGAGATCATTTCTCATAATTGTTATGCTTTTTGTCTATTTTATTGTTAAGATTTGGGGTTCCATCTTAAAATGTTAACCCTATTAAGAGAAGTGGTCCAAAACCTTATAAGTTGGTTTATATTTTCACCTTTAATTGATATGAGATTATATTCATTAACATGCTCCGGTAAGATGGTGGCTCGTTTGAGCAAACCAATTTTGAAATTCGTATGCTCATTTATTGAGTTTTAATCGTATTGAATCGCTCGTTCTAATTTAATGGGCTCTAATACCATGTTAAAACTTGCGGTTCTATTTTAAAGGTCAACCTTATTAAGAGGAGTAGCCGAAAATATTATAAATTGATCTATATTTTCATCTTTAATCGATGGGGATTATATCCCTTACCATTAATTTGGCTTAACTTAAGCCCATTCTTCACTGCAATTTAGGAATTTTATATAAATCCATTAACCAAGTTCATTAGAAGCTTTTAATTTGTCGGAAAAACTGCACAAAATGACAAGATTTGTCAATTCTTACTTGCTTTTCGTTATTTCAAGGTAAAGAAAAAGAAAAACTTCATTAATTAATATTACGTTCAAATACATTCCCGGCATTGCACCTTCAACATCAACTTGGCTTATTCCTAACCTCTCTGCCCCCTCGTTCAAGGCATTAGGTACAGCCACAAATCTATGCCCTACTTAATTCTAGTATTCCAAATACACCATTTTCAAGGGCCGAAGATGACAAAATCCTTTGCATTTTTCCAAAAAGATTCCACGCATTAATTACAAGTTAATGTTTAGTACTCTAAATTAGATATATTAAATAATAAATTTTATAATTTATTTAAATTTAGTAAAACCGAATATAAAATATGAAATGAATACCTGGCTCAAGTGGTAAGAATGAAAGTCTTACCAAATCAGTGACTAGAGTTTGAGTTTTATTTGGGAATGATGAAATTTCAAAAATTAAAATTTTAAATGTATGTAATTTATGTTTGTATAGTATATATTATGTATGTATATTTTTCGATGGCTCTCTAAAATTTTCTATTATTTTTTTATTTTCTTTGATATTAATAACTAGGATATTTGATGGTTTTAGTAGAAAAAAAGTAGGGCAAATTAATTTAGCTTTGGAGAGTCTTGACACCTACTGCGAGATGATGTAAGAAGATTTTTTTTTTTATGAATAGGTCGTCGAGCTAGTCAAGGAAGGTACAGACACGATCCTTGTCAAGCCTAGGAGGCGGCTAAGTACAAAAGTTTGAAACAAGTTTTAAAAGATTTGTGAGAATTAATTTAAGTAGGCATATAATCTCTTTACAAATAATCCAACTCATTGCACAATCGCCAATTTAGAAGCTACGGATGGCTAATAGACCCAAAAACACACGGGTAAGCACAACATGCCCATCTCGTGGAAAGCTTCACTTAGGATCGGACCATGTCGCACAAAATTAGGATTGTGCCATGGGTGCAGCAATGAAGGGCACAAGTTTAAAGACCGTCCGAACAATGCAAAAGGGAAACAGAAATCGGCCTTGCGGCTTGCAGCCAGGCTGAATATTTGCAATGGTACGAACAGAGGTGGAAGAAGGAGCAAACGTAATCGCAGGTACAAGGAGATGAATTTTTGCAATGGATTACCAATTCTTCAAATTCGCAGATATTAAAATGCTGTTTAGCAATGAGATTGTGATGCCGCACTTGTATTTTTCTTGATTATCATGTCTTCTCGATCATTTACGGTGATGCTACATCTACAGTTTAATTATGATAATTACCTTTGTCGTGACTAATTATTTTGTGTACAGTAGAAAGTGCCTTGAATGTTCTAGATGCCTATTAAATTTAATTTATGATACGTATATAATTGAATGAAATTAAAAGTAAATTATATGATTTAGGATTGTTAGAAAGATTTAATGCACGCATGATTGGAACCATGACCTATTCTTTACGTTAAGCAATAATTTATAATTGATTTAATTAATAGCAAGTCAATATTCTTGGCATATAGCAAATTTGGATGACTATTGATTGACCAATTACCATATTTTAATCCTCTAAAAAGGAATTCACGATTTTAGTAATTTAAAACCTCACATAGTCCTATAAATTATAAATTACCGTTCCCCCAAAACGGAATTTCCGTTGAACCATTTCTGTTTCAATTCCAACTCCATTGTTTTGACTTTTCTATAGCTAATTAATTTTCCTAAATTTTCATCCTACACCATATCGAAAGGGGGTGTCAACAAGAGTTATGAAAATCAAGAAATACAAATTTTCAATCTCTTTTTATTAAACTAGTCAAAGTTGAACGTAAATTGCACGTTATTTTAAAATATTTTATAAGTGATGTAAAAGTAATATTTGACACTAATTTATTGGAGAATTTGATGAGTCTCGGACGAATTAAAGAAAAATAAAATTTAGCATAGAAATTTACGAGAAGGAAATTGTACTTTCAAAACTCAATTTCTATTATTCAAATTTTTTATAATGATGAAATATTATAAATGAGCAATATTTTTCTATTACATTTGATACATAAAAATGAATTGTTAATACACAAATTTAAACACCTATTAAAATTTATAGATACATCAATATGAATAAATTCATCATAAATAACTCTATATTCATATAATTCAAGATTCATTAAGTGAAAATTCATTGAATTTAGGTTAACGTTAATGTTAATTAATTGAGAATTAATAACGCAAATTTCATAAATGACAATAATTATGTAATATTTATTACATATCGAAAAGCGAAAAGTAAGATATTATTGAAATAATTAAATTGTAGGGGGTTGAAATCGTCCAAAAAACTATTCCCCTTAATGTGATGTTTTAATATATTATAGATTTGAGGTTAGCCTTCTTTTTGAGTACTTATCGTATCTCAAACATTATAACTATTAGGTCAAATTGAGAATTGTTATTAAAGAAACATTATGATAATCAATACACTTTGTTCACGTCATCATGTTGATGCATATTTTATAATGAATTGGTGATGAAATTATATTTTATGATATAATGGACTTGTGTATATTATAGAATCATGTAAATAGTAACAAGTTTCCTGGATTTAAATCATGTGCAGTGACTATTGTTTGGTTTCGAAGCTTTTCCTATTGTGTGTGTGTATATATACACAGACATACATAAATACATTATACATATCCTGTATTCTATATTTACTTGTACAAGGAAATAAAATCAAAATGTTTATCTTTTCCATTTTCTTAGTATTTGGCAATTTTAATCACGAAAGCTTCCATTTGAAATATGGGATTTCATTAGTGAAATAATTTTGTTATAAAATTAAGTTCCAATTTACATTTTGAAATTAAGAAATTAGATCCCTCATTTAAATTTTAGTTATGGTTACTTCAGAAATTTTTAAATGATATTTTATATAGGGTCGCTGTATTATTATTATTATTATTTTTTTTTTATGTCCTTCACATCCCTTGTAATTTTGGTGCCAATACCATGTTGCTTTGAAATGCTATTAATAAATATTCATCATTGCTTCAATAATTGGAGAGGAAGGCGATATAATATATATTCAAGTATCCCTGCTATATAAAAATGTGAATGTGGAGGCATTGTAAAAAGCAACAGTGAATTAATCCATTTTATCTCACTGTAGCTTTTTAATTTTATTTTTTTTAAGTGGGGGAGCAAAACGACGTCGTTTGCCTTACTTGATATATATTTTTATTATACAATAAAAAAATACTGCAATACGCAATTTTCATTCCTCTCACCACTCCGTGCTCAACCACTCTTATATAGATATATATAGTAGGGATATAAGAAAAAAATCACTTTTATATAAAAAAAAAATAAAAAAATAAAGATAATATAAGACAAAATATTTTACAAAAAGTTACTTGTAAGTAAAAAATTTGAAGAGAAAAGAATTAAAAAGAATTTTAAATTGAAAAAAAAATTATTTATAATGTAAAACTACATAGTAAAAAAAAAAAATGAATCTAAGTCTCCGTGCACGGAGATAATTCCTCGGTGCATGGAGAGCAAAAAAAATATAAGTCTATGCACGGAGTCCATGCATGGAGGCATATATAATTTATTATTATTATTTTTTTTACATTATATATATATATATATATATATATATATATATATATAGTCTATTTCATTCCAATTATATTTTGATTTAAAATTCTTCTTAATTCTTTTTGTTTAAAACACAATTTTTTGGAATTCAACCCTAATTTCACTCTTACTCTACGTTGCTACGATGCTGATTTCTTTCGGCCTTTAACCTTAATTTCAATCTCCCTCTCTCGATTGTTCCAAAAATACCCAACAACTTCACGCACAATTGAGACGATTAACTGTATACCCAATCTTTAAACCTTCAATTTCTTCTGCTATATATTTTACTGTTAAATCTTGATTTTTGTTTCTTTTTTTGTGAGATTTAACAAATCGCTCCCAAAAAACCGTGAAATCTTAGAAGAAATTGGAGTTTAAGTATGTTCCTTTGTATTTTTTGTCGTGAATCTTCCAGCTTTTTTTCTTTAAGAATTTAACAATTTGTTACCAAAATACCACAAAATTTCGCCAGAAGTTGGGCCATGGGACCTCAAGTTTGTTCATTTATAATTTTTATTTTTTATTCTTTTTGTTTCATTGTGTTCGTGTAAAAGAGAATGTGAAGTTACTGTAGAAAGCAATCGTGATTTAATTCATTTTTTCTCATTGTAGCTTTTTTTTTTTTTTAAGTGGGGGAGAAAAATGACGTCGTTTGCCTTGCTTGATGTATATTTTATTATACAGTAAGAAAATATTGCAACACGCAATATTTGAAGAGAAAAGAATTAAAAATAATTTTAAATTGAAAAAAAAAGAATTTATAACGTAAAAGCAAAAAAAATAAAAAAAAAAAAAATCTCAGATCTAAGTCTCCGCGCATGGAGGCATTGTCTACGCACGGAGACAGTGCATGGAGATATATATAATTTTTTTTTTACATCATAAAAATAAATTTTTTTTTTCAGTTTAAAATTCCTTTTAACTCTTTTCTCTTCATAATAAAACTTAATTTTTTCAATTTTAACTAAATAAAATTTATATATTCTTTATTTAATTTTTGTAACTTTCTTTTATTTTGTTTTTATTATATTGTTTTGAATAAATATTTTTTTTCGATTTAAAATTCTTCTTAATTTTTTTCGTTTAAAACACAATTTTTTTTGCATTTAACCTTAATTTCACTCTTACTCTGCATTGCTATGATACTAATTTCTCTCGGCCTTTAACCTTAATTTCAATCTCCATTCCTCGATTGCTCCAATAATACACTACAACTTCATGCACAATTGAGACGATTACCTGTATATCCAATTTTTAAACCTTCAATTTCTTCTGCTGTATATTTTACTGCTAAATCTTGATTTTTGTTTTTTTTGTGAGATTTAACAACAAATCGCTCCCAAAATACCGTGAAATCTCAGAAGAAATTGTAGTTTAGGTATGTTTTTTTTTTATATTTATTACACTATCTGTGATGCTGGTACATGATTTTTGTTGTCTTTGAGGGTGTGATAATAGGTGGGTTATGTGAAAATATTAGAATTATAGTGCCAATGGAGTAGCCTTCCATTCTGCCCTTTCTTCATCCTCAGCATCTTAATAGGTCAGTCATTTTTGGTTTTTGGAATAATTTGTTTTAATTATAGATTATTTTTAATTTGAGGTTCTAATCTTTTAAGAATTAAAGAAATTAAATGATTTAACAAATTAAATAACCAAAAAAAAAAGAATGGCAGGCAAAAATTAAAAAAGAAAAAAGGTTATTATAAATTTTTTTAGTTAAATTGAAATAATTATAATTAAAAATAAATATTATTTAAATAAAATTGAACAAATTACGTTGTATCTTAAAACGAAAAGAGTTTTAAATCGAATAAAAAATTATTCACTTATAATATGAAGAAAAACGAAATTTTAAAACAATTTTCAAAAATATATAAGAAAACAAAGTTACAAAAATTAAATAAAGAATATATAAATATTATTTAATTAAAATTGAAAAATTAAGTTTAATCATAAAGAAAAAAGAATTAAAAACAATTTTAAATTGAAAAAATTTATTTATAATATGAAAAAAATTTTTAAAAAATAAATAAGGGGAAAAAAATTTCTCCTCCATCCTCGAAGAGAAGCAAAGAGAATCTCTCCTTTCGAGAGTTTGAATTCTCTCATTTGAAAGGAGAGTGAATTTTGTTTAATTTTTTTTTGTTATTATAAAATTTAATTTTTTTAATTTTAATTAATTAATATTTATATATTCTTTATTTAATTCTCATAACTTTATTTAATTTTTTAATTTTTATTATATATTTTTAAAAAATTACTTCGTATTATAAATAATTTATTTTTCGATTTAAATTTTTTTTCATTTTATCATTTTTAAAATTTTAATTAAATAAAATTTATTTTTAATTATTTCAATTT
>NC_036249.1:24788404-24829385 GCF_002742605.1 Olea europaea var. sylvestris | reverse complement strand
TATATATATATATATATATATGTTCTTATATTTTCTGAAAATATAGAACAACATTTTAAACATATTCATATATTTATTCATGTTATTAAGAAAAATGGTTTAACAGTTTCTGCTAAGAAGATTGTTTTATTTCAAACAAAAATACGTTCCTTGGTCATTATATTCATAATGGCACTTTAACTCCTATTCAAAGAAGTCTTGATTTCATTGACAAGTTTCTTGATGAAATCATTGATAAAACAAGTTTGCAACGCTTTTTAGGTTGTGTCAATTATGTTGTCGACTTTGTCAAAAGTATACGTCAAATTTGTGCCCCATTATTCAAAAGACTACAAAATAACTCTGACCCATGGAGTCACGAGCACACAGTTGCAATCCAAAGAGTCAAAAAAGCAATCAAAAATATTCCATGTCTTTCAATACTTGACCCCACGCCTCAATTATTATTGAGATAGATGCTCGGATATCGGGTATGGTGGAGTGTTAAAGCAAATCCCACTAAAGTTATCTCAAGATCAGTTAGTTAGGTACCACAGTGGTGTGTGGATCGGCCCTCAAAAGAATTATTCCACTATCAAAAAAGAAATTCTTTTAATAGTACTGTCTATTTTAAAATTTCAAGACGATCTTATCAACAAAAAATTTATTTTGAAAACAGATTGCAAAGTCTTAAAAGATGTTTTACAAAAAGATATGAAAAATCTTGTTTCGAAACAAATCTTTGCAAGATGGCAGTCTATTTTGTCCTGTTTTGATTTCGAAATTCTATATATACAAGGGAAATTAAACTTCTTGGCAGACTTCCTCACAAGAGAGTTCATTCACAAAAGGAGTGAAAATGAGTTGGGCGAAGCAAGTTGAAGAAGAAGATCAAAATTCGGTTCAAAAGAAACAAAGTAGAAAAAAAATTCTACTCCTTTTTTCTCAATTAATGATCTCTTAAAAGATCATTCTCCAAATGAAACTCAAGAAACTTCTTCCTCCTCAAATACCATTTCAACTTTTATCAAAAAACCTAATCAAAATAAAGCCACCCTTTTAAACCACAAAAAACAGTCCAAAGTTCTGAAAAACTTCCTCAAATAAACCCCCCTCAAAATTTTCAATATTTTACCAAAAGTATCTTTGAAAATAGCCTTGATATGGAAACATCTTGGCTTCATAGATACAAAAATTTGGATGAATGTCTTCTGATCTTTTTTTCCAACCAATTTTTGGTTCATGCCATCAAATGTAAAAAAAATCTCGAGATTATTATGAGACTATTCTTTTGAAAATAGGATCAACCATAATTTCTCATATTCCAGATCCTCAAAATAAAGAAGAAATGATATTTTCAAAAATCAGTATTCTTAGGATATTGTCCTACGAAAACTGGGGACAAAACTCATGGGAAGAAAAGAGACTTAAGCTCTCTTCAACATATTTTACAGTTTCTGAATATTTCAATTATTTTGATTATATCAATGCTTGGTACAAAGTCTTTTTCTTTAGACCTGTTATCCATTCATGGTTCATTCTTTTTAATCAAAATTGTCATCCTCATTTTTCAAAATGATTTCAAACATGATTTTTGTATCATGAGCTTGAAGAGAAAATTTTACCCAGTCTTACTTTTCAAGGATATGAATACTTCAGAAGAGAGGCGAAAACATTTTTAAAACCTCAAGAAAATGTTTTGTTCCAATTTGCCTTCAATATAAAAGTTTCCTGGATTTTTTGCTGGAATTTCTTTCTACTTCAGAATCAAAATGATGAATACTTCACTCAAAAGATTACCAAAAGATTCAAAGTCAAATGGTGGTCTAAATTCAAAGAAACAAATTGTTGTCCAAAAGCAATTCAATCATGGATTCAAGAACAAAGAAATTTGGGTGTCTCAAAATTCTCAAAAAAAGAACAAGATGATTAGGCAGATTTTCTGACTGAAAAACAAAGGATTATTTCAATGTTATCAAAATGCAATGATCCAAAAGAATTATTAGAAATTTATGAACAAATTTCTAAAAATGGATCTAAAAAATCAAGTACTCAAAAAGAATCTGATCAAGAATCTCAAGAGACAGACAATGGTGATGACCTAATCGATTTAGGTTATGATGACTTTCTTGCTCAAGAAAAAAGGATCAAATGACTACAAGAACCCAGTTTTCTCGAAGAATTGAGAAATTACCGGATCAATAAATCAAAGGAGATTCTATTCAAATTTTGCATGCCAGCTAACCAGCTTTTTCTCGAGAGATTGCCATCCATTCCAAGAGAAAGACAACTCTATTAAAGAAAGAATCTTTCTTTTTTAAAGTCAGTCAAAAGATGGCTCAATTATTCAAAAATGGGTTTCATATTTCAAGATTCTTCATTATGTTGTCTCCCACTCAACTATTCAAGATTCTTTCTGCCAAATAAAAGAAATTTCAAGTATAAAAAGACTTCAAAAGTTCATTTCAAGACAGAGCGAATTTGACAATAGAAGTTTTGTTTCTTTTGTTATTTTTGTTCTCTAAAAAATTACTTTGTAATTTTTCAAATTCTGTAATCGTTCAATTATCAATAAAATTTCTCTTTTCAAATATTTTTATTCTTAATTTGAATCTTTTCAACTATTTTCTGTTTTCCTTTCCCCCTGGGCTATTTTGTAGAAAAACTTTCACGAAAAAGTTTTCTAAAATTTTTGACACAAATGTTATATATATATATCTCCTAAATATTTTTATTTCGAGATGTATGTCTATGCCATGAAAGGTATGAGTGGAAAATGCGGCATTGGGGACCGGCGCACCCGACCAATGTTCAATGAAAATATTAATGCCAATGTTAATTGCTTTGAAATACTACCGGTAGGACTCCATTGGATTCCAAATAATAATTGTCCACTGCATTCTGATTGGCTAGACGATACGCCAAGTGAGCTCACGACGTCAATGTTAAGTTTTTAAAGAAATGTGATATATATTAAGAAATGCTTTTACTTTAAAGTATGTCATATGCATATCATAAGTATATATCATATGTATGAGGTTTGTTTACTGAGGGTTAGCTCATTTCACATTATCCCTCCCCATTTTTAGATGATGAAGGCAAGATGATTCGAGTCGACGACTTGTGGTGACACGAACTCGGTACTAACGTATTTTAATATTGAATACATTTTGAAATTAATGTTACCATTTCAATTGATTGCCTTATACTCTTATCAAGCACAAATGATTTTCATGAATGAAGTCTTTGACATTTATTACATCAAAGAAAAATCTTACTGTCTTTCCACATCTATAATTTTAAAAATAAATTAAATGATAATACTTCCAAATCTAGGTATCTGGATTTTGGGTTGTTACAAAGATATTCTTAAAAGCCTGTTCGGTAGTGATTATGAGAATTGATTTTTTGACCGTTAGAGAGAAAAGTGGGTTCCATCTGTGAGTAAAAAAGTCAAAAATGACGGCCGGAATATCAAAATAACGGTCGAAAAATTGATTGTTTTGGGTAAAAAATTGTTACCAAACGGGGATTAGTACCAACTCATGATCCATTCCTTGTAATCAATTCATTGATCATTGGGCAAGAAATCATAGGCCAGACCTCTTTTCGTCCTTTGTAGCAAAAACTCAGGAGTGTGACAATGTTCTGAATTCATATCCAGTACCCTTGGTCTCATTGTACACATTATATTCTCTTTGTCGCAGTTTATAATTCAAATGAGATTTTTTCTTTTTTCTTTTTTTTCCCTTCTTGATTGCAGAAATAGAATAGTGATTCTGCCCTCCCAAGTGAGAGGCCTGCATGGCTTAGCAACAGGTACTAATGTTAGGGATAAGATGTTGATGAAGCTCCTACACATAAGAAGGGGGCTACAAACTGCAGGATCCAGAAAGGAACAAGTAGTGTACCTATTCTTGGCCTTACCCCGCTCCTGCAGAAAAATACAACTTCAAATCTGGAAAAACGTACTACGATTTTTTTTTTTTGTATGACTAAAAAGTATGAATACTAGGTAGAATGGAAAATTTTAAAGTACTTAAATGCCCTTTGATAATTGATAAATAAACTATAAGAAATATTTTGAGAACTATATAAATGTTCTCTTGATAAATAAAAAGAAAAAAAGAGTGTCCAAAACCATAAGAAGAACTTTGGTTAAAAAAATATTGAAAATTTTGATTTAAATGAACCCTACTGTAGACTTTAGCCCTTCTACTAAAAGGCTAAGAAGACAGGCTTTAGTCAAACAAAAAGGTGGGTGTATCCATTTAGATATGCAACTTTCCAAATGTTTAATTTTCCAGGCTCGATATCTTATCCTTCCTTTCCCCTGAATTGAGATACCAAACATGAAGCTCGCTACTGCCTACTGGTGCCTAAAGGCACAACAGAGGCTAAGGAAGCATTTTTGTTAAATCTCACAGGACAAGCTGTTCTTTCCTCTACTATAACGAGAGAAAAAAAGAAAAAAGAAAATGACTCGTGCAGCCAGGTCAACCAAAAGGAAATTAGGCAGAATAATGAACTTTGCAGTGATCTTCCCACTTCAATCCATATCAAGAAAAATTAATATTAGGACAAAGTCCAGGAAGGGCAATGACTAGATTTTTTCCATATCATCAAGTCAAATAGACAATTTAGCCATTCTCCGACTGTTCAAAATTTATATTGAAAATGTCAACAAATCAATATCATTGCAGCAATGACATGATTATTGTTTAAACGGAATTTACCAAAACCATTCACTTATCTTATAAAGTCATCTATTCAAACTTTGATGAAAAAAATCTACCAAGTGTTTCACCAACTTTTCTTGTATGTTCCATTTAACATTAGCATCATTGCAATAATTCTTTCAGTGGATCTAGCAATTTTTAAGCAGATGATGCATGCTCGCTAAAATACTATACCATAAGTGTACGGGTCACGTTTAAGTAATAAAGTGGACCTTTTGAGTTCGAGTTGTCGATCTCTTGAGGAATGTATACTTTCGATCACACAACTTTAATTAATTTTAATTCTAACAATAAAAATAAACACACACAATTAAAAATATGATTTTGAAATAAGGAAATTAGCTAAAAACCTACAAAATAAGAAAATATACAAATCTTGGAAATTTCGGAAGCAAAAGTGGCTGGAATTTATAGTTTCGCTTAACCATCGCCTAATTAATTTCTCCACATGCCAATTAACAAATCACTCATTTACGATGTTAGACCCGATTTTTCAATTTTAGTTAATTACATCTCTCGAGCGAAATTAATCCTAATTGATTGTTTAACCTATTATATCTCTATGTCAATTAAAACCAAACAATCGCATTAAATATTAGTGAAAATAACTCATTGGGTCACATAGGGCTAGAAGCATATCTCTATCCTCTACACAAATCTAGAGTTTCTTCTATTTAGTGTAAAATGCACAATATTCTCTCGTACGATATCCGAATCACTAATCATAATCATTCATTGGCCACATAAATGAAAATGCAATAAATACAATAATAGAAACACATGGAAATAAATAACTTAACATTAAATACCAAATATCAAAATTAATTAAAAGTTAAGTTAAATTAATATCATAAGTCTCAACACAAATAACTTAGCCCATTGTATACAAATTATGAATAACTTAACATTAAAGAGAAAATATCAAAATTAAATAATTAATTAAAAGTTAGGTTAAATTAATACCATAAATCCCAACACAAATAACTTAGGCCATTGTATACAAATGATAAAAAGGAGAATATTTTACACAATCTATTACAAATATGGCAACTTAATTGAAAAAATACAAAGTTACAAGTATAACCCCTTTGAAGCTTGGCTATGACTTTCTCAAATATTTATCCAAAACCTTAGATAGATTCTCCTACTGCTCTTGATTTCACTTCCAAAATGTCAAGAAAAATGGAACGAAAAAGAAGAGAAAAAGAAAGAAGAAGAAAAGTAAAGAAAAGTAAAAGAAAATCAAAGAGGAAGAAGACCTAGCCCAAGAAATTTCTAGAATTGACTAACAAAACGATATTTAAATGGTCAGAAATCATCTAAATTGAAATTGAGAAAAATTTACCCGAAATAGGCAAAATTCGCCCAACTGGGAGATCACAAAGAGCCTCCCGTGCGAGCGCCATAGTAAACCTATGCGCGAGCGCTAGCTTTCTTCATTTATTTTTTCAAATTAGTCCTCCATTTAATTGCACACAAGACCTTTCAACTTTGATCATGTACAATCTGGTCCTCAAATTTTGATTTCCATATCACTTTTGCCCTCTAAAATTGCAACCCCAGGTCCTTAAACTTTGGACACTTTTGCATTTTGGACCCCAACTTCACAATTTTGTACGCTTTTGGTCATTTTTCACTTCCTTTTGCCTTTTTCTCTTACCTTTTGGGGTTAATGACCTACAAAAGCCAAAATTACCCAATTGTAAGTCAATATCCGCTCCTTTAATCAATAATTAGTTTGTTAAAGTATCTAATAAATGTGCGAAAACACACTTATCAATGCACGATACATACAGTGTGGTCACCAGTTTTAATGTTGGGGCATGAAAAATATAAGCTATCACTCCTGGGGTGATCCTCAACCGTACTACTGTGGTCTCCACTCTCTTAGAATTCAGACTCGAGTGCCAAGGCCAATTTCCTACATTAAAGATCCTGTCACAAACATTTCGAGTCTTGATTATAGATCATGACAACCAAGTTTTGAGGCTAACCAGATTGGACGTGTACAACAATACTTGCCCCTTTGCATCAATGAATACAACAATTAGTTACATATTCAGTTAAACACCCAATTTTGGGAACCTGAACATGTTCTTTGGATGTTCGTCTATCAGTACAGCATTTGCCTCCAATAAGTTCCGTTGTCATCAGAATGGTACCTTAGTTGAGAATGACTATTTCATAAGTGGATCTATTCCAACTAATGGAGATCTTGGAACTGCACGACCATTGTTACAATCCACGTGCTCCAAACATCAGTAAATGCTCTTAGAAATAACTTAACATGGATCGATTTGGTTCTAAACGATGGATTTGAAGTACATTGGTTCACAGATGACGCAGCTTGCACGGAATGTACAGGATCTGGTGGGAGATGTGAATACAACTCAAGTTATTTTAAACTATATGTTTCAGTCCCGATAAAACTTACTTAATGAGATGTTAACTTCCACCTAGTAAAATAATCGCGGTACAAATAATTATGAATCTGTAAAACATATCAAGCAAAAATCTTTGTTAACATAACCTTTCAGATAACAAATAATTATGAATCTTAGAGTTGAAACAAAATATCTGTGGTCAACCAAAGAGTATCCATCATTTCAAGTGTCGTAGTCAATGTTATGATTTTAAATAAGTTCATCAAACTACTTGCTTCATATTTAATTGTTCTGTTGTACATTGCTTGTATTGCATGAAACCATGTGAATCCTAGGATTTGAATTTTTATAGGTATTCCCAACTCTAATTATTGTATATGTTCATACTACTTTCCAGCAAAAAACTGGATGTCAAAATCTTGTTATCTTCCTTGTAAACAGCGGCATCCACACTTGGAGCTTGCATTCTTTTGGTTATATCTAACAAATTCTGTGAAGATGATAGAAACAAAAAATGTGATGGTGAATTCTTTTACTGCTTACTTTACTAATCAAACCTTACGAGTATATATAGAGTTTACCCCTCACCTAACCGTATGGAAAGCTATACAAAACAGAAGAACAAAATGCTAACTAATTCTGCCATGTCACCAATTGTTCAACATAAAAGAATTTACACTATACAATACGCCTCCTCAAGATGAAAGGTAAAGGTTATTGTTACGGTATGTAAATAAGGCTTAATTATAGGGTTCCTAATTTGTATATCTTCTTAATATAGAATTCTACCTCTCTCTCTATATATATAGGTTGCCTTCTGTGCGTCTTCAATTTGGGTTCAGTTTCTCGGTGGTTGTGTGGAGTCCGATCTTTACTGTGCACGATTATGGTTCAGGTGACCCTGGTCAAAGGTTCATCTCACGGTTTCTGGTTGGATTCTGCTTTCTAGTGATCTAGATCTCTAGATTCTCGTTGCCTACAGTTTGATTTCCTCATTTTCCATCGACAATTTGGGGTTTATCGATGCATCTGTGAGTGTGGTTGGAGTTTCCTCTTCTCCTATCATCTGCATTCTCGTGCATCGTCTCTGTGAGTAGACCGTTTATTTATGTGGAAATTATCAAACTAGTCAAATTTTGCCTTGTTACTTACAGAAATGTCACTTTTTTAAAGTCATTGCAAAATTGTCATATTTGGACTTTTTTGCCCCTCTTACTAAGTCCAATCCCGTCTGAGTCCTTGTTTAAATATGACATGACAAAACTTGAAATTGTACAAAATCTTTGAAATGTCAGGTACTTGGAGAGAGAGAGAGAGAGAGAGAGAGAACAAAACTGGTGAAGGAAGAAGGGAAACGACCAAACGAAACAAAGGAGGAGAAGAAGAAACCACTGTTGAAACACAATCCCTTCTCTCACACATTTTCCTCTTTCATTGGAATCATCCCCTCCATCGCACTTTCCCTTCTTTCACCGCCGATGAAGACCGAGAGCAGTCCGTTGCGTGATACGAACCGGCGAAAGGCGAGACTCCCCTCTAAAATTCAAATCGTCGAACCACCAGCCATCAACGACAGCCATGGTTCACTTCACCATGGATGAAGACCATCACTAATTTCTTCACGTTGGTGTTGTATTCATTTTATGCATTTTTTTCTGAAAAAGAGGAAATATATACATAAAACGGCATATGACAGTTTGATATATCCATTGAACTTGGGAAATTAGTTCTACTTCGAGATTGTTCATATTATTAGACACAAGGGTTCTTTCTGTATTAGTGTAATTTGTTTGAGTATAGTTGGGTTTTCATTGTTTGAATGTATTGGGTAGAGTATGTATGGATTTATTTGGCTTATTTGAATATAAAATGGCTGTAATTTCATGCTTGCTCTTTGGTAGAAGATAGAATGAATATTTTTTCCCCTTTACACATCTTTGTTTGAAGTGCTTTTGGGAAATGATTATTGTTGTGGTCATTCAATAACCTTCTTGGGAAATCTTGGATTAATTGAGACTTTAGGGTTGAATGTACCAATGGCGAACTATATTCCAAATTTGTGTTAAAATTTTGAAGATTTAAGAGTTGAATGTTTAATCAGTAGGCAACTTTTGATATGCTTTTCATAATAAATGAGGGCTTTTTTTCAATGGGATTTGGGTATTTTTCTTTTCTCAGCATAATCTTGATCTCAATGAATTGGGTTTTGACAAAGCTTCCAAATGTGGTGTCCAAAAATGTCGAATTTATAGTACTTGCTTTACTAATAGTCGTTGTGAATACCATAGTGTAATCCGATCATTTGTTGACAAAGATATGTTGTTGTGGTTTTATATGTCTCACTTCTGGACAGTTGTGATGATTTCTGGTATAAGATTGTGGTGGCGGCAATAATAAGATAGTATAAGTTACAATTTGAAATAAATTATACACACATTATCATAATTTAATATCATCACTTACCAAAAATATAAGTGGTTATTGTTGCTGGGCTTTTGTTTGTATTGGACAGAAGAGACGCATATCGAAAATCTTGTGCTTGTGCAATTTTGGGTCCCTCTTGTGAAATTGAATTTTCATGAAATTTCGATGGATAACTTTATACATATGTGGCAATTTTTGGTGCAGCCAACTCCTGCAATTGCAAAATTCGAGTTTTTCTGCTATGTTATAAAGAGGATTTGGATTTTTATGATTTGATTTGGTTGAATATAAACTATCTGATGGTAGGATTTGGTTGCTTAATTTGATGGGATGCCTAGAATGAATTAATAGTAATTTTCTTCCATTTCGTTGATTGTTTTAAGTATTGTTGAGCTAAATGAGGTGTACAAAATGATGTCATTGATTGTCTTAAGTAATCGTGAAATAGTTGATGTGTATGATACTATGTCCTACCTACTTTGACATTCGTTCAAATCACTTACATACATGTCCTTCATTGTGTCATATTGACTCTCCATTTATGTCTCATAAGTACGGTAACCATCTCACGCTAGGATTTGGTTGCTCAATTTGATGGGATACGTAGGATGGATAAATATTAATTTTCTTTCATGTCATTGATTGTCTCAATTACTGTTGACCATGTTGAGGTGTACAAACTGGTGTCATTGATTGTCTTAAGTATTCGTCAAATAGTTGAGGTGTATGATACTGTGTCCTACCTACTTTGACCTGTAAAATTGTTTCGTTCAAGTCACTTGCATACATGTCCTTCACCGTCTCATATTGACTCTCCATTCATACTCACGTACATAAATTTGTTTCCTATATTTGATAATAAGTACGGTAACTGGAATGGCTATGAATCCTAGCATGCATGTTTGCCTTCACACATCCTCCGTTATTACTTCTGAAACATACTTCTATGTGGCACTGCCTAATATGTTGAACTTGCACCCAGAAGCATGCATAGCAACTCCCAGTGAACTGTCGACCCCGACACTTGACTCTTAGTTTTTCTCGACAGTTAGCCTATCATTCCTATTTTAACATCAACCATCGGTATCGACAGATGTCCACAGACAGTCTGTCGATACCGACAGTCTGTCGATACCGACGTTTGATCTTTGTAGTTCTCGACAGATCACCGTATCCATGATGTTGAATCCTTATAGCATTAGACATTATACAACATTGTTTATGTTTATAATCTAATCCCATGGGTTTTGTCAATGCACCTTGCAGGGTAGATAGACTTTGAATTCCTGATTCCAAAAGATGCACGGTTGCGAGCCCACATTTCCCAACGCAGCAACCTCAAGTACATTAAGACCATGATGGACCATTTTGATGAGCGGCAATGTGAGGACTTTCGAAACTCCCCCCTCGGGTATCTGGCTGATGTTCTAGACATTCAATTCTCTGTCCAGCTAATCCTACAGCTACTATTTAGAACAGTCCGCATAGAAAAGGTGAACGAACTTTGGTTCAATGTGCAAGCCCACTTGATGAGATTCGGTCTACAAGAGTTCGCTGCTGTGACGGGGTTAAGATGCGGTCTCTTCTCGGAGGGGGACGATTTCGGTCGATTGATTGAGAGGAAAAGGTTGAAAGAGAGGTACTTTAAGTCCAATGACAAGGTATCATTAGCATAACTACAGTCTACTGTTGCCCGACCGTCGACGACCCGTGCTGATCGCTACAAGCTAGGGCTAGTTCTAATTGTGGAGGGAGTATTCGATACTCCAGATAATAACGTCGGTATCCATTTGCCATTTTTATCAATGGTGGACGACCTGGACTTCTTTTTTTCCTACCCTTGGGGTAGAATTGGATATAGGCGATTGTTGCACGGGTTCCGGGGTAGCTTTGCAAGAAAATTCTAAAAGGCCAAAAGGAGGAAGGAGAAAGAGATTCCATGCACAATTCACGGCTTCCCCATCGCCATGCAGGTCCGCACACTTCGTAACATTAGCATAGCATGCATGATTTACCCCTCCAGTAGCTTTGCACCTATAATCTCTGTAATTTTAATGTGTTTCTGTTGTTGCAATAGGTTTGGGCGTACGAGGCGATTCCTGAGAGTGGGGAATGCTTCGGTCAGCGAGTCGATAAATGAATGCCACGAATTCTTCGCTGGTCCGCTCGAAAGCAGCCACAGCACAGTACATACGATGCATTTTTCAAGAATGTATAGGTACAATTTTGGCATGTCTTCATTTTCCCTTTACCATCTTGTTACTATCTGGCACGTTCTCATGTGATTATCTAAACCTCATTTCGTAGCTATATGTGTACGCAACTCTCCGACCTACCGATACAGAGGTTGAGCAGCCATATCTGTCCTCTCTCGTGCCGTACGACTATCCCCCAGTGCCTGTGCTTGATGACATTGTGAGCACTGTGGTTGCGCTGGAGATTCATTCGTTGCACGTCGAAAGTGGAGTTGGTGGACAGTCGGGAGGTCAAGATTTGGAGGACAGAGTTTGTAGTGGACGAAGTGGTAACGGGGAGACATCTGAAGATGATGACAGCGATGGGGAGTCAGGAAGTGATCGCGAAGGCAACGACAGTGAGGATACCGATGAATCTTCCACCCCTCCAGTGGCATCAGTTCGTTCACCAGTGCGAGGGCGTATGACACACTCACGGCCAATTCGAACATCTGCTTCCAGCTTGACCAAAGGGAAAGTTAAGCAGCTACTACTCGACCAAAAAATCCTCTTGGAGATGTGACTCCGGACTGTGGATTTTGAAATTGAACAGCACATGACATTTAAATGTACAAGACTCCGTGAGTTCATTGCTGCCCAGGTGGTCCCATATCCCCCTACCACCGCTCCGCGCTCAACGGGCACAATTTTCGAGCCCGATCCTTCAGGTTGTTCCCCACAAGGTATGAATCAAACATGTGCTACTCAGTTATATTTTTTGAAATTGACCATAAGGTTGTTCGATTTTTTCATGTTACAGTTGGGATGTAGACGTACGTGGACGAGGCATGGACCCATTGCCCACTCTAATTGAAATGGGAGTTGACACAGGATGTTCACAGCCTCCAGGTACGTGCATTATTAACGAGCGATTCTAAACATGTTATTGACTGGACGTTGTACGATGCTTGAGTTGGGAGATGTAATGTGCTCTCATGACGTCACTATTGTTTCCACAAACGGAGCATACAGTCTTCTATGCACGGAGAGGGGGAGCTACTTGTCGAAATTGAAGATTTGCCAGGTAGGTGGGTATTTCATGCACAAATCGAAACATATTATTTCATTGACTACGCATGTTGCGCAACTTGACATCACAAATGTGCTCACGTTATTTTACTGTTGTTGTCAACAGAGGGAGCTGACATTGCACCATGCCCGAATGCCGAGCACGAGCCGTTGCCCACTCCAATTGACGATCAGGAAGATATTACGTCCATTACAAGCACTTTTTGCAATTTCATGTCATGGCATCTTCTTCCTAATGTTTCCTCGAATGCTATGCATTTACGTGTGTTCCGTTAATAAGATGGAGCTGCCACAGAGCCGCCACAAAGCCCTCAGATGCGACCGCGGTCAGCGATGCAGAGATTTACGATTGCAACGTCACAGATGGTGAAGGTAAGTTCATTGCATGCGTTACTAGTGCGTATAATACGTATGGTTAGTGAACGTCATTTACGGTAACTCACTGGGCCCCTTTCATTTTCATGTAGGTATTGTCGCTACCATACCTGTTCCATCCACTCACATACCTGTTCCTGCCCCTGTACCAGAAGAAGGAGGTAGAGTTTCTACGACGAGACGACGCTCCACCTAGCTGCGATGTCCCGCTCCTGTGACGAGGACTCCGTACACGAGGAGGAGGGGAAAGACATTGAAGAAGTAATTGTGAATGAAGTGGCGGGATGCCAGGATGATGGGGTTATTTTTGGTTTTGACTTGCCATTAGAGGTGTGCAGATGGTGAACGATGTAGACGAGAACAATTAATCACTTGCTTTTACGTTTATTCTAACATCAACGCTTGACTTTTTCATTTGACATGTGCGTTGGAATTGCGACGCGCGTCTAATATTTTGCCTTGCCATTAGTTATGACATAGTCTGTGTCCGTGTCCATTTGTCATGACATTTGGTTTTACTGTTACAAGTTGGATACCTTGTTTATGTCTTATATTACACAGTCGGAACCTAAATTGACATGATAAGCATTTTTCTGACACTCATACATTAACTTGCTTGATTATTTTTCTCTTGCAATGTTCGTTCTCGTCTACTTGCATGTCTGGTACTTTGGCTAATGTGTTTATTCGCTTTTGAGATACGTTCTCGGCATATTTTTAATTCTATGTTCTCGTTGAAGTTGGCTTTAGAAAATGATCTTTGCATTCTTCAAATATTTGAAGCTGTCCAAGTTTCAAGTTGGTGTCTATTTTACTTGTCATCACCACGCATTAAATTATTTTCCGTAAGTGCTCTTTATCGAAATTAGGACTTATTCCTGTCACTTGTTGAGTTTCCATCAAGTTTTAATGAATTACTTTCTTTATAGTTGTGTACCAAAAGTGTCAATGGCTAGCTTCCATAAACAGAGAATTACAGTTAGCTTCATTTCTAAATGTTAAAGTATGCCTTGTTTCCAAGTAAGAACATCAATTAAAGGGCACCAAGAAAGTCCACCCATGTAAAAGGGCAACTAAACTGCACTCTGCTGTACAAGAAGATGGACATTATAGTGCTTAAAATTTTTATTTTGATAATAACTGCAGTATTTCTTCTCTTGTATGCTCAATGTTGACATCGTTGTTAAATTCACATTGTTGTCAAGCATCTATAGAAACTTCCAACTATCTTTCAAAATATTTCATATGAACAGTACTCGGTATACCATGTGCGTGAATATAATGTAATCCCATTTTTATGAAGCACTACAATTACAACCATAGTACAATTGCTGGGAATATTTTGCACAAGGACATTTCAGCTGCAGGAATGTAGATGTAGTGAATTGTACAAAGATAATAAAGAGTGTTAAATGTCCTACTAATTATGGGGAAATGGGGGATAAAGGTACTATAAATTTATTGAACCATCACACCAATTGCTTTTCAAATTAACAAGGAGATTGGACTTGGTGGTTGGGTAGATGATGACCATAATTGCTTTTCCTCTTCAAGTTGCTTATAAATATAGTGTCACATTGTTCTCACTCCTAGACAACTTAGTGGAATAGCATTGTGAGAATTTGTGTCTCTCAAAGATACATTTAGTTTCATCAATACTTTACTACATAAGCATAATGAGTTCGTCCACAGGAAGCACCGAACCGTTCAACATGGATGAGCCGATGCCGGTTCCCGATTCCTCTCCGTTATTTCCAATCTACATTTTCTCAGACGATGAGGAAATTGAGCTTTGTACGGTAGGAAAGCCATTTCCCCTGTTCCCTTCCCGAACTTGGAAGATGTTGGGAGTGGCGATGGTTTGTCACAGAATGATGTGCTTGATGAGGTGTTCACGGTCGATGCTGCCTACGAGGGGGATTTTGAGGACGACGATGGGCAGGCGTACGTCCTAGAGAACGAGGTAATTATCATCTCGTCTGACGAGTCAGGTGAAGACAGCGGGGGAGCAAGTTCGATTGTCGACGACGAGTGAAATGCTGGTCGTGGAGTGTAGTGAATAAGTACTGTACAGTCCACTCTTTTGTAGGGATGCATTTGGTTAACACAGAACCAAAATGTCTGCATGAACATGTCCCTTCACCGTAATCCGGATAGTATATTTTTGTGTATAGTCCAGTCCGGTCGAACTGTCGAGAATTACAGATTTCTATCTGTCGGAAACGACAAATGAACCTACATTTATATTTTGCACCACGTTTGGCGGATGTTATGAAATGTTGTTTATCTAGAACTGAATTCTCTCCGTGAAGGACGATGTTACAAATTATAATATATTTCATGGGTATTGAACATAAATGTTTTAAATGGGGTTCATGATGCGCGCAGTCCAACAAGAAAAGGACAACGTCCCAAGAAAAGTATTTTGATTGATCGTGCACTTGGAGGGTTAGTTGTACTTGTTTAAAGACTTTGTTTTAAGCATGTTACAATTACGTTGTTTCTCTTTCATAGAATCTACAGTTCGCCATGTACGTGAAACTGATCTTGAGTGTTGTGCACACATTCGTCAACTGTCGGGAATCCAGAAAACATCTGCCGGGATAGACGTTTCACATGTCGGGATGTTGCGTACGTGATGAACAGGACAGTCGGGAAAGAAATTCGTATGTATACAGAAGGTTGCCGAACATCCAAAAACGGTAATTATCACACTCTTTATAACATAACTTCATAAGGTGCAGTGCACTACGGAACATTGAATATACAACGTCGATTACACTAACAATGTTTAAGGAACTTGTGATACATTGGGGTTTGAACATGTGCTCCGATTATGACCAAGACGACCACAACGAGTGCATTTTCTGCTCGACCATGCAGACTCGTGTCTTGAATGCTTACATTGGGTCGGTGGTCTACCTGGAGGGCACGTACGAGTGGTGGCAAAATAGGAGTAAATGTAATTAAACTGCGAACAACCCAATCCACTTCACGTCTAACAGGATATATGGCTTCGCTATAGGCACCCCTCCAGCATTCAGATGTGCAATAAGGGAAGCAAAGGTCAGACAATGACTTCCCTCTAAAGTAAGCAGCATGAGTTACATGAGCACATGGCATATGGTTTAGTTGGAACTCACGACATGTGCAGGTGTCTTCGAAAAAGTCAACTATGTCAACGTTGTTGGATATTCCAACCTGAGTTAAGTTATTTGTCAACAAATGGGCTCGAAGTCTAGTTCCAGTTTTGAATGTCATCCGTAACTCGTTTTCCATCCTCGACGTCAATACTGTACTGCATTCGATCGCATTTTTTGACGTTCATAAAACCACTTCTGCAAAGTACTCTGAATGTGTTCGACCAAGCGGGTTATCGTTCAAGAACGGGCTTCTCTCAACATGGAGTTCAGAGACTCAGCATTGTTGTTCGTCATAATGTTGTAACGGTGGCCAATAAATAGTGCTCGAGACCAAAATGAATAACCCGCGTGCTCTAAGTACCCGTGCGCACTTGTGCTCACCTTGCGGATCTGCCCCGTGAGTCTTTCAAAGTCCTCGACCTAATATGTCGTAGCAGCTCATTTAAATAGAAGTATTGCACTTGCGTTGCTGTACCGCTATATTAGGTTCTTTTCGAGATGCCAGATACAACAACCATGGTGAGACAACGAAAACAACTGAGTAATAGCTTTGTTAATGCTCTTTTTTCTGTCTGAAACAAATATGAGGTCTTCGGAGTCCCCTATAAGCTCTTTCAAGTTGGACATAAACCACTTCCAGGATTTATTGGTTTTAGTATCCACGATTCCCCATGCTAACGGATATATTTGTTTGTTACCATTTTGGGCAGTTGCCAGTAGAAGTGTCCCTTTGTATCGACCCTTCAGATGACTACCATCAACACAAATAACGGGTCTCAAGTACTACGTGTAACCACGAATGCTTGCACTGAATTTTGAGAATCAAGTTCTATGTGGGTTATTGTCCCCAGTTTACTCTCTCCTACGACGTGGCAATATGAAGATAATTTTTGGAAACTGGCTTCCGGTGTACCGTGTAGCATAGTTAAGGCATGAAGCTTTTTCCTATGAGCTTTGTTGTAGCTAATTTTCACACCGAACTCACGTTCCATATCACGTGCAATAGCGGTAGGGTCATACGATCGACCTGGAGTATCCAGTTTGCCCAAAATGTGTTCGGCAATTACAGAACTAGTGGCATGCTGATGTGCGTTACGATGAAAATTAAGGGAACATGTGTGCACGTTGATGAATTTACGGATCATGAAGATTGCAGATGCTTGATAGTAGAAATACATAGCATCCACTTGCAATTATCGTCCACACATACAACGGTTAACATTTTTATACTTGACCTGTTCACCCGAAATTGAAACTTCTTTTGCAAAGCAAAGCACACGAATCTTCGAGTACAATTGTTTCTTGCTAAAGAATATTTGCTTTTCGACAAGAACGACGGCTATCATCCACTCATCTGTGCCCAAACTCATGGAATGTGATGACATTGCCTGGTCAATTTCAGCAATAATAGCATCATTCGTACCATGTAATAGGTTCTCTAAGTGCTCAACGGATGCTGCAGCCTCGATATGGTCAATTGAAGGTGCGGGTGCTTCGTTGTTCGACCCACTGTGCTCATGATTGACCTCACCATGTCTTAAAGTCTGGGGACATTCCGTTAGGTCGAACCGATTCTCTGCACAGTTTGCTTCCCTCACCATGTCAACACTCGGGACCTCGATTTCCATAATAGTGACACAGAATGCAGTCTCCTTATGAATAGATATGTACCAATTTAGGTCCTCATCATCGCGTATCTCTGCCGTAGGTATATTCAAATTCAAGACTTTGAACTTCAACTCAATTTCATTGCGGGGTTCAACAATACCAACTTTCTCCTTCAATCTTAATACAAGTTCTGCTACGGTAATGCTTCTCGGCGCTAAAATGAAAGTCGTTTTGTCCCCTCTCCACTTCCATTCGTCATCCACGTGAACAAAGTTCCCCCTATGCGACACGATGAATCTCAGATCCTGAGCCATACCTAAAATGTTGGGAGTACAAAAGTCATAATTCTGCACATTTATGTCGAAAGATTTAATACGGTCAAATTGGCTCATTACAATACTTTGATCCATGTAGTACCAAAAAGAGAAAGCTTTTCAGGTGTCAAAATCGGCAATTGAATTCTCTGTCCGTCCCGACAGTTACTAAATGTCGATTTCGACAATTCAAATGTCTAACCTGAAAGTTTCTACGAAACTGCTCAACACTTGAACGACATAAGTTTCGAGGAACCTACAAAATCATGTGTTTTACTATTTCAGGAATTTATTACAACACATTAATGGTCATAATCAATTCTCAACTACAACTTCAACTGGTCTCCCCACACACAAAGAAAATATAACTCAATGCTTCATTAAATATGGAATTACATATGGAATGATTCACATTTTGTTGAGAATATTGGTATTTCTTCCCTTTCTAAAATATACCAAAAATAAAAAAATCAATGAATAAGAGATGAAATATGGACAATTAATTCTGACCATGTTCTATTGAATATTTAAAGTAGTCAAGTATGGCATGCAAAAATTTATTTTCTACTACCTTACCTTTGAGATTGATCAATGACTTTCCTTCATGCCTTGTTGATAATGGAAGGGGGATGATGAAGAAGAAGAAGCCATTTCAACTCCTACTTGTGTGTGCTCTTTGTACACATTCCACCCATTTTTTTAATCAAAAATTCATATTATACAATATAATATTCATTTCTTCAATATTAACAATAAAGATAAATAAATAATCACATCACACCATTAATTGCATTCAAATCAAGCATTTATTGCTCCTAAAAAGGTGTCAAAGGATAAGATGGACATTTTTGCAAAAAAATTGTGCAAGACAAAATTTTTTGTGCATTTTCAAATTTAGTGACATTTGTGTAAATTCCCCTTTATTTATTTGGGTTGAACTCATTTAATTAGATTGTGTTTGGTTTTGGGTCTATTGATATGGGCCATTATTTGTTGGATTTGGGACAAAAGAAACTATCTTTTGGGTTTATTATTTGGATCATTTATTGATTTTTTTTAATTTGTTATTTGGATCTTGTGTTTTATTTCTATGGCCGACTAGCAATAGAATTTAGCTATGACTGATGTTATTCCAGTGGTGTCCAAAATCACGGAGCATAAGTTTGTTGGTCTAAATTATTTAAATTGGTGTAAGCCTGTTCAGATTTATCTATAGAGTATTTGTATGGACAATTATCTTACCGAAGATCCACAAAGGATAATACTAGCCAAATATGGTTACAAGATGATGCCCGATTTTCTCACAAATTCGTAATTCCATTGACACTGAGATAGTCGGTTTGATTAATTACCGTGAGCATGTTAAGGAATTGATGAAATATTTGGAATTTATGTACTCTGAGAAAGGGAATACGTCACATATATATGAAGCTTGTAAGTGTTTTTCTAGTGTTGAACAATAAGATCAGTCTCTTCAAGCTTATTTTATGAATTTCAAAAAGTCATTCGAAGAACTAAATGTCTTGTTACCTTTTAGTCTGGATGTGAAAGTTTAGCAAGCTTAGCGAAAGCAAGTAGCTGTGATAAGTTTTCTAACTGGTCTTAGTCCTCAGTTTGAGACTGCTAAATCCCAGATTCTCTCCAGTGCTAAGATTTCATTTCTATAAAAATGTTTACTAGAGTACTTCGCATAGATACTAGTGCTTCTGTTTTTTCATCTGTTCAGCCTTCTAGCCCTTTATCAGTCACAATGGTAGAGGAAATACAAGAAGCGGTGATACAAATAGTCGGGTCAATCGAAGTCGGAATGAAGGGGCAGTTGTATGCTACTACTGTCATGAGCCAGGCCATGTTGCAGCTACTATTGTTACACCCAAACCATTACAGTTTCTACTGATGAGTTTGCTAAAGTCATTCAGTACCAAGAAGTATTGAAAAATTCATCTCAGTCTATCTCTATGATTGCTGATACAGGTAAACCAAATACATGTCTTCTCTCCTCTTCCTCAAAATGGGTCATTGAATCTAGTGCCACAGATCATATAATAGGTAATCCTATTCTCTTCTCCACTTTTTCGTCGCATACATCTCCTTCCAATGTTACTTTAGTTGATGGTTCTACTTCTTCTGTTCTCGATTCTCGCACTATTAATCTAACTCCATTAATTTCCTTATCCACTGTCTTAAGTCTACCACAATTTTTTTTTTAATTTGATGTCTATAAGAACACTTACTCAGACCTTAAGCTGTTGTGTCTCATTTTTCTTGATCACTATCTTTTTTAGGATCTTATAATGAAAAAGATTAATGGAAAGGGGCATGAATCAGGCGGTCTCTATATTTTGGATACCCAATACCCAAGTCCATTACGTGTTCAGGTATCTTAACTCATTTTGAAGCACATTGTCGATTGAGACATTGATTTTTATCTTCGTTAAAGAAATTATGTTCTCAGTTTCAGAATGTATCATATTTAGATTGTGAGTCATGTTAGTTTGCAAAACATCATCGTTTGTCCTCAATTCCTCGAGTTAATAAAAGAGCTAGTTTTCCATTTGAGTTAGTTCATTCAGATGTTTAGGGTCATTGTCCTGTTATGTCCAAAACTGAATTTCGATATTTTTTTTTTTACCTTTGTTGATGATTTTTCTTCATGTGACTTGACTTTATTTAATGAAGAATCATACTGAAATATTTTCTCATTTTTAGTGCCTTTTGTGTTGAAATTAAAACACCGTCTAATGTTTTGGTACATGCATTGAAAAGTGATAATGCCAAAGAATATTCTTCGATTCTTTTCAGACTTACATGTTTCATAATGATATTCATCATCGATCCTCGTGTGTTAACACACCCTCTTAAAATCGTGTGACTAAAAGAAAAAATAGACATCTTTTTGAGATAGTCAGGGTACTCCTATTCCAAATGTATATTCGTAAATAATTTTGGGCGATGCAGTCTCCACAGCATATTTCTTGATTAATCGAATGCCTTTATCTATTTTTCATGGTGAGACTTCTTATAGTGTCATTTTTCCTACTAAACCCTTGTTTTCTATTGAACCTAGAATATTTGGTAGTATTTGTTATGCTCGTGATGTTCGTCTCCATGTAACTAAATTAGATCCAAAATTCTCAAAAAGTATTTTTTTTGGATTAATCTCGTCTACAAAAAGGGTACCGATGCTACTGTTCGAGTCTTAACAAGTATCTTGTGTCAGTTGATGTCACCTTTTTGGAACATATTCCTTTCTTTCCCACTTCTTATACTTCTTTTGGTAAGGAAGAGGATAACAATCTGCTAGTTTATCATGTCACTTACCACTCAACTTATGTTGCTTCTACACATGTTGCTCCCACACCACCACTACCTATTCACCAAGTCAAGACGATGAAATCCTTCTGATATAAGCTCTACTCCTTACTCTTCTTCGACATCGAATCCAATGTCCAGTGATCTTGATCTACCTATCGCTCTTCACAAAGGTAAACGTCAGTGCACTTATCCTATTTCATTCTTTGTTTCTTATAATCACTTGTCTTTTTTTTCTTGTTCATTTATTACCTCCATAGACTCTATGAATCTTCCAAAAACTATTTATGAAGCCTTATCATATACTGTTTGGCGTGATGCTATGATAGAGAAGATTAACGCTTTGGATGCTAACGGTACTTGGAATTTAGTAAATTTACTTGCAGGAAAAAAAGCTATTGGATGTAAGTGGCTGTTGCAATTAAATTCCATCCTGATGAATTAATGGCTAGGCTTAGAACTCGTCTTGTGGCTAAAGGCTATGCTTAGACTTATGGTGTAAATTATTCTGGCACTTTCTCTCCTATAGCTAAATTAACATTTGTTCACTTATTCATTTCTATGATAGCTACTCATAATTGGCATTTACATCAATTAGACATCAAATATGCTTTCTTATACGGTGATCTCCATGAGAAAGTTTATATAGAGCAACCATCTAGGTTTGTTACTCAGGGGGAGTATGTGAAAGTGTGTCATCTTTGAAAGTCTTTATATGGTTTGAAATAGAGTCTACGTGCTTGGTGTGGAAAAGTTATTCAAGTGGTGAAAAAATTTGGAATACAAAAGAGCAAGTTTGACCACTTAATCTTCTACAAACAGTTCGAATCTGGCATAATTCTCCTTATTGTGTATGTTGATGATATTGTTATTACCGACAATGATAATATGGCAATTTCATCTCTAAAGTCCTTTCTTCATGACCAATTTCACAAGAAAGATTTAGGAGTGTTGAAAAATATTTCTTAGGACTTGAGATGACAAGAAGCAAGGCATCTCCTTATCTAAGAGAAAATATGTTCTTGACTTAGTAGTTGAGACAAAGAAGTTAGGAGCTAAGCCAAGCAGTGCTCCAATGCTTCCTAATTTGCAACTTACCAAAGATGGAGACTTATTTGAAGATCTTGAGTAGTATAGAAGACTGGTTGGGAAATTGAACTATCTTACAATAACCCGTCCTGATATTGCGTATCTTATCAGTGTTGTAAGTCGATTCATGTCTTCTCCAACGGTTCACCATTGGGCAGCTTTAGAACAAACCCTTTGTTATTTAAAGACAGCTCCTGGACGTGGGATACTATACAGAAATCATGGACATACTCACATGAATGTTTTTCAAATGCAGATTGGGCAGGTTCCAAGATTGATCGAAGATCCACTACTTGCTACTGTGTTTTTGTTGGAGGAAATTTGGTCCTAGAAAAAAGTAAAAAAGCAAAATGTTGTGTCCCGATCTAGTGCAGAAACAAAATATAAAGTAATGGTACAGTCCGTGTGTGAGATATTGTGAATATATTAGCTCTTAACTGAAGTTGGTCTTAAGCCTTCAATACCAACAAAGTTGTGGTGTGACAATCAAGTTGCTCTTTATATTGCTTCTAATTCTGTGTTTTATGAATGAACTAAGCATATTGAGATTGACTATCATTTCGTTCATGAATGTGCAGCAAAATTTAATCTCTACAGGATATGTAAAGATTAACAGAGGCACAAAAATTGGATTTGGGTTGTTATATTTGTAACAAGCTGGACATGATTAATATCTATACTCCAACATGTGGGAGAGTGTTACGAGATGTAAATAAGGCTTAATTATAGGGATTTGTAATTTGTATATCTTCCTAATATAAAATTCTAACTGTGTGTATATATGTATCGTTTCTTTCATATGAAGAATAACAAGGAAATTATTCTCTTTCTTAATTTCTTAAATATATGAACTCCTATCTTGCTTAACAATGTTCTAAACCTCAGTTTCCTAATTGACTTATTTACCATGTCTGCAAGTTGATCCTTAGTACATGGATGTATGATTTTGATCTTGCCCTCTTGTATATTTTCTCTAACCACGTGGCAATCCAGCTCAATATACTTTCTTCTTTCATGATAAACCTGATGTGTCGCAATATGTATGGCTGCTCAATGTACTCCCCCAAGATGATGGCATATTTTAGCACACCAATCTTGTAATACAAGTGCACGTTTGAGCTTTAGACACATCGAATTGCTCTTTTTCAAATATTAAATGAGAAAATGTCTCCAAACAGTCATATCACTGTAATTAACTATAGTGGGGCTTTAATAATTAATAATTACAAGACAGAAGCAGCATCAATACCCTTTAATTTCGTAGTGCTTTTCTTAGTTAATTTTTAGGCGGAAGAAAATATTAATTCAGGAAGGATTTTAGAAGAAAATGATTTCACATTCATAAACTTCACGAATAGTTCAAGTACTTGATTCGTCTCTTCCATTAGAGATTTTACTATTTGATGCCCACAAAATATCTAAAGCATGTTAGTAAAATATGCAATCAAAAGGTAAAAGTCATTTTTAAATTGAACTTAAAAACTTTTATGAGATAAATAATTAATAATTATTATTTCATATCTAGGGAACGATAGATGAAGTTGTTGACTGCTTCCATCGGAAGCAGCTTTGGGATCTTTGCAAGTTTAAGTATGAACCTTTATAGATAAATGGAGGTGGACATTGCAATCTAGAACATCATCTTGAGTTCATTAAACATCCGAAGAAGTTTGTGCCATCTCTTGGGAAATTGATGAAGTGCATAAGGGATTAGAGTTCATGGCAAAATGGGACCATCACAAGGCAAAAGTTGGCAAAAAGGGCAAATGATTTCATGATTGATCAATAATCAATTTTCTCAAATCTGTACAAATAATTTAAAATACGGTACATCAATCCCTCAAAACAAAAACTATTCAAAATAAAGTGCACTGGGATCAAATTTACATTTCTATACCAATCAGAAGACTCCAAATGCACAACATATAAAAAAAATATAGCAGACCCATGATATGGATATATTTTTCGACAAAAGATGCATGTATCCCAACAACATGAATTATATAAACTTATAAAATGAGTCACACAACTGGAGACAGTGTGTGGCTCAATTCATTAGATCAACATGCTTCAATGCTGCTCAACTCAACTACTATTTGATAAGAAAAATGGTAACAAAATACATGAGCTTGTAACTCAGTGAATAGATATTTCGCATATAAGTATACTTTTCCATTTATGTAAACTTTCTAAAAACATTTATGCTATTACAACTTTAAGAAATTTGATAATTCTTTTAAGATTAAAGTATTTTTGAATCATAAAACTCTTTATTCTTTATTCTAAATGAACAACTACAAGATGTAACAGATATAATAAATCTGACGCCTACACTATGAGTAAAAAATGCTTTCACAGTACTATAAACTGTAATATAAACTGAATAAACTAAATTCTGTAATTTGAAATCTGATAAGTTATATAATACTGAAAATTCACACTAAAAAGTATACGGAATAACCTTACTCATGTATCGATGAATATCGGTGTACATGACAAAACTATTCAATTATAAAATTCTGGTAATATCACGCATAGCTGCCCAAAGGCTATAATCTGGTTATACACTATGGAAACATATTCAAAATAGTGGAGAGCGGATAGAATCATTGTAAATGATCATATATTGTGTAAACAAATTCACACCAGTGCAGAGCGGGAAAAATAACCATATGAGATCATACAGCGTAGAAACACATTCACACGAGTGCAAACTAGAATAAAATCACATGGGTACTTTATGGTATTTTTAAAATAACTTTAGATATGCTAAAATAATTAATACTTGTATAATGTGCCAATGAAATGATTTAACTTAACTGAATTAAACTTTAAAAAGAACTGACTATAAAATCTATTTTATTCTGAAAATCATGCTGTTAAACCAACTATATGAAATAATTTGCTTTCTGATCTAATATAAATTTAATAAATACTTATTTCTTAAAAAGTAGATTTTTTCCACTCACATGATACAAGTTATAGGCTAGAATGGTGGGTAAGCTTTTTCGATCTCTCCTTCACCACCTGAAATACGTTACAACATAACAAAATTAACAGCTACCAAATTAAGAAACATTTAATATCGAATGATATAACACTTAAACTAAATTTCTCGGCATTTGAATAAACTCCCCAAATTTTCTTTAATCAATTGGAGATAATTATACTTTTTAATACCTTCACAAATATGTACGATATCGAAATATACCTTTGTCCCAATTGTAAAAGTAATTATCCCTTTCAATTTATTGAAAACTAGCAACTAATACAACAACCAATTTAATTTACATTTTGTTCCATAAAATCATAATTTTAAGTA
The DNA here is from genome assembly GCF_002742605.1 of Olea europaea var. sylvestris. Taxonomy (NCBI): domain Eukaryota; kingdom Viridiplantae; phylum Streptophyta; class Magnoliopsida; order Lamiales; family Oleaceae; genus Olea; species Olea europaea. The sequence continues at coordinate 24,803,433 of NC_036249.1, read as the reverse complement.
AATAATTCCATCAACATAACTGATAAGTGTGTTTTTACATACTTATTTAATATTTAAATATGTTTATTATTGATGAAATGAGTGGAAGTCTGCTCATAATTAGGTAACATTTGCTTTTGTATGCCAAAAATCATTTATGGAATGAGAACAAGGCAAAATGAGGAAAAAGGGCCAAAAGTGTACAAAATTTGTGAAGTTGGGGACCAGAGTGTACAAATACCAAAAGTTTAGGACCTTGGGGCTGCAATTTATGGAGGAGAAAATTGATATAAAATTCCAAAATTAAGGACTGAATTGTACAAAATCAAAGTTGAGGGACTTGACATACAATTATATAGGAAACTTGGCTGCATAATGAGCCAAAATCTTACTTTTGGTAGAGAAGTAGCACCTAGACGCCATTGTAGGGGCACCTAGGCACCACATCTATAATCTGGGACTGGTTTGTTGTTTGTTTGAAATTTTAGGGACTTGAGCTGCAATTTTTGGATAGTTTTTATTTGGTTTTGAGTGTGAAAACGGGGGCAACCTCTGGAGTGTCTCCTCTCCAATTCTTTTTCTTAATTTTTCCTTTATTTTATTTTATTTTTCTTAGTACTCTGGGAGTGAAATCAAGAGTGTTACGCCCCTATCTGAACCACCTCAGGAATTCCACCACAAGGCACTCTGACCTGATATACACCCACCCGAAGTGGTTCCAAAGTGATCTCTCCATTGTCAACAATCTGCTATCACACTGCGAACCACAGACAATTCTGCCGAACCGATCGAAGCGCCCTCGCCAATGATGTCTAGGCGAAGTACACTCCAGGGACATCTGTCAGAAGATACACCGCCAATTTCAGAAGAAGATCTTTGCCAAGATCCTTTCTGCCCCTAAGGTTTAAATTGATTTGACGTCTCCATGAGGCTAGTTGATGTGACTTATCAACTTTATATCAACTCAACTCGAGAAAAGCAATTACTCGCCCACTCTACAGACGCGACCGATTGATGCCTATGAGCAGACACCTCATACTGCTAGATGTATACACGTGGCCCACATCCAACAGTTCATCCCACCTATATATACCCAAGGGTTGGCAAGAGGCAAAAGTAATAAAACTCTTATTAGATAGCACTTCATAACAAGCATATATATTTTCTCCTCTCCTCTATTATTTTGCACAACCCCTGGGTACTGTTCCAACCACCTAAATCTGACTTGACCGTCGGAATGTATACGGCCGCCGCCACCCCCGCTGGTCCCGGCCGTGTACGTTTGACCGTGTGTTGATTGTGCGCAGGGAGGAATACGTGGAGTAGCTCTTGGTTGGCCACGTGGAAGGTCCAATTTTCGAGGTTAACAGATTGGCGCCGTCTGTGGGAAAACATTTCCCGTTCAAAATTCTGCATTCTCCATTGGAGAGATCACCGGAAGACTAGCGACTAACCCTGAAAAGGGCACATTCTTGAAAAAGAACAAGGTCAAGTTATAATCCAAGTTCTCTCCACTCTTCAAAAAGGAGATAGGATGAGTTATAGCCATAAAGATGACAATCCTATGAGAGAGGCCTCTGAAGAGGAGGTGCTCCATAACAATGTCACTCATCAAAGACCCAATCATCGACGTCGTCGAGGTGGAAGAACAGCCATGCTCACTGAAGGAATGGCTCAAATAGCTGCAGGCATGAGAGACATCGTAGCTCAGAATATGGCGATGCATGAACTTCTTATGCAAGCCCAAGGTCACCAGGCTTATCAAATGCCCCAAGGATCATACCCAGTGCAGGAAGCCCTAGTATCTCGTTCCCGAGGCCACACCAATCAGCACAGAAAACGCCCCCTTGAGAGAGATGTGGGCGTCAAAGCCACCTCTTATGTGCAAGGGAACCAGCCATCAGAACCACACTTGGGGGACAATATTCCTCAAGAATATGAGGAACAAAGGTTGGTAAGTGTCTTCGACCAGATAGGGAGGATCCTAGCAATAGGGTCCACCTAGTGAGAAGATCAGTTCGGCCAGATCGGGAACAATAATAGGCTCCTCCTCCTCCTAGAAATAGAAGGGACGGGAGGAACCTAGTCGATTGGGGGAGTCGAGGAGAAGCACCTCCTCCTCTCCAGAACATCCAAGATGATGGAGGATCAGAGGGGCCCTGTCGGTCTTATGAGATCGACGACGATGATGATAACTTCCCTTTCTCAAGGGAGATCCGAAGCTTCCCAATGCCAGCAAATTTCGTACCCCCTAAGATCCCCAAGTATGAAGGAAAGGGGGACCCGGAGAAGCATCTCACCAAGTATATGACACAAATAAGTCTCAAGGGAGCTTCGCCTGCTTTGAAATGTAGAGCCTTCCATTTAACGCTAGGCAGAGCCGTCGAAGTTTAGTACAATAGGCTTCCTACCCTAAGCATTAGAAGTTGGCCAGATTTGAAGAAGACATTCTTGAATCAGTACCTCTCGTGAAGAGAATGAGAGGCCCCAGTGCAACGCCTATAAGACATGAGGCAGGCCCCTGGAGAAATGCTGAAAAGCTTTCTCACCAGGTTTAAGGACGAAATCACATACTGCGAACAGGTCACTGACAGGGAAGCCCTTTCAGCCCTGAAAGGCGGCCTTAACATGAACACTTTGTTCTGGAAGGACGTGTACAGCAAGAATCCTTCTACCTATGACAACTCGTGGAAATGATGAGAGTTGAAATCGTGAGTGAAGAAATGATTGATCACCAAAATCATGCCAGGGCAAGGTTTTGCACGTTCCACCAACTCTATGGGCATGACACTAGTGAATGTCGAGACACTAATTGACACCCTGATCGGAGCAACCCACACCCTTCCAGCAGGAGCGAATATCCTCGAAGATCTACCTCCCCGAACAAGGGGGAGAGAGGGCATAGAGGACAATCACCTCGGAGAAGAGAATCCAGGGACCGAGGTCAGTCTAGACAGGGAGATCATGCCTCATTCTCTGGGAGCCAAGTCATCAGGGAAATCGACACAATTATTGGGGGACCTCACATCGGTGGCAACACCAAGAACGCCTAAAGAAATTACACGAGGAAAGCAAAGGACCCACCAATGATTACCTACATTGTCAACGAGTCGCAAGCAGTAGATAGGATGGCCCCAATCACCTTCTCTCAGGAAGATGCAAAGGGGGTTCACCACCCCCATTGTGATGCTCTGTTTGTAAGAGCCGTAGTGGCTAGAAACGGACTGAAACGTATGTTCATCGACAATGGCAGTTTGGTGAACATATTGTTCGGCTCCACCTTTGATATAATGCAGATTGAACATGGGTTGATCCCCATGACCGACCTGCTATTCGAATTTACTGGGGACAACATCGTCCCACGAGGGTGAATCACTCTGCCCGTCAAGTTGGGTTAGGCACCCCTAGTGGCCTAACACTTCATGGAATTCTTGGTGGTAGACCACAGATCGGCCTATCATGGAGTATTGGGTAGACCCGCTTTGAAAGATCTTTGGGTCGTCACGTCCATCCACTACTTGTGTATGAAATTCCCAACTGAACATGGGATTGCAACGGTCCGAGGCGATCAAATGGGTTCCAGGGCATGCTACCTAAATTCGCTGCGAAAGTCAGAGCCTCGAACTGTTAATGTAATCCTAACGGAGGTTCTTGCTAAAACCAATATAGACATAGAAATGATCGACGCCCTTGAACAAGGGCATACCTCTGAGCAAGCGGAAGACGTCGACATGGAAGAGGCCCCTGAACAAGGGCACCCTCTTGATGAGTTAGATCCCCAAATAATCGACTCTGAACCAAATGCAACCCCAATGGAAGAACTGGAAACTTTCTCTGCCAACCCGAAAGACCCCAGTTAGCTCTTGCATATAGGGAAGGTACTATCCCCGAAGTAAAAGAAGAGATGATAAGCTTCCTAAAAATGAACTTGGATGTCTTCTCTTGGAAGCATGAAGACATGGTGGAAATAGATCCAAGGATCAGTTGCCATCATCTTAACATCAACCCCTTTTGTGCCCCCCATCGACAGAAGAGACGTGCCCTCAATTCGGAGAGGTACGAGGCACTAAAAGACGAAGTGAACAAACTTAGTCGCAGTGGTTTCATAAGGGAAGCCATCTACTCGAAGTGGATATCCAACCCGGTCCTAGTGAAAAAGCCCAGCGAAAAGTGGAAGGTATGCGTAAACTTCACAAACTTGAATAAGGCGTGCCCTAAAGACAACTTCCCACTTCCAAGGATAGACCAACTTGTGGATTCCACTACTGGACACGAACTGCTGAGCTTCATGGATGCATACTCAGGATAGAATCAGATACCCATGTTCCGACCTGATGAGGAAGCTACGTCGTTTATTACGGACAAAGGTCTGCACTGCTACAAAGTCATGCCCTTCGGATTGAAGAATGCCGGAGCTATCTATCAGAGGCTGGTTAACATGATGTTTGCCGAACTCATTGGCAACACCATGGAGGTCTACGTAGACGACATGTTAGTCAAAAGCCTCCGGGTAGCCGAACAAGTAAGTCACCTCGATCAAACTTTTCAGATACTTAGAAAATATAAGATTAAGTTGAATCCCCTCAAATGCACCTTTGGAGTGGCCTCGGGTAAGTTCTTGGGATATATTGTCAATCAAAGGGGAATTTAAGCAAATCCAGCGAAAATAAGGGCCTTGCTAGAGATGAGGTCACCTCAGAAACCAAAGAAGGTCCAAAGCCTCAATGGTCAGATAGCCGCACTCAGTCGCTTCATCTCCAGAGCCATAGATAAAAGTTTGCTTTTCTTCAATGTGCTTAAGCAAGGAAAGAAGTTCCAATGGACTTCTGAATGTGAGGAAGCCTTCCAGGCGCTGAAACAGCACCTCTGAGAGGCATCCCTTCTGTCGAAACCTCAACCGGATGAGACATTCTGCTATACTTAGCGATTTCGGACGTGGCGGTTAGTGCCGTCCTGGTCAGAGAAGAAAGTGAGTGCCAGCTGCCAGTGTACTACGTCAGCAACGCACTTTTCCCAACTAAAACATGCTACCCAAACATGGAGAAACTGGCACTCGCTCTTATCACGGCCTCAAGAAAACTGAGGCCATTCTTCCAGGCCCACTCAATCAAAGTTCTCACCAACTTTCCATTGAAGCAGGTGATGTTGAAAATAGACGCATCAGGACGCCTACTAAAATGGGCAATCGAGCTCAGTGAGTTCGATCTATTGTTCCGATCTCGACACGCCATCAAGGACCAGGCCCTTGCAGATTTTATGGTTGAGTTTGCTAAAGCCCCAAAAATGGAGGCGACAATGGAGCCAGCTGAGCCCCCCACATGGAAACTTTTCGTTGATGGGTCCTCAGGAGAGACTGGCTCCGGGGCAGGGATCGTCTTGGAAAGCCCAAAAGGCAACAAGCTAAGCTGCGCAGTAAGGTTCGATTTCAAAACGTCGAACAACGCCACTGAATACGAGGCCCTTCTGGCAAGTCTTAGACTTGCTAAAGAGATGCAGGTCAGAAGGCTCCTGGCGAACAGTGATTCTCAACTTATAGTGAATTACGTCGATGGGAACTTCGCAGCCAAGGACAGTAGCATGGTTGCATACTTGAAGTTGTTTCTGGACCTAGTTCCTCATTTTGAAAGGTTCGAACTGACTCAAGTTCCCTACCTAGAAAATACACATGCAGACACCCTTTCAAAACTAGTCAGCAGTAAGGATTCAGAGCTGTTAAAGGTTGTCCTTATTGAGCACTTATCAAAGCCCTCCACTTTCGAAGGTGAAGAGGTACTATGGATAGAAGGCACCCGATGCAGCCTATCATTGCCTATTTGAAAGATCAATCCCTGCCTACCTCTAAAAGCGAAGCGCGAAAGTTAAGAAGAAGGGCTGCACACTTCGTCCTGCAAGAAAATACTCTTTACAATAGAGGCTTCGCTTCGCCACTTCTCCGATGCGTGGGAGGCGAAGAAGCCACATACATACTCAGGGAGATCCATGAGGGAATCTATGGAAATCACTCCAGAGGAACGGCTCTGGCACACAAGGTTCTCCGTCAAGGCTACTTCTGGTCGACCCTGAAAAGGGATGCTTGCCAGTTTGTCCAAAAATGAGACAAGTGCTAGCGTTTCTCAAATATTCAGAGGCAGCCTTCTCAGAGCTTCTCTGTAGTAACCAGTCCATGGCCATTCGCCAAGTGGGACATTGACTTCATTGGTCTACTCCCAAAAGGAAAAGGAAGCGCAACTTTCGCCATTGACTACTTCACTAAGTGGGTCGAGGCTGAACCGCTTGCCAAGATCACCGAGGCGAATACTACTAAATTCGTCTGGAAGAACATCATTTGTAGGTTCGGCATTCCCCACTCCTTAGTGTCCGACAATGAAAGACAGTTCGACAACAGAAAGATGCGAGAATTATGCGACGAGCTAGGCGTTAAAAATGACTTCTCAACGCCTCATCGCCCTCAGGCAAACGGACAAGTTGAGGTAATGAACAAGACTATCAAGCACACCCTGAAAAGGAAGCTTGACACCTCAAAAGGGGTTGGGTGGACGAGCTTTCCCATGTCCTCTGGGCCATCAGAACATCTAGCCGAACTGCGACAGGGGAAACACCATTCTCAATAACCTACGGGGCCGAGGCCATGAGCCCAGTTGAGGTAGGGGTCCCATCACACCGTCGGATACACTTCAATGAGATCAGCAATGACGAGGCTCGAATAAGCGAACTCCACCTCCTTGAAGAAAGGAGGGATGCTTCCCAAGTAAACTTGGCAAAATATCATCGAAAGATGACCCGCTATTATAACTCCAAGGTCAGAAACAGAACTCTTCGCTTGGGCGACCTCGTCCTCAGAAGGGTCTTCCAATCTTCGAAACCAACGGGGTCCGGAGTATTTGGACCGAACTAGGAGGGCCTTTACCGCATCCGCAGAGAATCCCAACCTTGCACTTTCGAAATTGAAGACATGGTAAAAAAGGCACTACCTCATCAATGGAACATCGAACACTTGATGAATTACTATCAATGATGAGCCTTTGTTCCAATCCGATCTCAATACTGTATAATGAATGGGTGTTCTTTTGTTCCGATCCGATCTCAATACTGTATAATGAATGGGTGTTCTGATCTGATCTCAGTTGTAAATTTCCTAGCTTACTAAGTGTTGAAATTGCCTTAGTAAAGTGTGGTGTAATTTGTTAAAGTAATGAAACTTCGGTTCTGTGCCACATCGATTAGTAAATTGTTTCCTCAATCCTTCAACATGCTTACTTAGGTGATCCGATCTCAAGTTGTTAACTGATTACTGTTAAGAGGCACTTCATGTTTACTTAAGTTGTCCACTTCATATGAACTTAAGTGATCCGATCTTCTGTTATTAACTGGTTATTAAGGGGCGCTTAGTCTTGAGTGTTCATACAACGGTAAACAAATCAACACAATAAAATAGCAGAAGCACTAATACTTCATTTCATTTAATTTAATTCAAAATACAAAAAGGCCGAAGCCATTACAAGAGTTGGCCCTATTCTACCGAAGGGTCTTCTCGGGCCGCTTCTGCCTCGATATCCTCCGGAGCTTCTTCAGCAAGCCTGTCAGGCCGGCCTCTAGTTGGTCCCCCGAACTCTGCCTCCAAAGTGGAGATGTCCAGATTAGGGTGGACCTCTCTCAGCCGACCCAACAAGCCTTGGGCACTCTAGGAGGCCTAAAAGTTGGTGAAGTAGTCGTACAGGGGGTGTTCTTCGAAGTGGTCAATGAAGTTCTAAACCGCCACCTCCCCTGCCGACTTCAACTCCTCCTTCAGGGAGGCAATCTCTTTAGATTGAGCCTTCGCCTTTTGCCTCAGCTCCGCCTTTTCTTTGTTTGAGTCCTCCAGAGCCTCTGTGGCAAGTCGGTGTGCTCGTTGGCGTGATCCACTCGTCGAGTCATGGCAGCCACCTGGCACTCCACCTCATATAGCTCCTTCTTCAGCTTTGGCGGCAGACAGCTGGGCCTCGGCCTCTTTCTTACCCTTCTACTCCTCAGTGGCCTTAGCCCGTGCCTCCCTCACCGCATCCCCATAATGCATCGCCTCCTCGAGGTGCTTGGCGAGGTCTTTCCTCTTTGCATTTAAATCCTTCACCAAGCTTTCTAGTTGGATGTTGGTGCTGAGTGCCCGGGCCACGCAAGCACTATTGGTCGCTATAGGTCTTCAGTCGTGCAGGAAGCGGTGTGGTCCCTCCACTCTTCAGTCCAGTATTTGTTGTTGACCACCACCACTGCAGCCGTTTCCGGAGGAAGAGCCTCCAACACTTCTTTAACCAGCTCCTCCGGATTGGTTCCCAAGAAGTCGATCTCCTTAGAGGGACCGACCCTTTTCCTCCTCTACTCCCTCGACACTTGGGCAATAGGAACCACAGCAAGTGGGGAAGTGGTTGGGGCAGTTGCAACCTCTTCGGATGCAAGCCTCTTCTCCGGAATGGTCACCCCGGTTGGAATTCTGGTCTGCTTCAGAATAGGGGGTGGCCTCGTCACAGTTGGGCATTTGGAAGGGGTGACACTCTTTTTGCCCTTCTGTTGTAGATCTGCTGCGGGGTCCTCTGCCACCTCCTCCTCCATTGGACGCTGGAGCCTTTTACTGGCATCCACCAGGTCCTCCATTTGCTTCTTGTAGGTGGAGGAGGAGGTCTTCAGTGCCCGCGCTTCTGCCATCATCCTTTGGATGGTCTTGAAGTGGGGGTGCACGGACATCTTCTTCTTGAAGTTATCTGCAAAGAACAAACAATGAATTAGTACAAGTGTAAAGACTTTAGAAATATGGAAGGATGAAGGCTTCGGGACAGTTACCTTGAGATGCCATCAGGTCGTGTGTAACGAACTGCAGATTTTTTTCTGATCAGTCCGTGGTATGACCTCTTCTTCTGAGGCAGTTGATAAATGATGCAAATGGTGTCAAAGTCCTCAGAAGACAGTTCGCACCGAGGAAGAGTACCTTCAAAAGAAATGCAAATTTAGTCACGATCCGAACCGAAGAGAAATATAAAGAAACGCAATTGCAATACTCACTAAGTGTCAAGTACTTTGTGGAGATTGTAAGAGGTGCCAGGGGGTCCCCCTCCATCATGTCCCATCGTCTTGCAGCCCAGCACCATGAGCCCTTCCACTCTTTGATGGAGCTTGACAGATCGAGCACGAATGGAGTATGGAAATCCCATGAAGTGAGGTAATACCAACCTCGGGTCTCATCCCCCCCAGCTGTCACCTTAGGGATATAAAGGGTCTGAAAGATGGAGAAGGACACCTCAACCCCAAGCGACGCCTCTTTCCACAACATCCAGGAGCCCATCATTTGGCTCCAGGAGTTCGGATTGAGTTGGGTCGGGGCTAACCCATACGACCTAAGTACCATCCTAAAGAAAGGGTGGAGTGGAAGCCTAAGGCCAGCTCTAAGAATCACCTCACTTATGGCCACGCAACCCGGCTTAGGGTAGCAGGCCCTCTCTTCAGGCTCGGGGAGGATCAAATCTACGCTATCTGTAATCCTATATTCTACCCTAAGTCTCTCTAGGTCGGTCTCCTTTAGTTTGGAGGGATAATCCGATGCCCCCCAGTGCACAGAAGTATCAGCCGAGCTGTCCGGCCTCCTCCATATGTTCTCTCCCCCAATAATCGCTTCGGCTATCTCAGAGGAGGTCGCCACGGTGGGCTCGTCCATCCTCACTAATTCTAGCCCCCTCCTCGAACCAGAACTTCCCTCAGACGCCATTTTTCAGAAAATAAATATTCTAAAAGATATTGAAACTTACAAATTCAGAGGGTTCCCCAGCCAGAAATGGTCAGAAAGTGATGTAAGGTCGTCGAAAATCGATATTTCTCGTCGAAAACGCTCAAAAAACACCAGAAATCGCGAATGGTATGAGAGCAATATGTGTTTTCTATTTGCACAAAGGTGAAAAGCTTCAAAGACACTCAAATTTCGCCTTTTATAGAATGCTTCAGCTGATCTCCACCGTTGAATTCAAATGCAATCAATCTGGGCCGTCCGTCGCATCATCAATGTAGGTCGTTTAAATAAAATGCCAGATTTCATCTATGCCTAAGATCTTGCTGTGACCCTCACGCTCGCATAAAATGTGTCACCTCGGTCGCCACTAGCCGTCGACAATAAGTAGCCGCATCAGCCTTTTAGGGAAATGGGCATGGCACCCAACTGTCACCTTGGAAATACGCAACAGCTGTCAAATCATTTAACATTAGATGCCCGCCTCGAGTTGATCTCCTCACTCAACTTTACAAAGCTTAGACGCACCTGACGCGGAGTCCCCTGTGGGTCATCGTCTCGGTCGCTGCGTTCCCTCCTAAGCTTTACAAAGTTTTAGCCATCTCCCAATGCATCGTCCCCTGTGGGTCAGCGCATCGATGGCAGATGAGCTCCTCACTCAACTTTATAAAGTTTAAGACGCACCTGACGCGAAGTCCCTTGTGGGTCATCGCCCCAGTCGCTGCGTTCCCTCCTAAGCTTTACAAAGTTTTAGCGATCTCCCAACGCGTCGTCCCCTATGGGTCAGTGCACCAGTGGTAGATGAGCTCCTCACTCAACTTTACAAAGCTTAGACACACCTGACGCGGGGTCCTATATGGGTCATCACCTCGGTCGCTGCGTTTCCTCCTAAGCTTTACAAAGTTTTAGCCGTCTCCCAACGCGTCCTCCCCTGTGGGTCAGCGCATCAGTGGTAGATGAGCTCCTCACTCAACTTTATAAAGTTTAGACGTACCTAACGTGGAGTCCTCTGTGGGTCATCGCCTCGGTCGTTGCATTCCCTCTTAAACTTTACAAAGTTTTAGCCATCTCCCAACGCGTCGTCCCCTGTGGGTCAGCGCATCGGTGGTAGATGAGCTCCTCACTCAACTTTACAAAGCTTAGACGTACCTGGCACGGAGTCACCTGTGCGTCATCACCCCGATCACGACGTTCTCTCCTAAGCTTTACAAAGTTTTAGCCGTCTCCCAACGCATCGCCCCGAGTGGGTCAACACACCGATCACAGATAAGCTCCTCACTCACCTTTACGAAACTTAGACGCACTTGACGCGAGTCCACTATAGGTTGTCGCCTCGGTCGCTGCATTGATTTTCTTCCTACACATCATCCAGTCTTGCAGCACTTTGGTTCCACATAAGTCAGTGTTTTCCTTACGTAGTAGCGAAGCTTTAGAGCATCTACCTAAGATCATCGCTTCGGCGAAATCAGAAGATCGACCCACAATCTCCCACAAGTCACAGTCCACGTACTGAGGCATACACATCCGGTCAGAAAGGCAAGCCCACCCATGACATAAATATTCATACCTGGACTTGGGAGACCATTGTTACGCCCCTATCTGAATCACCTCGAAAATTTCAACACAAGGCACTCCGACCTGATATACACCGACCCGAAGTGGTTCCGAAGTGATCTCTCCATTGTCAACAACCTGCTATCACACTGCGAGCCACAGACAATTCTGTCGAACTAACTGAAGCGCCCTCGCCAGTGATGTCGAGGCGAAGTACACTCGGGGGAGCTCTATCAGAAGATACACCGCCAATTTCAGAAGAAGATCTTTGTCAAGATCCTTTCTGTCCCTAAGGTTTAAATTAATTTGACGTCTCCATGAGGCTAGTTGATGTGACTTATCAACTTTACATCAACTCAACTCGGGAGAAGCAATTACCTGTCCACTCTACAGACACGGCTGATTGACGCTTATGACCAGACACCTCATACCATTAGATGTATACACGTGCCTCATATCCAACGGTTCATCCCACCTATATATACCCAAGGGTTGGCAAGAGGTAAAAGTAATGAAACTCTTACTAGATAGCACTCCATAACGAGCATATATATTTTCTCCTCCCATCTATTATTTTGCACAACCCCTGGGTACTGTTCCGATCACCTGAACCTGACTTGACCGTCGGAGCGTATACGGCCACCACCATTCCCACTGGTCCCGACCGTGTGCGTCTGACCGTGTGTTGATTGTGCGCAGGGAGGAATACGTGGAGTAGCTCTCGATTGGCCACGTGAAAGGTCCAATTTTCGAGGTCAACAAAGAGCACAAGGAGAATACATTTAAGGATTTGAAGAAATATTTGAGAGAGTCATAGTCAGGCTTCAAAAAGGGGTTTTATCTATAACTTTGTATTTTCTTAATTATTCTGTCATTTTTGTAATGCATTGTTATAAATATTCTCATTTTTATCATTTATATAATATGGGCTAATTTATTGTGTTGACATTTATGATATTAGTTAATCCAACTTTAATTAATTTTAATATTTGCTCTTTGAAATCAAGTTACTTATTTTCATATATTTTTACTATTGTTATTATTGCATTTGCATTTATGTGGCTAATGAATGATTGTATTTAGTGCTTTGTACATCATTTAAGAGAAGATTGTGCATTTTAGACTAAATAGTAGATACCCTAGGTTTGTGTAGAGGATAGAAATATACCGTTAACCCTAGGGGACCCATTGAGTTATTTTCACAAAGATTTAATGCAGTTGTTTGGTTTGAATCGACATAGAAATATAGTTGGTTAAACCAATCAATTAGAATTAATTTCACTCGAGAAAGATAATTAACTAAAATTGGAAAATCGGGTCTGACATTGTAAATGAGTAAGTTATTAATTGGCTTGTGGAAAATTTAATTAGGTAATGGTTAAGCGAAACCATAAATTACAATCATGTTTTTTTTTTCGAGATTTCCAAGATTTTTTTTATTTTCCTATTTTCGTATAGTTTTTAGTTATTTTCTCATTTTTGAAATCATAAATTTAGTTGTGTGTGTCTCTTTTTATTGTTAAAATTAACTCGATTAAATTGTGTAATCGAAAGTAAACATTTCTTGAGGGATTAACAACCCGGACTCAAAAGTCCATTTTATTACTTGAACGCGATCCTCGCACTTGTGGTTTGTACTTTTTTAGCGAACAAATTTTTGACGTTATTGTCGAAAAATATTTTTACTTTGATTACTACTTTAGTTAATTTTAATTTTAACAATTTCTTTTTATTTATTTTTAGGTGCTTTTTTTTTATATATATTTTGGCTAACCCCCGTATTGTTAATTTATATTGTGTTCGTATTCTCTCCTCGTCTTTTTAGCTATAGTTGCATTATTCCGATCTTGATAAAGTAATAATGGGTTCGTAATGTCTAATCTCTAAATTGACCATGGATTTATGTTAGGAGGCCCAAGATGTGAAATTTGTGAAGAGATGTATTGTATAGGACAATGCTTGTATTCATGCACTGATGCCTCAATATTGAAACTTCTTTGGTTTAGATAATATTTGAAATGTCAAAGACAAGCACTGGACGATTTTGATGATAGTTACATGCTCACGGGAGATTATGTACTTGGCAATTGGGACGAGGACATCAAATTTTTGGAAGATGGTCCTCCATTTTTGAGCGAGAAGGTATTTACAAAATATTACAATGAAGTTGTCAAGTTGGATTAAGAAGACATGCTTGTGGGAGATTACAAATATTTGGATGGATTTCAAAAGTAAGGCTATAATTTACTCGACTGAGCTAATAGGAAAACATTGCCATTGTCTATAGAATTAAATTGCTGATCGGTCATTCAATCCAAAGATATATCCACTAATGGTAGAGCTCAAAGAGAATGACAATTTAACCACAAGGGCCAAATGAAAATGTAGCAAGCAATGAGGATGAAAGTAATGTACATTCTTTCGACTTCATTGATTGTCCAAAAATTGAGTATGTGACTAAGTTTGATGATATGGTGGTAGTTTATATTGACGGATTTGAATTGGAAGGAATAGGCAAGTCCTATTATATGAAAAGGGGCAATGTTGAGTTTTGGAGATCCAATGAAGAATGAAACAAAGTCAAAAGAAGCAAGAAGCAAAAAAAAAAAAAAAAGTCAAGGCATCCAAAGCCTTCTTTAAGTGTCTGTGATTCAATTGTCAAAGTCGAGTTTAAGACTATAAAAAAGCCTTATTGGGAGGCAACCCAATTTTCTAACTTTGAAGCTTTTTATTTACTTTTATGCATTTTCATATTTTTTATTTGATTAGGTATCTTTTTTGAGGTACTTTTTAAAGTCTCACATATCCATGGCTCCTATCAAGTTTGGGGGGGTAAATTGTGTACAATAAGATCACTTGCCCAAGTTTATCAAGAGCATCGCAAGTCCAATTCAAGTAGTGGTACCTTTTCACGAATATACAAACCAGAAAGTTTCGTTATCCCTCTTCTCTTTTATCTTTTTTTACACATTGAGGACAATGCGTGATTTAAGTTTAGGGGTTCTTGTGCTTTAATTGTTATGAGATTATGTTGACATGTTAGTTAGCTTGTCGGGTTGAAATTGTTTGATGTTTAAAATTGTTATTCTTTCATGAGCTATGACCAAATATGTTATTTGTGCCTAAATTTTTTCAAAAATTCTAGCTTTTCGATGTGAGATCCCAAGTTAATTTGATCACAATAGTCATGATTAATTGTTATCTAGATGTGAAAATTTTGATTGATGGAGAAATTTTTGTATTGGTTGAATTAGGTTCTGAGTTGTGTATAAATTTTTGTCAATCATATATTCTCTTCTCTTTCACGTAACCATATTATGATATAAGTTTGGGGTGGTCGAGCCGGTGAAGGATATTATCTATAAGTGAAAATATTTGCGCGGAGTGTCTTTTTCCAACTATAAGCTAGGTAATGACCATATGTTAGGGATCTAAACTCCATGTAGTTTTATTGTGCTTAAAAGAATGGTATTGCACTTGTTAAATCTTAGGTCTCATTTCGTAGCCTTTTTTTTGACTCGAGTTATTAAGTCTATTGGGATATCTCAAAAACCCGGTACCCTTTGGTCTAAACAACTGGGGACCTATCGACTTAAAGCTTGCTATAAGGATTAAAAAGAAAGTTTAAGAAAATGAGGTAAAACATGATATTTAATTGAAAAAAAAATTTTTGTTATGGTGCAATTACATTTGATGTTTGGACTTAGACAACTAGTGGGTTTGAATTACTTGGTATAAGCTTAAATGCTTA
>NC_036249.1:24766483-24782961 GCF_002742605.1 Olea europaea var. sylvestris | reverse complement strand
ATGATGGTTCTTGAAATGGCTGGAGCAAAGAAAATTGTTGAAGTCGGATCGACCAAGTCGAGTGAAAATCATTTTACCGACCAAGTTTATGAACTCATAGTAGTTCGTGAAACAATGAAATTTGATGAATTCATGAGCAGCGAGGACAAAGAAACTGCAAAAAAGATGTTTTTGGTAGGTTTTTGGTGCATTCAAACTACTCCATCAGACCGTCCATCGATGACAAAGGTAATTGAAATGTTGAAGGGAAGTCTTGAATCGATAGAAGTTCCACCAAAGCCATTCTTATTTTCTCCTAGGATGCCAACTCCATATTTTTCTTCGTCATTGTCAACATATCTAGACGGAGAAAGTTAGCTTAGACTAAACATGATATCTACCATCGATGCTTAGGAAATCATTTCTCATAATTGTCATACTTCTTGTCTACGTTAATTTGGCTTAACATAGGCATATTCTTCACCGCAATTTAGAAATTTATATAAATCCATTAAACAAGTCCATTAGAAGCTTCTAATTTGTTTGAAAAACTACACAAAGTGGCAAAGATTTGTCAATTCTCACTCATTTTCGTTATTTCAAGGTAAAGAAAAAAAAACTTCGTTAATTAATATTATGTCCATATACATTGAATTTAGGCATTGCAACTTCAACATCAATTTGGCCTATTCCAAACCTCTCTACAACCACGAATGTACGCCCTTCTCTTACATCATTTTCAAGGCTTAAAGATAAGAAAATTCTTTGCATTTTTATTTTTATTTATTTATTATTTTCTTTCTTTTTTGCATTCGTTATAAGTTCATGTTTAGTTCTCAAAATTAGACATGTTAACTAAAAAAATTTTATAATTCATTTAAATTCAGTACAATCAAATATAAAATATGAGATCAATAGCTAGCTCAAATCAGTAACCTGAGTTTGAGTTTTATTTGGGAATAGTGAAATTCCAAAAATTAAAATTTTAATTGTATGTAATTATGTGGGTAAAGTATATATTACGTATTTATATTTTTTGATGGCTATAGTTGAATTGTACGTCTCTCTCTCTCTCTCTCTAAAATTGTCTATTTTATTTTATTTTCTTGGATATTAATAAGTAGCTAGGCTATGTGATGGTTTGATTAGCCAAAAAATGGGCATATTAAGAGATTCTTGACACCAACTTAGAAATAAGGGAAAATTGTAACAGCGTTCCTAACCTTTCACTTTTTTATAGGCTTTACCTTAACCCTCATTTTGTACTACCCACAGTTCCAAACCTTTAAAAACTATACACATAGGGTCCAAATGAGTGTTACTGTTAGTTGACAAAAAAAAGTCAAAATTTAACCAATTTTGACCAAATTAGAAAGGGCAAAATATATTTACATTTTTCCAAATATTAACAATCAAACAAAAAAGAAAAGAAAAAGAAATCTGCCCTACTTACCCCCATGAAGCCACCTACTTTGAATCACTCAAACACCGAACAATTGCCGCCCAAACCATTGGATATCCCTTCATCAAAAAGCCTACACTTCCCTCTTCACAAACCACCCAACCATCGGCCATAACTCGAGCGGATTTGGCTTACCAAAATAGGCTGCCCATGCACCAAAAAGTGGTCGAAATCCTCACCTCTGACTACACCCATGCCAAGCCCACCCGCCAAGTCGACCAAGCACCTCAATACGCATCTACTGATACCCTTGCAACATCAAACAATGATGTAAATCCAAATCTATTGTCAATTCTTCAAACAGCGAACTCGAACCTTTCAAATGTCAATTCCCGTGCCAACGGTGCAACCCACGATCACGGACCACCTGTCCTAGGTCCACCTCATCAAGGCATATACTGGTACCAAGGGTCATCATTAATTTTGCATTAATGTGGATGAACCAGACTTGACAGTCCATGTACAAGAAGTTCCGGCCAATTCCCTTTCAATTGACCATTCAACAAAGCTTCAAATCGTCAATTCCAACACTCGACACTAAATTGATGTTGGTATAACTAGGGGTCATGCTTCAATTGCACCAATTCCTCAGTCAAACGAGCCAATTTCTGATTTGAATCCAAGAATTTTGTTTAATTGCTGTTCTAATTGTTAATGTTTGGAAAAATGTGAATATACTATTTTGCCCTTTTTAATTTGGTCAAAATTGATTAAATTTTAACTTTTCTGGTCAACTAACTGTTCCATCCATTTGGACCATAAATGCATATTTTTGAAATGCTTGGGAATGTGGTTGGCACAAAGGTCAACTAACTGTTCCATCCATTTGGACCACAGATACATATTTTTGAAATGTTTAGGAATGTGGTTGACACAAAGTGAAGATTAGGGTAAAGTCTGCAAAAAGAAAAAAAATGAAAGGTTATAGATCCATGCCGCAATTTTCCCTAGAAATAATGTACGAAGAATTTTTTATTGGACACGTCGCCAAGCTAGTCGAAAAAGAGACGAGTCTTGTCGAGCCTAGCAATACCATGCCTAGGAGGCGGCTGAGTAGAGAAGTTATTTCAAACATGCTTTAAAAGATTGTGAGAACTAATTCGAGTAGGCATTTTATCCTTTTCGAATATTCCCAACTCATTACACAACTCTCAACTGTCAAGACATGTCAGTGTTGAACATGTCTCAAAGCGTCTCAACTCATTTTACCGAGACATGTGGCGTGCTGTGTTTCAAAGTGGGATCTACCTAAGCATGTGAGAAGCTATCGAACAAAAAGATCAAAATGATAGATTTTGTAAGGTTTCCCTCGTCTTCTTTACCACATCAAATCAAATCCACTCCAGGTCCAATAACCAAATGGCAATTTTAGGAGCTCCATAGGGTGAAGGGTGTTGTTTTAGCCCCATTTTGTCTGGTTAAAGGTGTTGTACTCTGTAAAACGGACATACTGGTTTGATATATACAAGGTAATTTTGCACTTAATTGTTATGTGTCATTTTGTTCCCAATTTTTCCATATTGACGAGTATCGTTTCTCCATGGTTTCTATGTTAATTTTAATTACATAATATTGACAAAATTAGGGCCATAAACTGTCCTGTTCTTGTCATTCATGTAAGTTTCTTGCTCTTGCTTGCTCAAGATATTTTTCCCCATCCCTGAATCTCAGTTTCTTATATTGTTAATTTCAAAGATATTTGGAGAAATGAGTTTTGTGGACTGGCATGCAAATTGTTGCTTGATAATTAGTAGTTGATTGTCCCTTTTTTGCGAGTAATATTTTTGAATAGACGCTTCATTTATATATTTTCCAACTAAGACTATTAAGACTTGGACTTCTATCTTAAATAGTCAATTATGTTAAGAGAAGTGGCCTAAATCTTTAAAATAATCATTTATAACTAGTGTGGAATATATCTCTTAATACCCTCGTGCAAGTTGGTGGCTTATTTGAGTACACCAATCTCGCAATACAAGTGCATGTTTGAGCTTTAAACGGACCAATTTGCTCGTTTGATTTTTTTGGACTTTGACACCATATAACATATGGAGTTCCATCTTAAAATGTGAACCTTGTTAAGAGATGTATTCCAAGCCTTTGTATATTATTGGTTAGGATTTATCCTTAACAAAGGCATCCATTAACAACAAAGGAATTTTCGGTATGTGGGCTCTTATTCAACTGTTAAATGAGAAAATGTCTCCAAACAATCATATCACGGTAATTTGCTATAGTGGAGCTTTGGTAATTAATAATTACAAGACAGAAGCGGCATCAATACCCTTTAATTTTGTAGTGCTTTTCTTGGTTAATTTTCAAGTTGAAGAAAATATTGATTCGGTAAGGATTTTTGAAGTCTGTTCCTCACCCTCAGGCTTACAGCGTCTCTTGGGTTGATACCTCTTCTATAGCTGTCAAGGAGTGTTGTTTAGTTCCTATCCAGTTTCTCGAGTATAAGGACCATATATGGTGTGACATCATTTCAATGGATGTCGGGCACATCATCTTGGGACGACCTTGGTTATTTGACCTAGATG
Organism: Olea europaea var. sylvestris; assembly: GCF_002742605.1. Lineage (NCBI taxonomy): Eukaryota > Viridiplantae > Streptophyta > Magnoliopsida > Lamiales > Oleaceae > Olea > Olea europaea. Next base: position 24,778,980 of record NC_036249.1, on the reverse strand, counting down.
TAACCATCCATGGTCGATCCAATTCCTGCTCCTTCGTGTTTAATGGAAAGAAGATTCACCTTAACCCACTGCCCCCAAAGCCTGTTGGCCCACTGGAAACGAAGAAGAGTGTGGATCGAAAGGGATTGCACATCATTAGTCCCACGGAATTTGAGCGTACACTTGTTGGTGACTCGATGGTGTCGCTTTGATGGTCATGGAGGTTTCATCCCACTCCACAATAAAGAGTCCTGTTGAAGTCCAGTCGATCCTCCAAGAGTTTCGAGATGTCTTTCCGGATGACCTACCTGATCATCTACCTCCTTTACGGGTTATTCAACATGCCATAGATTTCATCCCAGGGGCATCCTTTCCAAATTTGCCTCATTATAGGATGAATCCTACCGAGCACGCTGAACTTCAAAGGTAAGTGGATGGCCTCCTTCACAAAGGATTCATTCGTGAGAGTTTAAGCCCGTGTGCTGTCCCCGCCCTATTGACACCCAAAAAGGATAGTTCTTGGAGGATGTGTGTGGATAGTCGCACGATCAATAGGATCAAGGTGAAGTATCGTTTTCCCATTCCTAGACTTGATGATATGTTAGATATGATGGTTGGTGTCACAATCTTTTTGAAGATTGATCTGAAGAGTGGATACCATCAGATTCGAATTCGCCCAGGTGATGAGTGAAAAACCACATTTAAAACGAAAGATGGTCTTTGTGAATGACTGGTCATGCCTTTTGGGCTAAGTAATTCGCCAAGTACCTTTATGCGGGTAATGACACAAACTCTCCGACCTTTCATGGGAAAGTTTCTTGTTGTTTACTTTGATGATATCCTCATCTATAGTAAGACTAAGGAGCAACACCTTGACCACCTCACACAAGTTTGCTCTACCCTTCGTGTAATTAATCTATATGCTAACGTCAAAAAGTGCTCTTTCTTCACCGATACAGTCATTTTTCTGGGGTTCATTGTCTCTTCGACAAGGGTATCTGCTGACCCTGCCAAGGTTCAGGCGATTATTGATTGGCCTGAGCCTAAAGTTATTCATGACGTCAGGAGCTTTCACGGCTTAGCTACATTTTACCGTCGCTTTATTAAGGGGTTTAGCACTATTATGGCGTCTATTACAGAGTGCATGAAAAAAGGGGAGTTTTATTGGACATAAGAAGCGGCTAAAGCCTTTAAGTTGGTCAAGAAGCAAATGACGGAGGCTCCTATCATGCGTCTTCCCGACTTTTTCAAAGTCTTTGAAGTTGAATGCGATGCCTCCAGGGTAGGTATAGGTGGAGTCTTGAGTCAAGATCGTCACCTTATTGCCTACTTCAGTGAGAAGTTAAATGAAGCCAAACAACGATACTAGACTTATGATAACGAACTGTATGCAATGGTCCAGGCTTTGCGCTATTGGCGCCACTATTTGTTGCCCCAGGAATTTGTCCTTTATTCGGACCACGAGGCCCTCCGTTACCTGAACGCCCAGAAAAGATTAAGCTCTAGGCATGGTCGTTGGATTGAATATTTACAGGCCTATTCATTTATTTTAAAACACAAGAAGAGCGTGGAGAACCAAGCAGCTGATGCTTTAAGTCGTCGTGTCTCCCTTTTGTCGATCATGAGTGTCAAGGTCATCGATTTTGAAAGGCTTAAGAAGGACTACGAGGCATGTCCCGATTTTGAGGATATCTTTCTCAATTTGCAAAAGGGGCAATCACACACCACAGATGACTTCCGACTTGGGAGGGTTATCTCTTTCGAGCCAATAAATTATGCATCCCTCGAACTTCAGTTCGAGATTTCATCGTGTGGGAAGTTCATGTGGGAGGGTTAGTCAGTCACTTTGAACGTGATAAGACCATAGAGGAAGTTGAACTTCAATTCTATTGGCCTATCTTGAAAAAAGATGTGTCTAAGATTGTTAGTACTTGTAACACTTGTCAATTGAGTAAACAGAAGAAGCAAAACACAGGCCTATACACCCCTCTTCCCGTCCCCAATTGTCCTTGGCAAGATGTTAGTATGGATTTTGTATTAGGCCTTTCACGCACCCCAAAGAAACATGATTCTATTTTTGTGGTTGTCGACCGTTTTTCGAAAATGGCTCATTTTATCCCCTATAGCAAAACCTCAGATGCGTCTAAGGTGGCTATGTTGTTCTTTAATGAGATTGTTAAATTGTATGGGCTTCCTAAGACTATTGTGCCCAATAGGGATGTTCGTTTCACCAGCCATTTTTGGAGGACTTTGTGGCAAAAGATGTGTACCAAATTGAAATTTTCTACGGCCTACCACCCTCAGACTGACGGTCAAACTGAAGTCGTTAATCGAAGTCTTGGTAACCTATTGCGTTGTCTGGTCCGGGAAAATCTTTAAAATTAGGATTTGATCCTTCCTGTAGCTCAAATTGCGTATAATAGCTCCATAAATCGTTCATTAGGTATGAGTCCATTTGAAACCGTTCATGGGTACAAGCCTAGGAAACCGTTAGATCTCATCCCTATGTCCCCGCAGGCTAGAGTGTCAGTGTCAACCGAAGCATTTGCACAACATCTTCGTGATTTGCATATTGAGATCAATAAACAATTTGAAGCTAGTAATGCAAAATATAAACTACAAGCTGATTTACATAAACGATATATTGAGTTTAACGTTGGGGATTACGTTATGGTCTGTATTAGGCCAGAGCGGCGTCTACATGGACCCGCCTCCAAATTGTAAGCTCGTAGTGCTGGGCCTTTTAAAATTTTAAAGCAAATTGGTCCAAATGCCTATGTGTTGACATTCCACCACATTTTGGTTACCATTCTAATTTCAATGTTGAGGACCTAGTAGTTTATAAAAGTCATTTCATTCTCTCAGATGACCCTTTGTTACCTTCTTTTGTGGACCTTGATCCCGACTATTTGGCCACTTCTAACCCACTACCACCTCTCACAGCACACACGGATAAAATTGATGCTATTTTAGATGAAGAAATTGTGTTTACTAATGATGGAGAGGTTCAGGACTTCCTCGTTCATTGGTTTGGTCGACCAAATTCTTATTGTACATGGATCTCCAAAGAGACACTACATCAATTGGATCCAGATTTATTGGAGTTTTATCGGAGTCAGCAGGATCTTCCTTGGCCTAGATCGCCTCTCGTTCACCCAAGGGGAGTTGGTGAGGACACCAGGTTCAGACCTCTACTGACACATTTTTACAGACGTCAGAAGAAGCTTGCCCAACCACTCAGCTTATGATTGAGAGATTGATGACAACCTATAGTGATATATCCACTCGACAGGGTCGAGTTTTCTCCCACCTCGGGAGAGTTGATGAGAACATCGGACGTTTACTTATTTTATTTAAACTTTATTTATGCTTTATTTATCTTTTGGACTATTATTTAAAATTTGGACTTGTATGGGCTCGGACCCAATCTCGTTAGGGTTGCTTTACTATTTAAATCTATTTTGCATTGTAATTTCATTAGATGATGAATGAATAATTATTTTGGCGACTTATGGCGCATTCCTCCCCTTCTTTTGCCCTCTTCTGTTAAATTCTTCTTCTCCCCCCCCCCTCCCTAATTCCCCATTCTTCTCTTTAATTCCCTCTCCCTATAGATCTGTTCTATTTCTCAATTAATTGTCCCGTTGGTGCTGCATCAGTGGGCCTACGAGTTCCGAGTCTATAGTGTTGTTCTTGCTTATGGTATAAGTTATCTCGATCATACGAGCTAAAGGTGAATGAAAGGATAACCAGATAGAAAATAAGATCTTCATTTGTTTTTCCACTTGAAAATCTCATGGATTACTTTGATTTGAGCAGCACGTAGTTTCATCTCCAAATCTGTATATTAGTCTCATATTCCCCCCCCCCCCACATTTACTGTTCCAAAAAGTTGCACAATTACTGTTTTCCCAGAAATTGAACTGTTGGGCAATATGCATCTGAACCGATCTCAAAATTTCATATTTATTGGTTTTTAATTTTCATAAATCAGTTGCCTAGAATGAAAGGGGTATAAATCTAATGATAAAATTTTGTTTAATGTAATTAATTTATGGTCAATCAAGGCTGTTTAGCTTAAGACTCAATTGATATAGATTGGTTTAACAAACAAACGTTGTTTTGGAGACATGCTCGTTGGAGTTTCTTGAGATGATATCAATCAAACGACCAGGAGTGCTCAAGTCACCTATACTGTTGAGCAAATCCACCTACAAATCGAACCAATCAATTAATTAGTGAAGGATTTGCAAAGAATAAAGTAAAGAAAATCAAGAACCAAAATCACAAAAATTGAAGAATGATTTTTCCTCTTCTAGATTAGGCTCAGAAACTTGATCCACACCACAAAGGTATCTCCATTTTGAAGGTCATTTTTAGTCACAAAGACAGATCCACAAAGAAGGCAGAGGAGGTTTTGATTTTGCACAAAGCAGAGAGAGTTTTTCTTGTTCTTGGGTGTGTTTAAATGAAGAAGAAAGACTCCAATTTATAGGCTTCACAAAGAAACAATTTTCCCAAAATCTTGCAAGATTGGATTCAATCAAAACTGCAAGATTAAGCTAAATCAAAATTGAAAGATAGAGCTTAACGAAGACGAGATAAAATGGTTGAAAAAGATAGCGATGATGCTTATCTATATTTCACATGATTTTCAAATTACCTCCAAGTTGTGAATTGAGCACCTAACACAATGGGCTGATTACCTCTAAATACCCAACATAATTCAGCTACTTTAATTGTGGTTTGGATTTAATTCTTCAATCCTGGGCTTCTAGCCTATGAAGTTAAACGGGCCGAAGTTTTTCATCATTGTCTAGGGGATTTGGGCATCATTTACCAAAATGCCCAACATATACATTAAATAAAGGGAAAAATTCATAACTAAGAAGATAAGTATCTATCATTTCAAAACTAAAAATAAAAGTTTCAAATTTCATAAATCAGATATTTATTAAATTTAATTTATGATTTAATTAATTAATTATACATTTAATTAATTAAATATATTAAAGTCATAAATTTATGTACTTTGGTCACAAATTGACGTTTTAGATAATCACATATTATTTTTTGGTCACAGACTCACAAATAAAAATTTTTATGTGTCACAAATTATATTTATGGTCACAATTACATGTCACAATTTATTGGTCAAATATTACTTATTTGTCACATATTTTTATCGGTCACATATTACTTATTGGTCACAAATTAGTCAGTTTGTTGGTCACAATAGTTCAAATATTGGTCACAAACCACATACCACCCCACCCTACCCTACCCCTACCCTAACCCCACCCCACCACTACCATCGCCGCCACACCTGACCAACCCCAATCCACTACAACCACCACCTCTGCCACCCATACACCACACCTTAAATCACCGCTACACCATCACCCCCTACGCCGCCACCACCGCGTGTAGAATCACCACCTCACTGTCATATCAGCAGTGACTGCAACATCCGCAAAGCGATCTAAAAATGTCACCACCACCACCATGCAACACCACTATCATTTACCATTAATCACGCACTACCATGAAATAAACACAAATCCGTTAGCTATCTTCGTGCGGTGCCACCACCATCAACACCAATCCACCTTCAAACACCATCGCCCGCGCACCTTGCTGCCATGAAATAAACACAAATCCCTTAGCTATCTCCATGCGGCGCCACCACCATCAACACCAATCTGCCTTCAAACACCACCGCCCGCGCACCTTGCTGCTTGCACCGTGTAATCACTGCAGATTTGGGTTGCTGTAGCAACGACGACAGCGACGGCGATCTGAGAGTAGAGAGATGGATGGTGAAGAGAGAAAGGAGGAGAGGAGAGAACGGTGGCGCACAGTGTTGAAGAGAGAATGAAGATGAGCAGGGAGAAAAAAACTTCAATTTAGGGTTTGAAAGGGGGAAATTTATGGTAGGGTGTATTTATATAGATTAATTTATATTATTGTTATTATTATTAAAATATTAATTTATAATATTTAAATTAAATATCTGATTTTTGTATAAATAAACATTGCATCTTGTTTTAGAAATTAGATCTTTTAAAGTAGGCCTATATGTAATTTCCACTTAAATGAATGCATGTGTATGTATGTACACTGGGTCCATCCGAAATTCAGACGAAACCTCTCTTTTGGATTTTCTCTGGACTAAGGCAAACTTCAATGTCTTGACTTTAGTAATTGTATAATTCGTCTATTTGTCAAATTTCAAGCTGTAATAAGTCTTCCATTCACATCCGTTGGTTGCTGAGATTGTAGATACTAACCAGGCTTACAAGAAAGGTGAAGCCAATAATTTTGCATCCCAGCGATGTACACAGACTTCCTTTATATCCTCTCACTATTTATCATCACGACCCTCGTATTGCTCTACATCCCGGGTTCCTTGTGTCAAAATGGTGGGGAATATGCATCCTGTGGTGCTTCATTTCAGTGTGCCGGAATCCGGGAAATAAGTTATCCATTCTTTGGTGGTAATAGGCCGGAGTATTGTGGATATCCAGGTTTCCAGCTCAGTAATTGCCAAGGCGATGTCCCAATACTTACTATTTCATCAAGACAATATCGTGTCCTGGAAATCAATAATTTCACAAAGACGGTTAGAGTTTCAAGAGAGGATTTATGGAACATCATTTGTCCCAGATTTCTTTACAACACAACCTTGGAACAAAATATCTTTCTGTTTTCCCCCAATTATCCAAACGTTACTCTACACTACGGTTGCTCCACATCTAGTGGTCAGCCTGCACCACGGTCCCCACATATGTTCAACTGCACCGTGAATGGAACCAACAGCGAAAATTTGTTCACAATAGGAGAAGATTCACCATCTATCCCTGGATTTGAAACTGGTATCCGATGTGAAACTAATATCTCTGTTCCAGTCAATCAAACTGCGGCAAGGCTCTTGGCAGCTTCTTCAGCTTCAATCGTTCTTCTCCAGGACGCTCTTGCTAGTGGCTTCTCATTGCAGTGGTCCGCGAATAATATCGTTTGTGAAAATTGCATTCGGTCAGGTGGTGTATGCGGAACTAATCGGGATTCTCTATCATTTGCTTGTTATTGTACTAATGGAACTTTTGCGTCAATTTGCAACAGTACTTCAACTGGAAACAATACTCAAACCGGAACCGGAAATGGTACGTGCGCCAGCTTTTTTCGGCTCAATTAGTTTCATCTTCTCTCGTTTTTACATTTGGAGAAAGTTATTCATTTTATTGGAGCAAAATTTTAAATATGTTCACACTTCAATTGTCCAATTCTCTGTTTTTGGGGGAAGAAATTTAGTGTTAACGGCTGCATCCAAAGCATTAACATTAGATATCCATGGAATATCACTAATTCATGCCCCCAGCTTTATAAAAAACGCACGTATAACAGTATAAGACGTCTGAGTTGCTTATTCTAACATATGGACCAAAAATATTCTCTCAATTCTTCGACGTCACACCAGTGGATAACACCCCCATCCTTCGTTGTACCAAGGAACAATTCTGTTTCCTGCCTCTCCATCTCAAATCAACGAAAGGATAACAGCTTCTTATTTTACACAGTTTCAGATTCTTATTGGGCTAACTAATGCTTAAGCTACCAGTAGATTATTGTTAAACTGAAGCATGAAAGCATTCTTAAGAAAGATTTCATTTTCATGCCCGCGCGTGGATGTACTAGCATGTGAATGATGAGGAGATTTGCTCAAGTTTTATGGGCTTACTGTTTTTGGTTGCAGGATCAAAGAAAGGGCTTGATGATAAGTGGAAGTATGTAATAGGTAAATCAAACCTTTGCAGAAGTCAGATTTCAAGTTCTCTTTCTTTCTTGATGAGAAACATATTATATTTATCTCGAAATAATTTGTATATCTATAATTACTTTTTGGGACAAAGCCCTCTACAATTGCTTGATTACAGAATTCTAAGTCTCATCTCCACTCTTTGCATGCAGGGGTGTCACTCGGCATACCTAGTATCATTGCATCGTCCATCATCATATTCTGCTACCTTAAACGACAATGTTCATCATGGGAGTCAATACACGAAAACAATCGAAAAGTGGAAACATTTTTACTAAAGCACGGATCGCTTGCTCCGAAAATATATAACTACTCGGAAATTAAAAATATAACCAAATCCTTCTCTAATAAGCTTGGTCAAGGAGGATATGGTAGTGTGTACAAAGGAATGCTACCTAATGGTCGATTCGTTGCTGTCAAGGTTTTAAATGAGGTAAAAGGAAGTGGAGAAGACTTCATGAATGAAGTTGGTAGCATCAGTAGAACTTCTCATGTCAATATTGTCAATCTCTTAGGATTTTGTTATGAGAGAAATAGAAGAGCATTAGTTTATGAATTTATGCCCAATAAATCATTAGACAAACTAATGTACAAGAGTGGATCACCCAATTCAGAAGGCCATTTAGAGTGGAAAACACTGTACCAGATTGCTCTTGGGGTCGCACAAGGTTTAGAGTATCTTCATGGAGGTTGCAATACAAGAATTATACATTTTGACATTAAACCCCAGAACATTCTTTTAGATGAAGACTTCTGTCCAAAAATTTCAGATTTTGGCCTTGCTAAATTATGCGGAAAGAAGCAGAGTATTTTGTCAACAGTTGGTACAAGGGGCACTATTGGTTACATTGCCCCAGAAGTTTTCTGTAGAAATTTTGGAGGAATGTCTTATAAATCCGACATTTACAGCTATGGGATGATGGTTCTTGAAATGGCTGGAGCAAAGAAAATCGTTGAAGTCGGATCGACCAAGTCGAGTGAAAATTATTTTACCGACCAAGTTTATGAACTCATAGTAGTTCGTGAAACAATGAAATTTGATGAATTCATGAGCAGCGAAGACAAAGAAACAGCAAGAAAGATGTTTTTGGTAGGTTTTTGGTGCATCCAAACTACTCCATCAGACCGTCCATCAATGACAAAGGTAATTGAAATGCTGAAGGGAAGTTTTGAATCAATAGAAATTCCACCAAAGCCATTCTTGTTTTCACCTAGGATGCCGGTTCAAGATTTTTCCTCATCATTGTCAACATATCTAGATAGGGAAAGTTAGCTCAGGCTACAAATGGTTTCTAGCATCGATGTTTAAGAAATCATTTCTCATAATTGTTATGCTTCTTGTTTACGTTAATTTGACTTAACATATGCATATTCTTCACTGTAACTTAGAAATTTTATATAAATCCATTAAACAAGTTCATTAGAAGCTTCTAATTTGTTTGAAAAACAGCAGAAAGTGACAAGATTTGTCAATTCTACTATTACAAATACACCATTCTCAAGGCTCGAAACAAAATCCTTCGCATTTTTCTTTTTTCCCAAAAAGATTGAGTCCATCCATGCATTAATTACAAGTTCACGTTTATTACTCTAAATTAGATATATTAACTAATAAATTTTATAATTTATTGAATTCAGTATAATTGAATATAAAATATGAAATGAATACCTCGCTCAAGTGGAAAGAATGAAAGCCTTACCAGATCAGTTACTTGAATTTGCATTTTATTTGGGAATAGTGAAATTCCAAAAATTAAAATTTTAAATGTATGTAATTTATGTGTGTAAAGTATAAATTATGTATGTATATTTTTTCGATGGCTAGAGTTGAGATTTACGTCTTTCTCTAAATTTTTTCTATTATTTTTTATTTTCTTGGATATTAATAAGTAACTAGGCTATGTGACAGTTCGAATAGAAAGAAGTAGGGCAAATTAAGAGGAAATTACACAGAATGTCAATTTTTCTCAATATATTTACAAAAATGTCAATTTTTTAAAAACATTGCAAGAATGTCAATTTAAGACATATTTGCCCCTGAAAATAATTTCAAATTCCATACATGTCCTAATTAAATGAGATTTGACCTAATGGAAGAAATTGTACAAAAATCTTGTCAATGTCATAGATGAAAAGTTGGAAAAAAAATAGATAAATTTTGAAGAAACGTTTAAGACTCTCTAAATACAGAGCAAAAGGGTCACCGGTAAAGCGAGAAAGAGAGAAAAATCTTATTTTTTTTCCCTCAATTTTTGTAATTTTTTCAGCTGCAAAGGGTTTATGAGATGGGAAAATTTGGAGCTTTTTGCTGGGTTTAAAATAAGAGCTGGAGCTTGGATTAGAAAGAGGTAAAAATTCTTTTAATATCTTGTAATTTTTTTGGACGTTTTGATTAATTTTTGGCTGTTTTATGGTTGGAAATGTTTTGCCTCTACTTTCTGCAATTTCATACTATAAATTTTAATTTTCTCTTTTGTATACATCTTCTATTAGTGATGCACATATGCACATGTTACATGTGCTAGCACTAATGTTGAGGGAAAAAATTTTCTAGGGTTCTAATTTAATATTTATCCTCTTCCTTTGCTTTCAAAGTCCAAATTTCAAGTATTTTGAATGTTTCAATATTTTTGGTACTTGTGTGATGTGGAAATAACATTACTATTACTTGGAATCCATTTGTTGTGGGAGGTACCCGTATTTGGGTTGAACTCTTGCTAGACAGTCGACAGCATACCTGTGATTTTAATATTTTGTTATGCTCGAATATGAAGTGAAATAAGTTTCAATAATACCTATTTGCTTAGAGGTGAAAAGTAGATTTCCCGATAGTTCATCTGTCGACAGTTCACTAATGTATAGAAATGCCATCGCGCCTAACTGTTGGTTTCGACAGTTGGCCTCGGTAATTCTCGATAGATGAAACAGTCTACAGATGAACTGTCGAGAATGGCAGTTCAGTCCTTCCCTCCGCTCAGTTCCACAAGTCAAACTTTGGTTCATTCTAACATTGCACGAGTGTTTTACATAAACATATATGAAATGCTATGATCTCATGATTTTTTCAATTGATTTGTCCGTATTTGGTTAGATTTTTTCCATCCGAACGTCTTACATGTGACTGATTTCCATATGTGGTTATATTTTTGTGTTTCACATTTTTATTTGTATAACAATACCACCACCGTCACGATTCATTCTTCATAATTTTTTGATCACATGTAATTCAAATCTATTTTTGTGGAAGTTGCTTGTTTGAATTCAGATTATGATAGATTGCATGAATCAATTGAGCTATATTATGTACTGTGATCAGATTGTTTTTTGCACATAAGGTGAACGTTATTACATTTCTTCACATTGTTTTCTACGTGCTTTATCTCGAAATACTAATTTCACCAATGTATGATGACATATGAGCAGACTCATACTCATGACTTGAATGATCGTCAAAGTGTTGGTGCACACATTCTTGCTATAATTGGAGATGGAACCAATCGATTTCGTTGTCAAAGAAAGAGAAACCTTCACAACGGTCTACTTTTGATGACTGTGGCAACTGCATGGAAAAACATTTTGTTTTCTATTTATGTATATAATTTTGCATTAGTTGGTTTTATTTATGTGATGTTGGCAGAGGAAATTGTTTTTGTTTCATACAGAAAATGTTTATAGTAATGAATAGTAAAGAATAGTAGATTGTTTTTTAAATAGGGTCATGGAGCTACTCCACAGTACAAAACAATGGTTACATCATGTTCGATACTTGAGCAAGGTTGTGTACATAAAAATGATTTTTGGTGCATTTTATAACTTTCTTGCTTTCGATTCTTTGTTTGCATTAAAATATTGTGCGTACCATGTTTCAATCAAGATGAAATGGTACACATGATTTAATGTACACAATTTTCATAAATGATAGACCAAGTGTGAGTGATACAAGCGCACTTAGACTTTAAAAGCATCACACTAATTGTCTTTCAAATTCAATTTGAGATGTGATGAAAATAAATCTTCATCGTCGCGTATTTCGGTCGGAGGTATATTCAAGTTAACGACCTTGAACTTCAATTCAATTTGAGTACGGGGATCAAGAATATCAAGTTTGTCCTTCAACATTAACAAAAGTCCGGTTACGATATTACTTGTCGGAACCAGAATGTAAGTGGTTTTGTCCCCTCTTCACTTCTATTCGTCATCCGTATGAACAAACTTTCCCCATGCGACATGATGAAACTCAAATGATTATTCATACCTCAAATGTTGGGATTGCAACGATAAGAATTCTACAGAATCAATGTGTTGGCATTTAATAGCATGAAAGCGGCACTACATAATACGTAAATCCGTACAATAGTAAAAGGTCAAATCAAGGCTTTCCATCGTTTTAAGTGTTCAATTTGACAGTAAAACTATATACCCCGACAGTTTGCAAATGTTCCGTTTCGACATTTCAAACGTCTAACCCGACGGTTTGTAAATGTGAAATTCGACAGTTGAACCGTCGAAAATGTCGAGAAGCAGATGACAGTGGGTAGAACATATTCTTCAGCACAACACATTAAGTGTGATAATTAGTATTGAGCTAGATGAAAAAGGTCAGATTGGCCTTGTTATTGAAGAGACATTTAATGAAAACATTATCTGGTTTGAATGGAAGAAAGTACTCAAAACCTTAATAGTGATAATCACATTTGTGAAG
>NC_036249.1:24713590-24765879 GCF_002742605.1 Olea europaea var. sylvestris | reverse complement strand
CCCCCCCACAAGTATTAATGTCCATGAATGGATCTTCTCCACCGAGGATAAAGATAAACGGACAAGGATAACCGCGAGGATGATCGTATACACACACATGGAGGGTCGAAAATTTTACAACTGTGCTACGGTACCCACGAAAATGACCACAGGATTGACACACCACACACATGGAGGTGGGGATTATTTTATTGATGGGGGATCCACGCCGAGCATGTGAGTGCACAGTCACCCGCGAGGATATATTGGCGTGATGAGCGATACCATCTTTACTTTTCAAAGTGGGATCTACCAAACAAAAAGATAAAATTGACCTGCTGCCTGCTTGACCACGTCAAATCAAATCCACTCCAGGTTCAGTTGCCAAATTGGAAATAGAAACCGGCCTTGCAGCCAGGCCGAATATTTCCAATGGTACGAGTCCAGAGGCGGAAGGAGGAGCAAACGTAATTGCAGGTACAAGGAGATGAATTACCAATATTTCAAATGCGAAGAGATTATAATGCTGTTCAGCAATGAGATAGTCTTAGTACCAACTCGTGATCCATTCTCGGTCTCAATTCGTTGATCATTGGGCAAGAAATCATAGGCCAGACCTCTTTTCTTCCTTTGTAGCAAAAACGCAAAAAGTGTGACGATGTTCTGAATTCATATGCAGTACCCATGGTCTTGTTGTACGCATTATATTCTCTTTGCCCTAGCATATAAGTAAAATGAGTTGGAATTTTTCTTCTTGATCGCAAAAATAGAATGGTAATTCTGCTCTCCCAAGTGAGAGGCCTGCGTGGCTTAACAAGAAGTAATAGTTATAGGGATAACATACATCGATGAAGCTTCTACGCATTAGAAGGGTGCTACAAACTACAGAATTCAGAAAGGAACAAGTAATGTACCCCTATCCTGCTGAATAATACAACTTCAAATCTGGAAAAAGTATTATTATGAACTTTGTCTGTATAGCTAAAAAGTATGGTTTATTTATTTATTATTATTATTATTTTATTTTATTTTTTTTGGTATTTTACGTGCAGAACCATTTTATTAAAAGAATGTGCAATTAAAATTGAGTTTTAAAGAATGAATTTCAAACAGGGGCTAAGTCGTATAGAAGAGAACTAGAGAGCATGGAAACTTCTAAAGTAATTGTATACCTTTGATAATTGATAAATAAATTATAAGAAATATTTGGAGAAGTAAATAAATGTTCCCTTGTTATAAAAAAAAAAAAAAAATAAAGAAAGAAAAAAGAAAAATAATGGTGTCCAAAACCACACGTAAAACTTCAGTTAAAAAATAATAAAAACTTTGATTTAAAATAAATGTTCCCTTGTTAAAAAAAAATAAAAAAAATGGTGTCCAAAACCACACGAAAAACTTCAGTTAAAAAATAATGAAAACTTTGATTTAAAATGAACCTTATCGTAGACTTTAGCCTTCCACTAAAAGGCTAAGAAGACAGGCATTAGTCAAACAAAAAGGTGAAAAGTGATATTTTTGCTCACATAAAGTGAAAATGACAACTTTTGGGGACCTTGTTAATTTTGTGACATTTTTGAAAATTCCCCGCAAATTAATGTATCTTTGGAGAGTCTTGACACCTACTAAGAGATGATGTATAAAGAATATTTTTATGGATGAGTTGTCGAGCTAGTCAAAAAAAGACGGACACGATCATTGTCAAGCCTGGGAGGCGATTGAGTACAGAAGTTATTTGAAACAAGCTTTAAAAGGTTTGTAAGAACTAATTCGAATACGCATATTATTCTTTTCAAATAGTCCAACTCTTTGCACAACTTCCAAGACGTGTCAGTGTTGAACACGTCTCAAGATGTCTCAACTCATTTCACACTTATATGGTAACTCTCTCTCCTCCCCCCCCCCCCCCCCCCCCACCACACAACNNNNCGCCAACAAGTATTAATGTCCATGAATGGATCTTCTCCACCAAGGATAAAGATAAACGGACAAGGATACCCGCGAGGATGATCGCATACACACACATGGAGGGTCGGAAATTTTACAACCGTGCTACAGTACCCGCGAGAATGACCACTGGGTTAACACACCACACACATGGAGGTCTGGATTATTTTAATTATGGGGACCCACGCCGAGCATGTGAGTGCACGATCACCCGCGAGGTCATCCTCGAGGGTCGTTTGGCATTCTCCGAAATTTTAAATTCAGGCAGGACCCACCTCGACCATGTGAGAGCACGATCAGTCATTGCGTCAACCTCTATGGTCGTTTGGCTTAATTCAAATTTTAATAATTATTGCTGAGCAAATATGGCATAGACAAAACTGGTGGATATATTGGCGTGATGAGCGACACCATCTTTACTTTTCAAAGTGGGATCTACCAAACAAAAAGATAAAATTGACCTGCTGCCTGCTTGACCACGTCAAATCAAATCCACTCCAGGTTCAGTTGCCAAATTGGAAATAGAAACCGGCCTTGCAGCCAGGCCGAATATTTCCAATGGTACGAGTCCAGAGGCGGAAGGAGGAGCAAACGTAATTGCAGGTACAAGGAGATGAATTACCAATATTTCAAATGCGAAGAGATTATAATGCTGTTCAGCAATGAGATAGTCTTAGTACCAACTCGTGATCCATTCTCAGTCTCAATTCGTTGATCATTGGGCAAGAAATCATAGGCCAGACCTCTTTTCTTCCTTCGTAGCAAAAACGCAAAAAGTGTGACGATGTTCTGAATTCATATGCAGTACCCATGGTCTTGTTGTACGCATTATATTCTCTTTGCCCTAGCATATAAGTAAAATGAGTTGGAATTTTTCTTCTTGATCGCAAAAATAGAATGGTAATTCTGCTCTCCCAAGTGAGAGGCCTGCGTGGCTTAACAAGAAGTAATAGTTATAGGGATAACATACATCGATGAAGCTTCTACGCATTAGAAGGGTGCTACAAACTACAGAATTCAGAAAGGAAAAAGTAATGTACCTATACTTGGCCTTACGCCTATCCTGCTGAATAATACAACTTCAAATCTGGAAAAAGTATTATTATGAACTTTGTCTGTATAGCTAAAAAGTATGGTTTATTTATTTATTATTATTATTATTTTATTTTATTTTTTTTGGTATTTTACGTGCAGAACCATTTTATTAAAAGAATGTGCAATTAAAATTGAGTTTTAAAGAATGAATTTCAAACAGGGGCTAAGTCGTATAGAAGAGAACTAGAGAGCATGGAAACTTCTAAAGTAATTGTATACCTTTGATAATTGATAAATAAATTATAAGAAATATTTGGAGAAGTAAATAAATGTTCCCTTGTTATAAAAAAAAAAAAAAATAAAGAAAGAAAAAAGAAAAATAATGGTGTCCAAAACCACACGTAAAACTTCAGTTAAAAAATAATAAAAACTTTGATTTAAAATAAATGTTCCCTTGTTAAAAAAAAATAAAAAAAATGGTGTCCAAAACCACACGAAAAACTTCAGTTAAAAAATAATGAAAACTTTGATTTAAAATGAACCTTATCGTAGACTTTAGCCTTCCACTAAAAGGCTAAGAAGACAGGCATTAGTCAAACAAAAAGGTGGGTGTATTTATTTAGATATGCAACTTTTCAAATGTTTAATAATCTAAACAGAACGCTGTAGACAACTAGTCAAATTTTCCAGGCAAGCTTGATATCTTATCCTTCCGTTCCCCAGAATTGAGGTGCAAAACATGAAGGTCGCTAATGGTGCTTGAAAGCACAGCAGAGGCTGGGTAAGCATTTTTTACGCACAACTGGGTCGAATCTCACGGGGCGGGCTGTTCTTTCCTCTACAATAAAAAGAGAAAAATAAAATAAAAAATGACTCGTGCAGCCAGGTCAACCAAAAGGAAATTAGGCAAAATAATGAACTTTGCAGCGATCTTTCCACTTCAATCCTTTTCAAGAAAATTTAATAATAGGACAAGTCTAGGAAGGGCAATGACTACAATTTTGTTATATCATAAAGTCAAATAGACAATTTAGCCATTCTCTGACTGTACAAAATTTTAAATATTGAAAATGTCAACAAATCAATATCATTCCAGCAATGACATGATTATTGTTTAAAGGGAATTTTACCAAAACCATTCGCATGTCTTATAAAGTCATCTATTCAAACTTCGATGAAAAAAATCTGCCAAATGTTTTACCAACTTCCCTTGTATGTTCCCTTTAACATTAGAATCATTGCAATAATTCTTTCAGTGGTTCCATCAATTTTTTCAGCAGATGATGCACGATACATACAGTGTGGTCACCAGTTTCAGTGTGGGGGCATGAAAAATATTAGCTATCCCTTCTGGGGTGATCCTCAACCATACTACTGTGGTCTCCCAGAATTCAAACTCGAGTGCCAAGGCCAATTCCCTACATTAAAGATCCTGTCACAAACATTTCGAGTCTTGATTATAGATCACGACAACCAAGTTTTGAGGCTAACCAGATTGGACTTGTACAACAATACTTGCCCCTCTGCGTTCATGAATACCACAATTAGTTACCTATTCAGTTACACACCCAATTTTGGGAACCTGACTATGTTCTTTGGATGTTCGTCTATCAGTGCAGCATTAGCCTCCAATAAGTTCCGTTGTCATGAGAATGGCACCTTGGTTGAGAATGGCTATTTCACAATTGGATCTATGCCAACTGATGGAGATCTTGGAAACTGCACGACCAGTGTTACAGTCCCCGTGCTCCAAACAGCAGTAAATGCTCTTAGAAATAACTTAACATCAATTGATCGGGTTCTAAATGATGGATTTGAAATACACTGGATCACGGATGACACAGCATGCATAGAGTGTGCAGGATCTGGTGGGAGATGTGGATACAACTCAAGTTATTTTAAACCTATATGTTTCTGTCCCGATAAAGCTTACTTGATGAGATGTCAACTCCCACCAGGTAAAATAATCGAGGTACATATAATTCACACACTATCTGCAAAACAGATCGAGCAAAAATCTTTGTTAACACAACCTATCAGATAACAAATAATTATGAATCTCAGAGTTGAAACAAAATATATGTGGTCAACCAAAGAGTATCCATCACTTCAAGTGCTGGTAGTCAATGTTATGATTTTAAACACACCCATCAAACTACTTGCATCATATCTAAGTGTTCTGTTGTACATTGCTTGCATTGCAGGAAACCATGCGAATCTCAGGGTTCGAATTTTTATAGGTATTCCCAACACATTAATTATTGTATATGTTCGGACCACTTTCCAGCAAAACAATGTGATATCAAAATCTTGTTATCTTTCTTGCAAACAGCTGCATCCGCGTTTGGAGCTGGCATTCTTTTGGTGATATCTATTCTATGTGTTTGCTTCAGAAGGAACTACATTGCAAACATATGTGGGCCTTTCAGGAGGAAGATAGCAAAGAAATCTGAAAATTTAGAAAATATTCTAGAGAAATGTGGACCCATGGCACCAAAGAGATATCGCTATTCAGATATAAAGAAAATGACTGCATCTTTTAAGGACAAATTAGGACAGGGAGGCTATGGTGTTGTGTATAAAGGGAAGCTGCAGGACGGTTGTCTGGTTGCAGTAAAGGTTCTGAACGAGTCCACGGCAAATGGAGAAGAATTTGTAAATGAAGTTTCCAGCATTAGCAGGACTTCACATGTGAATATTGTCACACTTCTTGGTTTTTGCTTTGAGGGGTCTAAACGAGCACTCATATATGAGTTCATGCCCAATGGATCTCTTGACAACTACATATATGGAAGGGAAAAGAAAATTTCACCTATAGGAAGGGAAAAAATATATCATATAGCAATCGGTATTGCTCAAGGACTGCAATATTTGCATCATGGGTGCAACACACGAATTCTTCATCTTGATATAAAACCTCAAAACTTCCTTCTAGATCAAGATTTCTCTCCAAAAATATCAGATTTTGGCCTCGCCAAACTATGCCTTGGGAATGAGAGCAATATGTCAAGGCTAGGTACTAGAGGAACCGTAGGATATATTGCACCAGAAGTTTTCTCTCGAAACTTTGGTGTTGTGTCCTGCAAGTCAGATGTATATAGCTATGGCATGATGATTTTAGAAATGGCTAGTGGGAGAAAAAATATTGACACAGAATTTGGCCATAGCAGTGAATCGTATTTCCCTCATTGGATCTACAATTGTCTTTTGACAGATCAAGACACAAAATTGCAATGTACAGTGGATAAAGCAGCAGAAGAAATTGCAAGAAAGATGATTTTAGTAGGTTTGTGGTGCATACAGACAGACCCAGCAAATCGCCCATCCATCGATAGGATGCTGGATATGTTACAGGGAAGCCATGAAATTCTACAGATTCCACCAAAGCCTTTTCCTTCTTCTCCCAACAGAAAACTACACAGCGCTACCACTCCCAGTATGCTCAAGTCTTCCACAGATTGACAGCACTTCTTTTGCGTGTGTACTACTTCTATTTTCATTTTAGACCAAGAAGTGATAGGTCTGTAGATTTATTAAGCATTGTAAAAATTGGTACTAAAAACTGTACTGTAAGAAGCAAGAGGTGACTATTAACTTTATTTTGTTTACCCAGGTGAAAGAAATGAACATTTTATGACAATAAATTTTACCAACTTGTACATAAATTTAATATTGAATGTCAATGGCTAGGGAAATACACAAGAAATTCAAAAGCTGCTCATTACTCTCCAATTTGTTGTCATCATTGTCAGTAGATAAATAAAAAAATAAAAATAAAAAAGCAAAAATTTACATAAACGGAAGGAAATGCATGGTAACTATGCAAGGAACTAATATTTCGCCTTGGTCAATTAAAGAAGTGCTGCTACTAAGTATTGACTGATAGTAGCATGAGGTTTTCATTCTTTTAGCTTCATAGAATAAAGTAAGGGTGGCAAATTTGAACACAATTTTGTAGGGTGACACGTGAGGATCCTTTGTAGTCTCATCCACTATGCAGGTTTGCTTTAGTAGGTAGGGTTTTTTTAGAGTACTTAGGGTTTAGGGTGTCTGAGAGATGATGTGTGATGGCACAATTTTACACACGGTGGAATCTCTGACTTAGCCCCATGATTTTTTTCTCCAGTTTTAGAGTTTTTATGTAAAATAGTGTTCTTCTTTGTATTGTTATTTGCTATTTCTATGTTATTCTTGATATTCTGTCAGAGGAGGATACTGAGGGCTGAATATGCAAATTAGCCCATGTTGGAAAGAGATTCTATGCATGATATCATGAATAGTAAATGCTTCTCTTACACGTGTAATTGTTACGCAAAGGTCTAGTCTCTAGACTTTGAAAAATAGGTTTCAGTCTCAAGGTCCAACTTGTATTTGTCAAACCTTGGACATTCTGTTAATTCAAAAGAATCTCTAATTACAACATTGATCCTACTGGACATGCTACATGTTACTAGTTTTAAGGTGGTGTTAGAATGAATACCTGACAAGTGCCTGCCGATTCATCATGCGGTATCCAAAGTCATGCAGCTTTCATGGAACATGAGCAAACACGTTTGCTCATATGCATATCACCTCCTCCCACCTCAAAATGTAAACCTGAAAACTTTGTTAAGAAATGTGAAATGTAAGCAGTACACGTCATACCTGTGCATAATTTAATTTGATGGAAGAATCCCTTCCTCCGACCCACCCAAATACTACATGTACTAGTTTCACCATAATGAAGACAAGGTACTCAAAGAATTCCCATTAAGATGTAAATGTTGGCTGATGGCAATCAGCTTGTATTCAAATCCAACCAATCGCTGTTGTTGTTCAACTCTGCCTGCAAAAATGAAAATTTCAGTCAAAAAATCATTGAAGCAAGGTCACAAGCCACTGAAGTCCATCATTTATTATGCAATGCAAAAGATGGAAAAAAATAATCAACTAAAAAATTTCTTAAACAGATTCATAAAAAAAGATCCCACATACTTATTTCGTCAATATCTCTATTAGAAAAATGAAAATGATTTAAGAGATCAGGCAGAGTCTCAATAAACTAAATACAGAGGTTTACCAGCTTGCGTTTCAGATCCCAGATTTCCTTCACACTTTGATTGGCAAAGAACTTCAATGACTATTAGAGGGAAAACAGAAGGTTAGAAAAGTTACAAATATACAAGTTAGTCTAAACAAAAACTGCCGATTTGGATTTGTCAAGGAGATAATTAGATTTACTTACTCCATTTATCTGGATTTCAAGTGACCTAGATAATGCATCTCTTTTATTCAACAAATTTCTATGTGATGACTTTGGACGTTTATCGTTCTTCCCACGATATATAATTATAGCATGGCCTTCTCTAAGTTTTTCTACAGAAACCAGTATCCCGCAACTCTCAGCCTCAAGAAAACTTGCAGTGTAAAGGACCTAAGAGAACTTTTTCTGCATTGTAACTACTTTCACGATTTCTCTGTGCTTCCAATGCTGAAGAATGCCTTCTATTACAGCATCAAAAACGTCACGACTTCCTGAAGTCAGATTGAATAAAATATAAACATATCCGCATGAAAGCATACATATTTTAATTCAGAAAGGACTGGAAAGCATCAAAACAGTAAAGGCAAACAAGCTATCTAAATTTTGAGGAAGTATGAAGCTAGAGGTATATACATGTTTGAGCTTAACCATTCTATTAGTTTCTAACCACTTGTCGAACTTCCTTCGCTTTTTAGGCTTTGCGTTGCTTATGGATATATGCATTGCTGAAAGGCTCATATTTATTATCTAAGAGTCGAGAGAAAAGCAAGGAAATAATGATAGTTCTAACCATGAAAGAGATCCAGCCCATGAGCGCAATTGTCAAAACCGAAAAATCCTGATCCCATTTCTTTGATGTGCCTCCCGACTTCAATTGATGAACGAGATAAACTAGCAGGTATTCAATCAAAGAATAAAGGAAGAGGTCCAGCTGAAAACTTCTAAATAAGTGATTACAGTAGACCCTACAATTAGTACTTTCAGAATCTAGCACATACAACAGTGGTCCACACAGGCAACGTGGACAGACATGTTCAAAAGGGTGTGAAATCTTCAAACACAGCAAAAGCCCTTTCACGTGCATCCATAAACAACCAACAAGAACAGCTAGCAGAAGGCTTGAGCATGCAGCAAAAGCTACATGTGCAAAGGGAAAAGAGATTGTCATAGCTTCGGTTTTCAACCTAAAGAGTCGGCAACCATGTGAAGGTATGTCACCCACTGTAGATATAGTCTTCGTGGAGCAGCAAAAGGTAGAGAAGTCTGATCTTCAAACCCTACAGAGTACCAGGGGCTGGGTTGACTAATACATAGGTTGCACAATACGAAAGAGAGTATCCAGAGGGTATCTAGTAGCAGGAATAGTTGAAGGATCGTACAAAATCCTAAGGAGTACCAGATGGCTCGGTCAACCAAGATGAAGGGTCACCCAGCTCTGAGAAAGGAGGTTGTAGCATTATGACTCAATAAAACTTGCCACAAGCTGAAACAAATCCCTGATTTTAGAGGCCCTAAAGTTTGACAATTGAAGCTCCAGTAACAGATTTACATCTTAAAAGATTGACCTTATTAAGAGGAATAGTCAAACCTTTATATGTTGGTTAATATTTTCTTTTTATTTGATTTGGTATTTATCCCTTAATATGCTCACGCAAGATATTGGCTCGCAGGAGCACACCAATCTTGACATCCAAATGCTCATTTGAGCTTAATATGCTCTGGTATCAAGTAGTAATTTAGGTTGAAGTTCTTGTATTGTTCGTCAAATTCAAGGTTATTTATTCATGAATGATCCTACCTATAGAAGGAAAGGGAAAAAGGAAAATAAATCTTAAAAGGAAAAACATTTTCCTAGATGAACGAGGATATAAGCTAGATGGAAATATTTTCATAATCTCCTATTCATTACTTTCTATTCTAACTCAAATACTTGTGTTAATTCAGGTAATAATTTACAAAAATATTCTGGCAACCTTTATGATTTGATGCAAGTACATGCAACAAAATTTATGGGAAGTATATGCAACATTTACCAATTTAACCTCATCGAACTATGACATTGTTTCCATCTGGTGACTGTATTGCCATAACCATGATGGACTTATGCAAGCTCTCCTCACAATTAAACTCTCTATTAACCTGTCGGATAGACAGCAAATTAAAGACTTTCCTCATCAACAGAGAAGAGAGTGCCGGGGAATTTCTTATGCCATCAAAACAGAAAGAATAATCAGTAAAAACAATTTGGGTTATGAAAACACAGGAAAGGGGGAGAGTCCTTATCATGTTTCTAATAGACTAGAGAGTCCTTATCTGGTTTCTAATAGATTAGTTTTTTCGATAAGTAATTTCTAATAGATTAGTACTAAAGCAAAAAAGGAAATCTGATTTCCCTAGGCTTTTACTAACATTCAAAGATCCAAATTTTCTGTAACCTAAAGAAATAAATCCACTCTGATGGCTATTGCTCGAAAGGCTCAATGTGTCCTTCCATCCTCTTCATCTAATAGTCTGAAATTCTTTTTCACTTGTTGGGAGGTTTTTCTTTCCTTCTGACTGCCAACCAAATGTATTTTCCATGTATTTGGCGTTTAATTTTTATCAATATTAGTTTGTGACCAGGTGATAGTATAAAAGACTATTAACTTGACTGCTGAGGAAATCCGCCCTGTGAGAAAGAACTGTCACTGTTTTGTGAATTAAATGTAAAGCTGAAAGTATTAGGCAAAGAAATATCTTTTATGCTTATCATTTCAAAGTGTAGACCATCGAAGGAGATTTAATTACAAAAATTCTCATGGAAACTTGAATTCTTGACTAACATCACAAGGAAAGTAGATTCCTTTTTAGGCTGTATGATTGTCTGTTTGACACTTTATTTTGACCATTACTCATCTGACCAACAAAGATCTTTCTGCCAATATAGCTACAATATCATGAGGGGTAAAATAACATTTTGAAAAATATAGAATATCATAGGTATCATGAAATTTGCTCCTAAGCATTAGGTCAGTGAATCACGAAAAAATCTTCAGGGGAAGAAGGAATTTGAGCTTTCAGGACAAGAGGATACACTCATAATAATAAAGCTGGAATAAAAAATTATGATATTCCAAAGGTTTAAGAAAAACTATTTTTATGATAAGAACAAGAAGAAGCTGTAAGAGTGAAAATAGAAGGAAGCAGAAGCTTTTCCTTACCAAGCACCAAACTGCTATCCAACTTCAAACCTATCTCCCGCATACATTCTCTATCCTCTTGTATTATCATTTTCTGATCCAAATGTCGCTCAGAAGGACTCCAAGCATGATTTAGTGCTGCCAGGGTTTTATCTCATTTCTCTATCTTCTTCCTAAGCCGCAAAATTTACACTATTTAATATTCATTTTTCAATAGAAAAATATAGGACAAAAAAGTAATAAGATCTTACAATGAAATGCTTTTGCTCTTGATTTTTTAGTTCGTTTTCCAATCTCAGCCGTTCTGCTTCCAGCTGAACTTCAACCTCAGTCTTCCCACTTTTCAGGTTCCTGCATTCTGATGGAAAGCTATAGAATTCTCATGAAGTTAATATACTGCTACACTTCAATAAATCCTTGTTGATGACAAAGACATATTCCTCGCTTTTAACCGTGCAGTTTCTTCCTGAAGTTGGTTTCTTGTGAGCACCTTTTCTCTTTCAGAAACTAGAATTGCAACTTGAGAGGGAACAAAATCCTGGCATCTATAGAGAATTATGAAGAACTTGTTGCGCAATAAAAGAACTCCCTAGTGAGATTCTGCATCAGGAATTGATAAATTGATGCCCAATGTTTTCATTCTCGTAACACAGATAAAGCTCACTGTGTGGGTCTGCACACTTCGTGAATTTCTTTTGGAAATTCTTCTTGTGGAGTGAGTTCTCTGGAATATCTTTGGAGTGGTTGAATCTTCGATTCTCTTTGGTCATAACTCCGCCTTTTAGGTGTGGGTTTCTTGTGGTTGTCTACGGTTGACAAAATTTTTGTTAACGTGTGACTCTTCGGTGCATCAAGTGTGGTGCGAGCATTTGATGTTTTGGTGATGATTTCTTAGCGTCATCAGTTTCTGGTCGGACATTGATTCTTTGCCGGGAATCATATCTAGTTTTGAATTAGTTCTTAGGTTTGAAGTTCAGCAACGTTGAGTTCTTGGTTTATGGGTTCTACGAAAATGTTGACTCGACAGCACATCCAATTCGGGATTGCAAATTGATGCTTTTACCAGCATCAATTTGAGGGGGATGTTAGTAGAGTATAATAATATATAGGATCAATATTTCTATACGATAGTTTTACAACAATGTAGGATTATTTTCCTTAATAATTGATTGTGTAATTATTACACAATCTTTCCTTTTACGTTATTTCATTTTATAGTTATTTGTAGCCTTATAAATAGGGTCTTCTCCTTTATAATATTTACAAGACTTTATTATATACAATTTATAATATTTTAACAAAGATAGTTCTAATAATTCAATTGAGACTGACATAGTGCAGTTAAAAGGGTAAGGAAAATACCAAGGACAAAATGAGTTGGTGTAGAATTCCTAATTTTCAGTCCTAATTTCTAGCAGATTCTGTAGCTGTAAATTAGTTCCCCAATTAAGGGGTGTTATTTTTATCAGTTCCAATTCTTAGGCATTTAGTCAGCAGAGAAGTTTATGAAATTAAATCTTTCCTTGATTTAAGGAAGTGATTTATTCCTTCTGTTTTTCCTATAAATTGTACATTGTTTTATCATTGAAATAAGAAAAAAGATTACATATTCTTCGTGGTATCAGAGCAACCTTTGAAACCTAAGAAATCTCCGTGACAAAGTACGGCATGGCTACAGAAAATAAAACTTCTTCACATCTTGATGTTCCTGTCACAAGTTCGAATGGAGGATTAGAGAGCAATCATCTTCTCATCACAGGACACAAATTAAATGGTAATAATTACTTCCAATGGTCACGGTCAGTCATGATGTTCATTTGCGGAAAGGGGAAGGATGATTTTATCACTAGAGTGTCTACCCCTCCAGCAACCACAGATCCGAAATTCAAATTCAAATTCTGGAAGTCGGAAAATAATATGGTCATGTCTTAGCTGATCAATTCTATGACAAATGAAATTGGAGAAAAATTTCCTACTCTACAACACCGCTAAAGAGATATGGGATGCAACAAAGGAAATCTACTCCAGTAATGAAAATACCTCAGAATCATTTGAGATTGAAACCATTCTCCATGACCTTCGACAAGGTAATTTATCGGTAACTCAATATTTCAATATTCTGACTCGTCATTGGCAACGATTGGATGTCTTCGAAGAACATAGTTGGGAGTGCCCTGCAGATGCAAAAAAAAAATACAAGGAAATGATTGAAAAGAAAAGAATTTTTAAATTCTTAATGGGTCCTAACAAGGACCTTGATGAGGTTCGGGGAAGAATTCTAGGATCGAAACCATTGCCCAACATCCGGTAGACATTTTCAGAAGTGCGTCGTGAAGAAAGCAGAAGGAAGGTAAGCTTGGATCTCCATCTACTGTTCCAGTCACTGAAAATTCAGCCCTTGCTGTACATGGAAGACAACACCACAACAGTGACTATCGACAAAAGAAGGGCAGACCTTGGTGTAATTATTGCAAGATATTGGGACACACCGATGATAATTGCTGGAAAATACACGATAAACCAGCAGATTAGAAGCCCACGAGACCACCTTTCAACAAAGAAAAACGAGGAAATCATGTCTTCACTGATGAAACCACCACATTAGCCAAACCAAATCCTTTCAGCAAAGAGCAACTTAAAGTATTACAGAAGATGTTGTCCACCTGATAACACAATTGGAACCAGATCCTTAGCACACATAGGTAATTCTTTAAGTGCTCTTACAATAAATAAAGAAAAAATAAATCCAAGGATTTTAAACTCGGGTGCATAGGATCACATGACTGGAGATATTAATCTCTTTGACCAATATAATCCATGCTGTGAAAATTTTACTATGAAAATAGATGATGGATCAGTCGCCGAGGTTGCTGGCACAGGTTCTATTATTATTTCCAGAAATCTCAAGCTAAATTCAGTGCTTCATGTACCAAAATTGAATTGCAATCTCCTGTCAACTAGTAAGCTCACTCAAGAACATAAGTGTGTTACTAAATTCCATTCAAATTTGTTTGAATTTCAGGATTTGAATTCAGAGAGGATGATTGACAGTGCTGAGGTGTGCTCAAGTCTTTATCTTCTTAGAGTTGATGAATCTCTTAAAGGACAAACTCACAAAGCAGAAAGAGTAAAGCCCAAGAGTCAGTTTTCTCAATGCCTTGTTTCCACTTGTCAATTCAATAAAGATACTGAAATCATGTTGTGGCACTACCGTTTAGGTCATGCAAATTTCTTGGATCTTCAGAAGTTATTTCCTTCCTTATTCAATAATAAAAATCCAATGGAGTTTCAATGTGAAGTATCTCAATTTGCAAAACATATTCGCAACTCTTATTTCATCAAACCATACAAAGCATTTCATCCTTTCTTGTTGTACATGCGGCTCATATAGAGTGGAATATAGGCGCTGGATCAAATGGGCCGATGCTGGTGCGGAGCGGAGTGGAGTGAGAGGAGCGGAGCGACGGCATCGGCCTTACGCAGGTTTAATTCACTATCTGGTTGTTAGGGACGCTAAATAGGTTGGGGGTGTGGGGGCAACGCCCCCGCGGTACAGTACAGGGGTATTTTCTGTACGGGCCTTAAAGTTTTATATGGGCCCAGATTAGGGTTAGTATAAATAATATATTGTAACCCTATTTTTTACAACTGAGTAAAGAAATCTCCGCTTCGCTCTCGTGGACGTAGGCACATCGCCGAACCACGTAAAATTCTTGTGTTGATTTCCGTTTTTCATCTCTTTAATATTGCGATAAAATCCAACATTTCTCATTAATCCATAGTGACGTGTGGAGACCATCTAGAATTAAAAATATTGCTGGAACTAGATGGTTCATATCCTTTGTAGATGATCACTCTAGGATTACATGGTTATTTCTTATGAAAGAAAAATCTGAAATTAGTCAAATCTTCAAAAACTTGACACTATGATCCAGACATAGTTCCAAACAAAAATACAAGTGTTAAAAACTGATAATGTAAGAGAATATTTTGACGTCATCCTAGGAGATTATCTAGTTAATCAGGGCATCATTCATCAAAATTTTTGTGTGGACACGCCCCAACAAAATGGGGTAGCTGAAAGAAAAAATAGACACCTTTTAGAAGTTGCTCGATCACTTGTGTTCACCACACATGTTCCTAAATTTTTTGGGGAGAGGCAATATTAACTGCTACATATTTAATAAATAGAATGCCCTCATGAGTGTTGAACTTTCAGTCACCCTACCAAGTCCTTCTCCATTCATATCCTACTACTCGAGTCCTGTCCACCATTCCATTTAAAATTTTTGGTTGTTCCGTGTTTATCCACATACACCCCCAACATCGAAGTAAACTTGATCCCAAGGCCCTCAAATGTATCTTCATTGGGTATTCCTCAAGTCAAAAGGGTTATAAATGCTACTCTCCAATTACAAGAAAATTCTACAAATCCATGGATGTCTCCTTCTTCGAACAACAACCTTATTACCCCAAATCTGATATTCGGGGGGAGAATTTTACACGGGAATACCAGCTTTGGGACATTGATACTTCTAATCCATCTCACCACGGATCTGTCTATACCTTCAACTGAAATTCCTCAATTAAATCAGACTCCAAACATGATTGTTCAGGCTGACATACCATCATTAGAGTCCCAGACAACACCTTTAGTTTCTAAGCCAAAATCTCAAATTCCAAAGCAAAGCATCCCTGCTGATTCTTGTGAGTTACATGTCTACACTAGGAGAAACAAAACTCAGGAAAGAAGAGAACAGCCACCTGAGCATAACTATGAGTCCAACCCAACTTCAAAATCTCTAGAAATTTCACCAGTTAACACCAGCTCCAATTCGGCTCCTATTGAAATTCCTAATGATGATCTTAATTTGCCGATTGCCTTGCAATAAGGTGTGAGGTCCTGCACCTCCCATCCTATCTGTAATTTTATTTCATAAAATGGGCTGTCAACTGGTTATCGAGCATTAGCAATCTTGATAAAATGCAAATTCCTAATTCTATACATGAAGCACTTGCTGTACCATGATGGAAAACTGTAGTTTTAGAAGAAATTCGAGCATTGGAACAAAATAGGACATGGGAAATATCTGATCTGCCAATTGGAAAACGCCTAGTAGGATGCAAGTGGATCTTTACTGTTAAACATAATGCAGATGGAAGTGTAAACAAATTTAAGGCTCGTTTGGTAGCAAAAGGATTCACGCAGTCCTATGGAATTGACTATCAAGAAACATTTGCTCCTGTTGCCAAACTTAACACAGTTCGCATAATGTTGTCATTAGCTTCCAACCTGGACTGTCCATTATATCAACTAGATGTAAAGAATGCATTCCTTAATGGAGACCTAAAGAAAGAGGTTTACATGGAGATTACCCCTGGTTTTGCAACTCAAACTACAATAAACAAGGTTTGTTAGCTAAGAAAATCATTATATGGCCTCAAACAATCTCCAAAGGCCTAGTTTGACAGATTTAATAAAGCATTAAAGAGATTTGGGTACACTCAATGTCAGGCAAATCACACTATGTTTATTAAACAATCATCTACAGAAAAAAGAGCGATTCTTATTGTGTACGTAGATGATATCATCTTGACAGGAGATCATGAAGACGAGATACTCAAGCTCAAAGGATTCTTAGCTAAAGAATTTGAGATTAAAGATCTAGGCAATCTCAAGTACTTCCTTGGGATGGAAGTGGCATGATCGAAAAGATGAATATAAGTATCTCGGCGAAAGTATGTACTAGATCTCCTGAAGGAAACAGGAATGCTTGGTTGTAAACGTGTTGACACTCCTATGGATTCATCTATCAAATTGGGAACAAGGAAAGATAGTGCACCTGTGGATAAGGATAAATACGAAAGATTAGTTGGGAAACTTATTTATCTTTCCCACACTAGACCAGAGTTTCTCTGTCAATATGGTGAGTCAATTTATGAATAAACCAACTGAAGAACGCATGGAGGCTGTTTTTAGAATTCTAAGGTATCTAAAGATGACTCCGGGCAAAGGATTATTCTTCAAGAAGACTTCAAGCAAAGAAGTTGAAATCTTCACTGAAGATTGGCCGGGTCCCTAACTGACCAACGATCAACTTCTGGGTATTGCACTTACGTCTAGGGAAATCTAGTCACTTGGCGAAGTAAAAAACAATCTGTTGTATCTCGAAGCAGCGCAGAAGCAAAATTTAGAGATTTAGCTCATGGTATGTGTGAAGTAATATGGCTAAGAAGGGTGCTTCAAGAATTAAATATTCCAGTTACAGATCCTATGAAGATATATTGCAACAATCAATCTGCCATCATCATAGCAAAGAATCCAATTCATCATGACAGGACAAAACAGGTGAAAACTGATCAGCACTTTGTCACAGAGAAAATAGAGTCTAGGATAATATCTCTACTTTACACTCCAACATGTCAACAGACTGTAGATATTCTCACTAAGGCGATACCAAGAAAAACATTTGAAGAACTAAGTTCCAAGCTAGGTGTAATTAACATTTATAGCTTAGCTTGAGGGCGGGTATAGAATTCCTGATTTTCAGTCCTAATTTCTAGCAGATCCTGCAGCTGTAAATTAGTTCCCCAATTAAGGGGTGTTATTTTTATCATTTCCAATTCTTAGGCATTTAGTCAGCAGAGTAGTTTAAGAAATTAAATCTTTTCTTGATTTAAGGAAGTGATTTATTCCTTCTGTTTTTCCTATAAATTGTACATTGTTTTATCATTGAAATAAGAATAAAGATTACATATTCTTCAGTTGGTAAAGGGTGAGTGAGTTTTCTCAAATATGTAAGTTCAGCATCCGTCAGTGTCTCAAGTCCAGGAACAACTTCTGGGAGCAAGTCTGCATCCACTGGCAAATGCTTCGGCATCCACCAATCAACAAAGCGTGGTCCTAACCCATCCAATAATCCACCTGCTTCTCTTTCGTACATTGGTACATTGATTTGTAAGATCTCCCATTCACCTTCTATACCATTATTTATTTTGTAAGGACTACTTCCACTTGATGTTAATTGAGAGAGAGCCAGATAGGACTGGTGATTTGGTAACTCATATTTGAGGATAGATTTTCTTGATCGCTGACTGAGTTCTGATGAATCTTCAAAAATTTCTTGAACCTGGAAAATAGTTGCAACCTCTATAAACCGCAAGAAAATCTTCCTTATTCCACACAACAAGGCCTCCAGTCTTCATCTGCCTAGAGATCAGGAAGCAACTAAAACAACATTGTAATTTTTAAGGAAAGAACAAGGATGTAAAAACAAGATGAAAGGGAAATAACAAAGATAACAGCAACTAAGGAAAAACATATGCGGATACAATTAAAATTATTTTTAACAATCACAAAATGTTCTAAAGGTAGGATACTGAATAATTGATGCATTTACAGAAAAAACTTCTTTCCCAATGGATTGGAGGTGCTATAGTGGGAAGTACAAAGAAATAATCATGTTCAAATTGATCACTAATTAAAAGCATGTCTACAATTCATATGGGATAAGAATTGAGTGCTAGAATCATGTTCAACTTGATCACTAACACGAGGTGCATCTTGAACTTTCTGAAACAGAAGGACTGCAGACTTATGGGGTGACTTAATAGATAAAGCTTGGATAAAAAGAATATATACAACTGTGATCATTTTATTCTAATTTTATATTTTTGTTGTAACAATCAACTTATGTTAAAAGACTGACGATTTCAGAAGTATAGGCTGATTTATGTAGATAAAGAAAAGGAAAGGTAAACAAACATAACCTCAGTGATCTCTTGCGCTCTCTCCGTATTGGCACAAGGGCAGATCAAACTTGATTAAGGCAAGTTCATTGTTCTTCCAAATAAAATGAATTTGATCAACAACAGCTTGAGTCACTCCAGCTTTCTTAACCTTCGCCCATTTTCTCGTTATGGCAGCCTCACCCCGCACCCGCAACCTCTTTATCAATATTCCATCAAGAACCAACTCGGCAGTGGTAAACTCCTCCTTTTTTACCCTGTTAATCAACATTTTTCTCATCTCTCTCCCACGGCATTTTCTTCAATCTCCCTGAACTCCTACAACATTTTCAAAGACTGCATTTCCCCACAAGTCACCAGGTGCAAATCTGAATTTAACATTTTCCGGGTCCCACTGAGTTTCCTCCAAATTTTCGGCTTCTTGGAGTTTCTCAATGCCTTGAAAGATTTTCTTCATGGCTTTTTTCCCTCTTCCACCATTCACTTTACCAGGCACCAGCCAAGGCCTTATCAGGGTGTTGTTCAATTTCATCTGAGGTGGAATCTTTTCTAGGTCTTGAAGAAAATTTCTTAATTGATTGGGTTCAAGAAGAAGAGGACCCTTCACCCACGGAGCAGTGGGTGCTTTAATGGTTGAACCAGATTGAGAAACGCGTTCAGAAGATTTCGCAGCATTATCTTGATTTCCATACACAGTACTGCTGCTTTCAACTTTTGCGTTCTGACCGTTGGTAAAAGGGCTAGACAAGATTGCGAAACTAACTTTAGATTCATGAAAATAGAGAAATTGTGCCGGAATTCTTGAGGAATCGCGAGCGAAGGGGGTGGCGTTCGATGAAGCATAGAGACGGAGTGGCGTACATTGTATATGACACGAAGATTGTTCAAGGTATTTCACCACCTTATGCAGTTATTCTGTGGGTTAGACAATTTTTCAGGGACTGTTTGCAATTGTATATGAAGTGTTGTTTGCGACCAGTATCCCGTTTGGCTAAAGAGCTTTATGGGTTAAGATTTTCCTATTGACTCATTTTTTACTGCGCTTCAAAAAGTAAAATTTTGCTACTCTTTCTTTTTACACGATCAACTCTATTTTAAAAAGGTTGAACAGGGTCCTCCACCGTCCCTGCCCTGAAATATCGTGAGGGAGGTAAGTCGCAAGTTATGCTTCCAAGGATACATGGTGGAAGGCTGTTTGTATACTTGCACTTATCCAAGAGCCAAATCCTATTTCAGAATTCGAAAACTTGACGCGATAGCCTCAAGCAAAGTTGGATTTCTCCACCCTCTCCTTTTACCACTTGGAAATGTACCGTGGGGGGCACGATCAACTCTATTTTAATTGTATAACGCAAGTCTAGACATTGAAAAATATGATCAATACCAGATTAGGCAACAAATGGAGCAAGCCGTCTCTTTTTCATTTTTTTATTTTCTTAAGGTTTGAGTGAATAACAATCAAACATCTCTCTATATGGAAATAATTATGCATCATTCACATAACATAGCAACTTTGAACAGATCATATATCAATCCTCATTCTCGAGAATTATAGCCAAGCATCATAATATAGAAAATTTTGATTTTGCTTCATTATAAAACTTTCTTCTAGACAAATGAATTGCATTTGTATATCATATCACTTGATTACAGTGACCATACAAAAATTTTTCAGATGCAAATCCATTCATTACCACAAATATCAGGCAAAATATGAAGTATGTTTGGCTTACCTTATTTCTAAAAAAGATGCAAAAACTTTGATTCTTCCAATTTTTCGTCGTTTCCTTGGCAGAACATAGGCTAAATCAATCATGTCCATAGGAAATCAACTGCACTTCGATTGATTAAACAAGCGTAAAGAACTAAAGATGATCATGCCATGACTAGAAAATTCAGTTATACTAAACACCACCATCCGATGTCACCAAAAACATTATGATAATTTGCTTCCAACATGATTCATGTACAGTCAACAAACAACCAGCACAATAAAACTGAGGAACAAAAAACCTATTAAGACGCAGACGACCTCTTTCTTTTCTTATTCCCTCCACCCCCCACCCCTCAAAACAATGTTTTTGACATGATAAAACAACAGAGCAGTGAGACACATGGGACGCGTCCAAATTCTAATGATACAAATGCAGCAACATTGGTTATATCTTCTTGACCTCGTCATCGAGGGGATCGCGAAGAGTTCCGAACATCCAATCCATCCATATTGTGTAGTGGCCATAGTTGTGACGATAAGTGGTGTGGTGTATGGTATGATAACCAGCACCCATTACAGGCCATAACTTGCCGTGTATGCAGTCATGAATGTTTGCAGTCCATATGCCCTCGATGAATAGAAGGGCTATGTGTGTTGTGAAATGCGTTGGCACTAGGAAGAGAGCTAGAACGTGTGGTACTGCCTGCAATATCCCATCCAGTGGGTGGAAGGCCAAACCTATTGAAACCAAAACACGCCAAATCATATGTCACGAATTTGATGAATCTCAAAAGGCCATAAGAACAGAAATTTCAATAAGACTGATTACAACAAACATGTATCCTGGGTTCAAGAAGTTTCAGATGATACCACATGAGAAATTTTCATAAAAATTTTAAAATTTGAATGTCCATAAACACAATAGCACACAGTAGAATATTTTGACATTATGGAAAGACTGTAACAGAAAAGCAGAAGTCACTTAAGTAATATATTCAAGGAACTCGAGATCTCAAAATCAATGCAGATTGACTGGCAGTGAAAGTACTCAGCCTGGCATCAAGTTTTTTGTCAGTATTATAAAGGTTATCTGTCAATTGGCCATAAAAACAAATAAAACAAAACTGAATATATCAGAACGTGAAAACTTAGTGAGCAACAAAATCTTTTCTACCTGTGTCAAATTTTAGTCAAATCTTAAATTTCACTTGAACACATAACATGGTCTACAATCCTATAGTGAGTGCTTTCTTACTTAATTAAAGCAAGCTCACCGCACATCAAGTTCTTATCTGATCCTAATGGGAAAGGATAACATCTAATACCATGGTATACAACTTATTTAAAGTTATCTTATCACACAGTGTGTACTTACCTAATGAAACTGTAAATTTAACATAAACCAAACCAAATTTATGAGATACCAACAGAAAGTTACTTCGAATATAAGGAAAGAACCTCTTTAATAAATATAATTCCACATAATTTTCTCATTAGCATTACCAAAGTGGTTCCCATCGTCAATATTGATGGTATTTATTGCCTTTAAAGGAAATGATTCTGTGCACCTGAGAAGAAGTGCCAAAATTTCTAACCAAGTCATCAAGGGACGCAATACACAAACATGGAGCAAAATGATGAGGAAGAAGTAGAACTCACCAGCAAACGGAGAAAGTGTATTTTGCTTGTTGTAGATGTGATGTGTCGCGTGAAGATACTTGTAGAGAGGTTTTACGTCATGCAACTCTCTATGCATCCAGTATATCCCGAACTCCACAAAAACAAGATAAACAGTCAAATAGAAGAAGTAGGTGACCCATCCAACATCGCTTATCCTTGAAAAACATTTTGTCCATCCATGTTCAATCGTGTATTCCGAGATAGTTGGAAGGGCAGAGTACCATGGCATAGCTTTCAGGGCAACCCCTATCTGCAAAAGCATTGCTCTTCTCGTAGGAATGGCATCTGTACGCATTATGTTTATCAGAACTATATTTTTCTTTATTACCAAGCAGATCTAAGAATTTTCTCTCTTGCATTGTAATATCCAAGCTCAACATCCAGAAAGGTGCAGCACACTAAAAGAATGTGACAAGATGCTTCCAAAAATTTAGGGACGGAATAATAAACTTGGTGAAATTTTATCTACCAAAATCTGGATTCATTAGCCACTTTTAATTCCTTAAAACAAAAAAAATCAGCATTGCTAACCACCATGTTATTTTCCTCAAAAAATTCAAATTGTTTACGGTAAAACAAATGCTTTGCTCCGGACGAGATATTTCATAAAATCTAGTGATGATATCATTGTTTTTGATCAGCTAACTGACAAATTCAATCTTAGTTCCATCGACTAAAAAGTTCATCTAAGAGCTGCTAGAAGCCGAGTTTAAGGAAGCAACAGCTCTGTATGCAGGTTACTCCAATTTTGAAACAACTCAACTTCTAGAAAGTTTTGGAACCACTTATA
This sequence comes from Olea europaea var. sylvestris, assembly GCF_002742605.1. Taxonomy (NCBI): domain Eukaryota; kingdom Viridiplantae; phylum Streptophyta; class Magnoliopsida; order Lamiales; family Oleaceae; genus Olea; species Olea europaea. The sequence goes on along the minus strand of NC_036249.1, from coordinate 24,742,786 downwards.
ACATGAATGGAAGATTACGTATGTGAAACAATCACCGTGTTTAGGAAGAATATAATTATAAACATAAACAAATCATTAGCACAAATAAAAATCAGGTAAATTAACATCTCAATTCTGGAAGAAAAAGATGAGAAAATTTTCAAGATAGCCATCTTTTAATGGCCACATTTTAAGTTTTTTTTTTTTGTTTAGAAGGCCTTTTTTATAGATCAAATGTGCAATTTAACTTTATTAAGTTTCTGCTATACTTTGAGCTATAAAGGACTCATTGAACCTGGTTGTCAAGCTGTGGGAGCTTAGTACTTGACCAGATCAACATAACAGTTGGGCTGAACGATATTTTATGAATAAATATGGCAGAAACGAGTTCAAAAAACAATAACAAGACAATAACTCTACAAGTAAACAATATTTTCGAACAAAACCTATCTACAAGCGGAAGAATCATTGGATAATGACTTTTTTCCATTATAGCACGAAAAATGACAGAGCTCGCCATTCTTTGAATGAAGAGTTTGATTACAAGGAATAATAACATTTTGGGATGATGAAAGTATTATAGTCCGTTTGAGAAAAGACTGAAGAGTGACCATTTTTCAATTTATATCTCCATTCAGTCCTCCCCAGCATATTTCCTCAAAAAAAATTCAATAGATAGAATATTCGTGAAAAATGTGTGAAATCCCTAAAAATGAAAAAAACCAAGTAACTACATTAGTCACATATCTCTTAGAGAATAAATTTTAACAAATATAATCGGCTTAAGAAAGAAATTCAAATAACTTATAAGAAACATATTTGGCTAAAGAAAGATATTCAATACATATTTATCAGATTCAAACACGTATTAGAAAAACAAATCAACAAACCTAATTCGCAAGCCCCAAGAAAACACAATTAGAATTCGCTTACTTTACACACATTAGAAAATGGCAGAAACTTCAATAAAAAAAGAGCACGAAGAACTGGAAAAAAAGGAATCATGCACAAAGAATCAAAGACCCTCAGCGAAAAATGGAAGGCACCCGCTTCATTGACCTAAAAATTGAAATCCCATGAAAGATTAAAAAAAAAAAAAATGGACATCATCGATCGTGATATAAGAAACAATTAAAATTAAAACCAATGTTAAAACCGTGAAAAACACATACCTTTTGGAACATAGACATTACGCTTCAAGTAGTAGATATAAAAACACCACAAAACCCCAGAAAGCAAGTAGAGCGAGGTCCCTCCGATAAAATTTCGGAGCCATCCCCTAAAGAAGTGAGGGAGTGGGACCCACCATTTTTCCGGTAAGACTGAGCCCAAAACAATGTCATTGTACCACGAAGTCTCCTCCACAAATAACTGCAAATAATCCTCCATCGCAAGTCAGGATTCCAGTGGCCGACGAAACACCCTTTCCTTCTTGGAAGATGACTATATATTGGAAAAAGAGAGAGATTTTTATTTAGATGAGCTGGCAGGGGTAGATATATACAAGTAGAAGTGCATGTGTCGTAGTGTTAGTGTGTGCCGGTGGGGCTGTTCCTTCATCCCTGTCTTGAAATTCGTTTTGAAGTGTTTTTTATGCCCATGTTTTAGCCTCATTCTTTCAACCAAAATACATTTTTAAATAATATTTTGATATCATTTCAATTTCATATTTTTTAATAAAATAATATTACACGTAAATTTAAAATTTAAATTATTTTTTAACCACACATTTCTCATTAATATATTATTCCAAAATTTATTTTTCTCCCAAAATGAGGGTCAAACAAGGACTATATTCGGAATTATGATCTTGAGAATCCTTTTGAAGTGTTTTATTATTTCTCATTTTACCCCATTCTCATTCTCATTCTCATTTTTTTTTGTCTTTCTTATTTTCAACCATAAAATCTTTTATAAAATAATATTACACACAAATCAAAAAAATTTCATTTTTTTTCAACCACATATTTTTCAAAAAACATTATTCCAACTATTATAATTTCAAAAGAATGGGGGCCACACGGGGCTATTCGGAATTATGAACGATTCGTCATTAACAAGGCCCGTTTCGTACCCATTTTTTTAAAAATATATTTTTCTCTCACTTCTTTTCAACCACACATTCTTTATTAAAAAAATATTACAAGTAAATAAAAAATATTTTCTTATTTTTCAACCACACATTTTTCATCATTTTTTTATTCTAAATTACATTTTTACACAAAAATGGAACACAAACACCCTCTAAATATTGGGTGAAAAATAGTATTTATTTATGCGAAGATATCCTATTAAATATTTCAAAATGTGCTCAACTTATAGGGATGATAGTCCAAATGATCATTAAACTTTGCAAAAGATTCATAGGGGGTCATTGAACTTTAAAATTCACTCAATTCATCACCAAACTTTGCATTTGTAACCCCGTTCATCACTTAGCTCACGATTCATCCAAAAACTGACGGAACGATGACGTGGCTGCAAATGTGGCTTCATGTGTCAACCGTTGGGTGCCATTTCATACAAGTGCTACACAGGTGGACATGTTGTTAACTTAAAAACACATTTTACTTTAAAAATAAAACCAAAATTGAAATCTCCAAAACCCAAACCCATCCTGTCTCTCTCACAAACAGAGAAATAAAATTCTCAAATTAGTTACGAACCCTAAATTCCAAATCCCCCAAATCGAAAACCCATTCCCGGCAAACCAAAATAGAGCTGCCTGATATTTTAACATCAAATCAAGCTATGTCACTACTACATAAAAAAAGGGAATGGGAAGGTATTGTAATTAGGAACAGTGAATTCTTCCATTTAATCACATTGTAGCCATCTTTTTTTCATTATGGGAGTAAAAATGACGTCGTGTTGTCTTCAATAATTTTCATGATGGATACAGTGACGTTTCACTTTACTACTGCATAAAAGGGGAATGAGAAGTCTGAGCTGTATATATATTTTTGCCTTTTATTATGTCTCTATTAATTTTCGCTTCCTTTTTTTATCCATTTTTACCCTGCATTTACAATATACCCGCACTGTTCATATCTAAAGTGTTTAGTTGCATTTTATCTCAATGTGTGTGTGTGTGTGTGTATATGTGTTTGTGTGTCCCTATTAATTTTCTTTTTCTTTTTTATCCCTTTTTATCTGCATTTGTAGGACAAAACGATATCGTTTCCCTACGTCGAAGGGCAAAACGACGTTGTTTTATTCCATTAATAATATGATAAATGATTGAATATATTATATATATAATTATAGAAAAATATTAATTATTTAATTAATAATAATTAAATCTTGATCAATGTTTGTTATATTCACTCGTTACCTTAATGTTTGAGATGAAGTGTTTTTCCAAAATGGAAAAAATCAACATAATGACTAAAATAAATAGTCCTAATCTTAAGGATTATGCTTCTCCACTCCGCATCTAGATAGTATTTCATCATGTAAAAATTCAAAATATTGGAACATTGAATAAGAGATAATAAAATAAAATATAATCTCAAAAAATTAAGCGAACCGAATTGTGACTATCATTTTACACCAACACTAATAAAAAAATAAATGATTTAACAAATTAAAAAACAAAAAAAAAAAGAATTGCAAGCCAAAAAAAAAAGTTATTATAAAGTTTTTTAATTAAATTGAAATAATTAAAATTTAAAAAATTATGTTTTATCATAAAACGAAAAGAATCGAAAAGAATTTTAAATCGAAAAAAAATTATTTATAATATGAAAAAGAAGAAATTTAAAAAAAATATCAAAAAAATATAATAAAAACAAAATAAATTAAACAAAACAAAGTTACGAAAATAAAACAAAGAATATATACATATTATTTAATTAAAAATAAAAAAATTATATCATAAAAAGAAAAGAATTAAAAAGAATTTTAAATAGAAAAAATTATTTATAATATGAACAAAACCAATTTAAAAATAAATGAGGAAAAACGAAAAATGAAAAAGAAATCTTCATGCTGCAGGAGAGAGTAGTCTCCATGCTGCACGGAGATCACTACTTCATGATAGGGGTGAACACGGTTTGATTTGGACAGTTTGAAATAAATTTTCAAAACAAACCATTTAAAACAGTTTCGAATTTTTTCAAACTAAACCAAACCAATTCAAACCATTTTTTTTCAGTTTGGTTTGATATGAAACCACAATTTAACAATGAAAAAATTAATATATATCAAATAAGTTAAATCGTAAATATTAGTCTAAAATTTCACGTTAAAACATAAGTTGTATTATTAAAAAAATTACAAATCAAAATTATATAATTATAATCATTATAATGCAACAACATGATATAAATATTTCAAAACTCTTAATCAATACTAATGGTATCCATTTAAAATTGTAATATACTATTCATTCTCTTCATAAATATAAAAATATTACATAAATTTATTGATTATAGTTAAATGATGTAAAATAATTAATAAAATAAAATGAATAAAAGAATAAAATACAATAATACCTAGCTACTGCGACTTTTTGTGAATTATTTAATGCTTCTACTCCACCAAATATTAGCGAATTACTTTAAGAGAGCCCGATAATTATTAGAACAAAACAACATAACTACCAATAAAAACATAGAAAAAGATTATCAGAAAATAAAAGAATTTGGATAATCTGCTTAAATTTAGGCAAAATTTAAGAAAATTATTAGTAGAATGAAATGAAATGTTCAAGTTTGAATTAAAATCTATATTTAATTGTCTGTTCAATTGTAATGAAAAATCAATAAATATGGTTTAGCAGCAATTGTTCAACACTTTACCCAATTTAATAATTTTGTATTCATAGTTGTGCTGACTAATGTGTATTTGGATTTGATTTAATTAATTAATTGAGATATAAAAATGTTGAATTGAGTTCAATTGAATTATGTCTAATATGAAGGTATCTTTTTAATTGAAATGTGTTAAATTTTAATTGTGTTAAATAAAATTTAGACTAATTTATTTTCATATTTTTTTTGGGTAAATTGGTGGTTTGAAACAGTTTGCAAATATTGAAATCTAAATCAAACCAATTTGAAGCGGTTTGGTTCGGCTCAAAGCCTAAACATTGATGGATCCACGTGGAACCAAACCAAGGTTTCAAAAAAATGGTTTCGATCCAATTTGACGATTTTCGTTTTTCAACCCTACTCCATGGTGCATGGAGATCACTCGCCATGCTGCACACAGAGTACAATCCTTCAATTATTATTTTTTCCTTTGTTTCGGAGAATAAAACTGTGTCATTTTACTTTCGTTTCCCTACCATTGAAAATGGCGATGAGTAGTGCACTATAGATGCAATAGTAATCCAATCCCCTTCCAATTTTCCCCCCCCCCCCCCCCCCCCTCTTTTTTTTTTAATGGAGAAATAATTAGCAACCAATTAATTCGATAATTTGTGATAGAATTATAACCTTAATATATTTAATTAATAAAATATATGTTTAATTAATTGTTTTATAAGTAAAATTTCCCCCCCCCCCCCCCCCCCTTTTTATTTTTTTCCCCCTATCCGAGAGGGTACTTTTCAAATTAACCAAGTTAAATAATGACTTTACCATATTGGCCAATTCATTTTTCACATTCACCACCATGGCCATTTGAAATGTAAATGACAATTTTACCCTTTTTATGTTTTGTAATTACAAAAACATACGATTGTTAAAAAGACAATAATACCCTTTTGTAAATAACAAATAAATACAAACACTCCGTAAATTTCAAAATCAAATCAGTTTCCTTATCAGTTTCTCCAACACAAATAAAAAGAAAGTTCCATTTTCATCTGCTTCAACAGTGAGATCTCACAAAATTATCAAAAACTCAATAAAAAAATATTATTCACAATCATCACTCGAAATTGGTAAGTATATTTTAATATTTGTAATTTTATTATAGCTAAATCAGTATATTGTTTGAATCTTTAAATCTTATTTCGGTATAAAAAGATAAATTTTTACAGTTTTAAATGAATCTATAATTTTTTTAGCAAGAACGATGAAAAAATTCATCTGCAAAATCGAAAAACTAAATGGATGCCGGCTGTTATGAAAATAGCCAATTGTTGGCGGCTATTAGTTAGTTGCTTCTAATAGCCGGCTGTTTCCAATTTTTTACTTCTTTTTTCTACGTATTTACAATTTTTTTAATAAATCGTCATTTTCGAATGCATATATGACATCGGTCGCAGTCCCAATTTGTTACTTTGATGAATTTGAAATCAAGAAAAATGATCAATAAGTGTGGAAATAGACAAGTGAAAGACTTAGTTCTACTGCAATTCTGATAACATCAAGTACATCGTATGCAGAAATGTACAATAAGTTATAGATCTCGCTCAAAGTCGATCCCTCTCAATATGACATGGAATTGTGATTTCTATCCGGTAAGAAAATTCCACTTATAATTATTACTTCTGAAACTGAATTCCAGATTTCAATTTAATTAAACCAGAAACGTTCGATTCATATTTATGTAACTTTAGTGAAGAAGAATGTCCCCGAGGGTAAGTATGAAGATTTCGATGGAGGGGATCATAATGTGAATGATTTTTGAGATACAGTCGAGATAGTTAATAAGGACAATGTGGTTATTCTCGATATAGTTGTTCCTGATATGGTGAATGATCTTACTGTCACGCACAAAATTCCCTCCACAGTTGAAGACAACAAGAATGAAAATGCATTCACAAATGAGGCTTTGAATGCTCTATCCCGTGGGAAACGTGAGTCGGGTGAGAACTCACAGGCTGGATCGAGTATACGGTCCACTAATTGTTCGCGGTTAGTTCCCGATAACAAAGATTTATATGTCGAGCAACTGTTCGAAACAAAAAAAGATTTGCAGGAAGCTGTGCACCGAATTGCTTTGAAACACAACTTCGAGTTTAAAGTGGAGAAATCAAACAAATCAACGTACACAATTATCTGCATTGACGACAGTTGTCTTTGGCATTTACGAGCGATGAAGATACACACAAACAAGGTTTTTGTAATTCGTAAGTATGCTCGAGAACATACTTGCGAAGTGTGTATTTGTCAAAATGATCACAGACAAGCTCGAGCATAATTCATTTACACAAGTTTTACGACCTACGAACCATCTTTATTCAAGATTTCACTGACTCTATTTCTTCCTCCTATGGTGACATCGACGAGATTAATAGTACTCACTTAAGCTTCCATCTTCTTTGAATTTTTGAGAAGGGTTTTTTTGTATAGGACAGAATGGAGTAGAAACCTCATGAGTTGCCGCAAAGGCTGAAATTGGGTACCCAGGAGGTGCACCTTTCTTCAATCTTACTAATAACTCTGACATTCCATGAGTCTATCAACTATTATTTATGAATCTTAAAATAGGTTTTCATCTTCTTTTATTATATATCTTACCTCCCTATGTTATCAATGAATTAAAATCAATATATTATTTTAATTTTCTTTCTCTATTCTCACGTATACATAGAAATCATAGTCTGAAGTTGGGGGATTTCAAGGCTATGGCGATTGCATTGGCAGTCGTTGTTGTGCTGTTGGGTGTTCTTTTTTTCTTATCTGGACTCGGTGTCAATTTCATACTAGTTATGCATTTACAACCCAATAGACAAGATTAAAATCAATTTTTTAAAAGGTTTTTGAAATGGGTTTGATTTAGTTGAGCTGATTAAACTGGTTTTTCTTTATCCCTAGCTGATTTGCTAAACGTTTTTTAGGGTTTCCGAACTTTTAGTTTTTATATGATCTTTTAAGTGATTTTTCTGGGTTTTTATTTTTTATTTTTTTTTGATATTCAGGTATCCACCTTACAGTGACAAAATTTTGGAGTCTACACCTTATCCCCTCAAACTGCAGACAGGTTAAACCGCAGGTTGTACCCCTAACTGACCAGTGCTCAAGAGCCCCCCCAACTGATCTACCAAAGTGTCAAGCAAGTCATTTCCTATCTTTGCACCTTGTCTTCCAGTAGAGCTCCTGCCTTCCAGGAAAATATCTGCCTTCCAAAAGCCTTTCAATAATCGAACTCACGACCTCTGATCTGCCAGCCTTGAAGCGCCCTCATCTTTGCCAGTTGGAATATGCCTTGAGGGGCAATTTTTTTTTCTGGTTATTTGTTGTTATATAAGTTATTCGTGAGTAAAGTATTTTTGATATTTGTCCGATAAAAGTATTTTTGAATTTGGACAAATATCGCAAAATTTATTAAGGGATTTCTTAGGCACTATGTTTTGTGCTAAAAAGACCATTGTCGAAGAATGCTTTCAGGAGCATAAATAAAGCGGTGGCAGAGCTGTTGTAGCTCAAGCTCATTTGGGTGGCTGACTGGTGGATCGAAGTGAAAGTGAAGAAACTTAAGCTTGCTACTGCATTTTTTATATTATACATCATTTCTTTATTTTGCAAAGCTGATTTCTTTATGTCATGAAGAACATTTCGAATATGCAGTATCATAAATGAAGTTATTTTATTTCTATTAGAGTAAATTTAACCAATGTTCATTGAACTTTAAACTTGTTATTTACTAACTCATCTTTCACGCGTTACCGAACACTCACTCATATTTTCATATAATTACCCATCCACCACTTGTCATTTCAAATAATTGGGCGATTTTTGCGGCAACTTTCCGACAACTTCTGACCACCAAGACTATCGGATTTTGATACCATTGAAAAGCCCATGATGTCATTTTCAATTACCACCCAAAATCTCCTCATAACTCCAAGGGATTCGATCGAAAAATTGCCACAAAAGTCGTCCAAAAAATCTGAAAATCTGAGCAGATTTTCAGATTTTTTGGGCGAGCTTTGCGATAATTTTTCAACAACTTCCGACCACCAAAACTGCTAGATTTTGATACCGTTGGAAAACTCACGATGTCTTCTTCAATTATCACCCAAAATTTTCCCACAACTCCAAAGAATTCGGTCGGAATAAACCCACAAATTCAGTATCCCGAAAAGGCGAATCCCTTGGAGTTATGAAGAGATTTTGGGTGATAATTGAAGAGGACATCGTAGCCTTTCCAACGGTATCAAAATCCGACGATCTTGATGGTCGGAAGTTGTTGGAAAGTTGCTGCAAAAATCACCAAATTATTTGAAGAGACGAGTGGTGGATGGATAACTATATGGAAAGATGAGTGAGTATTCATTAACGCGTGAAAGATGAGTGAGTAAGTAGTAACAAGTTTAAAGTTCAGTGAACATTGGTTAGATTTACTCATTTCTATTAAGAGTGATAATATAGTTGCTGATTCACCTTGGAAATTTCAATGACCAAATATGGAAATTGTTGCATTGATAAAGTATTTTCACTTTCACAGATTTAGGCACCTTTATAATCGAGTGAAATGATTTCGAAAGTTATTTCGAACGTTGCAAATACTGTTTACTTAAAGGGTTAAAATGTTGTGGCTTGATTTACCAGGTTTAAACATACCTTGGTGCTTAACAATGGATTAAATATATCACTATTTTGTTACTTTCACAAGCACCATGAGATGTATTTGTCTTATTTGTTTAAGTTTTGAAAAACGGCAATATGCCATATGAGATAGTAATTTATTATTGACTGATCAATGTTTAAATTGTGCAATTGGGAAAGTGTTGCAAGAGGTTCATTTAAGCTCCTGTAAATTGAAGGATAAGCCTTGAGAAATAATGTTGAAGGCTTAAAGTTAGTGTTTAAAGCCCAATGTGATCTCAAGGCATATGCCTTAGACAGGGCTTTAAAACAATTATTCTAATCTCAATTTTTTGAGAGGCTTATGAATTTTTCTTTAGGTTTTATTTAGGCAAAATAATGTTCGTTGTTTTTCTTTTCTTTTCCTTATGCGTTCATTTTCATCGATTGCTTTAACATACAGCCAATTTTGGGTCCATGTTAAAAACTGACCATTGCATATACAATATGTATGCTGTCTTTGCTTACGGGTTCCAGGGCTTGCCTGATTTTTCTAAAGTGTGTGACATTTAAATATGGAGATATCTTAGAGAAAATCAAGTAACACCTGGGATAAGGCTGGTACATAAATTGCAGAACTTCCTAAAAGTTTTGAATGGAACTGCACATAATCTGTTAATATGGTAAATAGGATTAGTACCCATTTGCACCACATATGTTGATAACTGCCTAAAGCCCTGACTTTCTGAACTAAGACTGTCAGGGTTCTGTGTTTTATCCTAACTCTCAAGTGCACAACTATGTTCAGTGGAATTTAAGTTAGCAATTTCGGAAGGATGTCTTCCTTGTTTTTATCTTAAAAAATTTATATAAACATCAATAGAGAGAATGAGCTAAACCTTATCTTTAATAAACTTGGCGTCAAGTATATGAATCATGTTTTTTTAAATAAATCCTTAAAGTGCCTCCTGGGTAGACCTTCATTACATTTTCTCTCATTCTATATTTGGGGTAGACATTACATTTTCTCTCATTCTTTTTTTGATGTACATCTTCGTAATGTTCTCCATGATCTTTTAACTTGATAGATATATTTTTGTCACATTCATCTATGTCATTTGATACGTTTTGTGATAGGTATTTGAGGATGCTTACAAGTCACCACTCAGCATAATTACCCTTGATGATATTGAAAGGTAAATACTATTGACTCTAGATGAATAATCTATTGAAAGACTTGGGAAAGCTCACACTAATAATCTAATTCACATAACCACAATTGTATGACACTCAAAGTATCATGTCCAGGAGTTTGAAAGAACTCTTTTCCCGGGTTGTTCCATTGTTGCAAAAATAAATATATGTTCAACAACCACAATCTTGGATGTCCAAGTACTGTTAAAATTTTATTATTATCCGATTTTCCAAATTGAATTCTTTTTTTCGTTTATACAATTGGTCTTCCAGTGGTTTTTTTGTGAGCTTTGTGTGGGTAGTCTACTTATCTCTTTAACTTTTTTTAATATTTGACTTCCCACTTATTTAGTGCACCACTTTATTAAGCATCCATATATTATTAGAAGACGTTAGAAGAATGCTATTCTGTTGGTTGAGTGCTACATGATATAGAAATTTGTTTTGCTCTTAAGAAGTGTTGTTAATTTTTATTGCAACCTGGCTTGAAGAAGGTAAAAATTTATATTAATTAGTATTCTAAGGTAAAATTAGGTTGCAAAGGTCAAATTTTCTTTTTTCAAATCATGAACAACCTTTTGGAATTCACAAATAATCTTTTTGCCTAATATTTGGCAAACACTCTACCATATGTACATTCTGAATGTTGGACCTGGCTTGAAGAAGGCCTTTTCGCCTGCCGCTCAAAAAATTTTCGATGCAAAAACTCTTGCAAAGACACATGTAAAGGATATGAAGTGCACTTTAATATTTGCTTTCTTTTCCGTTTATTCCTTATTGCAGCTTCAACTGGTTTGTTCTAGCTATCTATTTACAGGTTTTGGTTGCTAACTCTTCAAGGAAACTACTTCAAGTCATAGACCAAGGTTGAATTCTCTCTTATATTTTCCTTTAAAGTGTTCTAAAAGTAGAATCATTAGGGGGCGTTCTCTTTGTATTTCAGTTTTGTGTTTTGAGTTTTGAATTCATTTTGAGTTTTGTGTTTTGAGTGTTTGTTTTGAAACTGTTGAAAATGCGTTCTTTTTGTTAGTTTCTCAAACAAAAAAAAATGAATTTTTTTTTTTAAATTTTGAGAATCACCACACCACCTCCTCAAATAAAAAAAATAATAATAAATAATAAAAAAAAAGGTGTTTCCCGCGTTTTCAATTTTTTCAAGTTTTACACTAAAAACGCCCAAAACGACAAAAAAGTCGTTTTATGTTTTCTTCACAAATTTTTTTTTTTTCATTTTCGAAAATTCGTTTTCGAAAACGGGAAAGAGAACACGTTTTCACCGTTTTGAAAAATCGAAAACAGAAAACAGCTCGAAAACGGTAAAGAGAACAGGCCTTAATCTTTGGTTGTTTTCTCCCCAGTTCACTAGCCTGCTTTTATAGTGGGTAATACAAACAACCAATAGAAGAGGCAAAAATGACAATAGAAGAACTATCCACTTTGTCTCAGCATACTTCTGTAAATTCCATCCTGGCTCATTCATCTTAACTTGTAGATATTGCATCGGATCCTTTTACCACTTCATTGCTATCTATTTTCATGTTTCAATGCATGCTTTATTATTTCACGAGTAAAATATTTCTTTCTCCTGCAAAGCTACTATTTTTATGCATGCCAAATATTTCTATCATCATGTACGACCATGTTGTAGACACGCGTGACGAGGCTTAAATTCTAATTTTTCGTGTTTTCTTTATGCAGTAGTATCAACTTTTGGGAGGGAAGGACTGTGTTCTTTCATTCTCTACATTTATTTATTTATTTTTATTTTTATTTTTGAGAGGGGAAAACAGGTTGGTGGTTTGGGTCATAAATTTATTTGTGAGATATAGTTAAGTACGATAACTGCTTTGTCTAAGGTATATCTATCACGTTTCCACTTTACATAGCTTGTTAGTATTCTTTCTATTGTGCAAGTTAGCAATTCTTGTTATTTTGTTGACTACTTGAATGATGATACATCTGCTAAGATTTCTTTATATCTAAACTGGATGTAAAGTAATTCTATCATAAATTTAATCATGGATGATTCACGACACAGAAACTTTCATCTATAAAAGAAAACACGTTGTCATAAAAAAATAGACATTTCCAAAACTATCTCATGGAACGAGACACAGTCATCTGAACAACACTGGTGAAGATCTGATGGGAAAGTCCTTTCAACAGATTTTAAGGTGGACTTCTATAGCATCTTGCGATAATGCACTGAACCAAACGATCAGACTTTATCAAACACTTCGAATCTTCAACCAGTTTTGGAAAAACTACAATTTTGATGCTAATAAAAATACAGTAAATACAAAATTCGTGCAACGCACGTGACGACGACTAGTGATTAATAAAAAAATGGAATACTGAGTGCCATTATGATGAATGAGCCAATCAAATGTGCTTATCAAGAGTTAAGCCTACTTTCTTCTGTATTTCTTTTTTGTTCAGTCTACATATAATTTTTACGTTTGAAAGTATTTAAATTTCCTTCTAGTTTTCTTTTTGTGCAAAAGAGAATTAATGTCTGCCTGATTATATATATCTTTCCCCTGGCACGCATGAATTTGTATTGAAAATTCTGTAACTGAACTCCCATTCTACAACTGCACTGGTTGAATAATTTATGATCATGAATTTCCCTTGAGTTAATTTTGAATGATGTCATCCAAGTTCCAGCCATCATGTTCCGATTTTTCTCATTAATATTTTATCCGCACGATGCCAGAGAATCTCATGCTAAAAACATAGAATTGTTAATGAACCTCCTTAATTTTCTTCCTTTCTTGGAATCACAGAGTGAAGTGTGTCATGGAGCACTTAGACGGTCGACTTGAATTTCCAGGCTTTTGCATAGGTCTGTTCCTAAATCGCCTTACTTGGCTGCAGTAGTATACTTCCAGTTTCAAACAAAAGCTCAAAAACATTTAATATTGCAGGCATTGGGAATTCACCTGGTATCATGGACATGAAAGCTTATCTTCTTCAGAAATTCTGAGCCAAATAGGGAGAAGCATTTTAAATCCAGCTTATAGAGAAAATCGGATAAATGGTTGTAGTGGATCATTTTGGCTGTTTAGTTTGTTTATGTTATACATTCTATTGTACATCACCAAAGAGGCAGGACCCCTGTATCCTCACACATGGTTTGGATCACTTGAACTTTGCATTAGACTTTCTTCTACATTTAAAATCCACTGTAGGCATGATCCAAGAGCATACTAAATACGGAATTTCTAATGCAAGGGACATGGCGAAATCAAGATTTTTAATCTTTTAGGAAACATCAGTTATTTATTTATTTATTTTATTTATTTATTTATTATTTTTTTTGGGTGACGGGGGAACCCCCAGCCGTTACCCTTCGGGTGCGCATTGGGTAAATCCTCGGGCCGACGCAATAGCCTGCAAACTACGCCAGTCAGGTAAATCGCACTAGGCAAGCCCTGTGCGACAGGCTCAACCGAGAAAGTGTTGGTAGGGGGAATCGAACTCGTGACCAAAGGTCTCCGCTTTCACCTATTCCAACAACTCGGCCACCCCATGAGGGGTAACATCAGTTATTTAATCATTTACTAGGTAGTCATGGTGTTCAGTTTACATCCATGATGCCTGCTCAATGGTCCAACTTCTATTGGCTGTATGTGCAGGTGGATGCTGCTATGGAACAAGGAGTCGAGGCTGTGAGAACGCTTATACTAGAAGGATTTAGCAGTAGAATTAGTAGATTTATATATGTATATAAATCTTGGGCAGAAGTACAAGTACAACAAAGTTAGAATTTAGGCTTCAGTTCTTTATTATTTGATGAAATGAGTATTTTTATCTTTTGGTAATTTTATATATGCATATATTTCTTTGACAAATTGGCGGGCTCGATATTAGCCATATGTAAAGCCCCAAAAAGCCGTCTTGCATGTAAAATGAAATGACTTTCTTTTTGTGAATAAGTTGAATTGACTTGTATCATATATTTGATAATAATTCTAATCAATCCTAATTTAAATAAACATGTTAATTTATAAAGGTGGTTAAAATAAGTTACATCACAAAAGGCTATTATTTCAAATAAAATTTCAAATTGGTCATTAAAGTATTGATAACGTTAAATTATGTTACATATTTGACAATTCTTTTAGTGACATTGACTCCATATCAATGTAGGCACATTAAACATTAACTTCGACTATCGAGCATTGTATCAATAGTGTGAATTTACAGATCTTCCAAATAGACTATCGAGTATTGTATCAATAGTGTGAATTTACAGATCTTCCAAATAAAATCAATTCTTAATAGAAAAACTCATGATTAGCCAAAATAATAATGATAATAACAAAATTGTTCTTTCAATCCTAATTGTATTCTAACCCTCTTTTTAATAATTAACAAATAATAAAAAGGTTGCAAAGATCAACTACAAGGAATTGATTTAACGGCTAATATGCAGAGTGTTAATCATGTTAACATCGTTAAAGTAATAAATTATTTATGTAGCATTATTTAATGAGTCAAAAAAAATACATTATGTAGTTTTTCGGTCATTATACAAACCAAAGTCCTAACATTATTTATTTTAAGTGAGACCCACTTTAAATAGGAACGTTGGAATCATCATCTTATTTTCCTCTCCGCCCTTTTACCATATCTTTATTAGACCGTTGGAAACTCAAATCTTTTAAAGATACAACTTCTTTCAAGAAATTTTACATTCAATCAATACTGCCAAAGCTTCAAAAATCCTCCATCAATGGCAGAGATTAATGGCTTTCTTCTTCAACGAAACCATATTCTACAATACACCGTTCTTGATTCCAAATCACTGCTTCTCTCCCAATTTTCTGATTCTGACCAACCACAGCTACTCCAACTAACAACTGACAGCTTCGTTATGGAGAGAGGTCCCAGATATAAAGAATACTCGGATCTCAGAGAAAAAAGGTTAAGAAAAAGGAGCGTGATCGAGCCGAAAATTCCGAGAAAAGAAGAACATGTACTGACACCGGCAAAGAAGCAGGTTAAATTCCCAGGGAAGTCGAATTTCACCACACCACCAAAAAGGACTAAAGGGTCTTCAATTTTGACTCAATCTGTGCCCGATTTTTCATCTGCCTTGAGGAAGGAGAATCGGAAACCGCCATCAATGCTGACACCGGTGGCGGAGAAGTCCTTGACACCACCAGCAGGGGCAAAGAGTGGGGGGCTTTATGGGAAATTGGGAGGAGGGAGTAAGTCGGCGAATTCCGGTGAGAAGAGGAGTGGTGGAGTTATGACCAGGAAGAGCCATGCTAGTATTGGGGAATTGAAAGGATTGGGGACCGCTGCTAATAGTGCTACCAATGAAGGAAACAGAGGAGGGAGAATTGGTAGGACTCTTTTTGGGCAAAGACAGTTCTGAGATTGCAAAATTAGGATTTTCTTAATGGGAGAACTACTGATATTTCTCTCAAGATCGACTTTATTTGGTTTAATCTCGAGCATTGGATTCTTAATATTTTTTATTCATTACTTCTGTTATAGGTATTTTCATTTGTAAAGAGTGGAATATGTTTTTGAATAAAAAATTGAATTGATGAATCTTTTTTCTTCTACAGCCACCTCTGAGATTTTGGCATTTTAGATTACCTGTGGTAATTTCTTGTTTTTGCAGCAACAAACTAAACTTCTTCATAGTAAATTCGAGATCAACTACATGAATCATTGCTAAATTTACTGAGACATCTAAGCAACTAAACAGTTTCCCATTTGTCAAGGAAAAGAAAATAAACAATTAGAAAAGAATGGGAACTTGAGACTATCTGTTAACACCAGAAACTATTAAATACACAGCTTGTAGAAAGAACACCATCTTCCTTTATCTACAGAGGAATGGTAGTAGCATGCTGCATAGTTGTAGGGAATTTGAGAAAATTAGTGAAAGCCCTGTGCAATCGATGGGGAATTCGGCCTGCAGTTCCAAAGTTCTACAACAATCTCATCAACCAAAATTTGGAACAGGTGCATGGCAATTTGAATGCCTAATTCGAATTTTTCGATATCAAAATCTGTCCATTGGCCTAACGAATCACTCATCTCCTTCTCTATCAACTCATCATATATCAAACCAGATGACTCTCCCCACCTTCTGACCTCCTCCACAATGTCAAAAATCAACATCTCCGTGTTCACAAAAAATGGAAGTTTCGTCAAGACTTTGAACCCAGATTTAGCATATTGACCGAATCTTGAGTCCAAATACTCTATGACAGAATCAAAAGTAAATCTTCTCAGTTGATTCACCTCTTTGCCATCCTTAATGTTAAGAAAGCAATCAAGATTCATCTGGAGAACACTTGCTAGTGTTTCAAGTTGGTAGAGGAATAAGTTTTTAATTGAAAAACCTTGCCTTGGAATTGAGGCGGGGGAAGTTGCATTTCCAAACACCAACTTAACATTCAAAAGAACCTTTTTGGCATAGTCGAGCATGCTTCCACTTAAACCACAATTAGCGAGTTCCATACAGCATAAAACTTCCGAAATATGTTCGTGGACATCAATAATGTACTCTCTACCACTTTTTGCTATCTTTTCAGAGGTTGCAGAATCTAAAAGGTCTGTGCCACGGCCAAGAGACGGTGGATCATCATAGGGGCAATCCAAAGTTTCAGTAAGCATTTTATATCCTGAAATAGTAGAGCCAATATTAGAAAACAAGGATAGTAACAGTAATTATAAGTTCAAATAAGGGGACCTTTTGTCATCACGAGCAACAAAATCATAACAGAGATGCTTACTGGAGCTATCATCCATACTGCTGGAGAGACCACTCTCACTGGAATAAGAAGCCTCAAGAACAGATCCTGGGCTAAGGTGTTCACTATCAGGCAGACAGTCAACTAACAACTCGGCTGTCTTTGCTTTGACCTAAGGAGAAGTATCAAATTCATTACTTAGGATTCAAATGTTAGCCATCATGTCATATAAAATTAACATGGCACTAAAAATTGATACTGCAGAATAAGAGCAAAAATGACTAAATGGGCAAAGCGTAATTGGAAGATAGAAGCCACTTTTTAAAATTTGAGTATCTCAATGAACCAAATGCACATTAGACATGACAGAAATGCTCCAAATCGACTTGTAATGAAAATTATAAGCTCGTGTTATTTACTTTTTCATAGTGATAATTTTCAGAGTAGAGACAAGGCTTGCCATGTCAATCTGTGAAAAATGACTGAACTGTTCAGCAGATTTTCAATAACAGTAAACGACCTCAGACTGATAAAGATGGAATTGTCTTTCATATGCTTCTGTTCAGGCTAGTGAGAGTTTGTCCTTATTTCAATCCAACAAGTTTGAATCTCATTGAATAGACATTCAAATATTCTTATTGCCCGCTAAGTTGATTTGTCAGCAAATAAAATGACATTAGCTGACCTGGGAATTGGCTAATATTTTTGAGTAGGACATATCACCACAATCACGCAAATCTCTTTTCCCGTTAGATGTAGCAGCTGAGTCATCATTTTGAAATGCTCTCTCTGAAGTTAAGGCAGAAATTAACTCCAGAAGAATCATAGCTGTGCTTTTTCGGGGTGCATTCCCACCTATTCCCATCTCATCCTCCATCTGGAGATTTAATTCCTGCAATTTTTGTTCCAGAAGTGCACCTAATGCGTCTCCACTCAAAGGAAATGGTTTTTTATACCTTGTATTTTCATCACTTTCATTTAATGAAAATTTTTGTAAAGTGATCTCATGACTTGAATCATTTTGAATCCCTCTTTTCACAAAACCAGCACGAATTCCAATACTCTGTTTCACAGGAGAGTTAACTGTGAATAAAACATCACTATCCACCTTTCTAACACCAACTGTTCTTCTATCTTGATGAAGGTTCAATCTGTTTTTGCTTTGGCGGTTAATGGATTGAACATTACATTCCATCTCTTTTCTACTCATTACGTGAGCACCGGTATAAGTTTGTTTGTCGAAACAACTTGTAAAAACGGGACTTGCACTTTCTCTTGCATTATTAATCGGCCTTCTCTTTCGGACTGGTAAAATGGAATCATTCTTCCCGTAACCAGCTCTCCTCTCCATTTCAAATTTGCCATTATCAGCTCCAGTGGAGAGCCCCGGTTTCCTATGCCTACTTAAGCTTCGATGATTAAAAACACAATCCTTTGTGTCATCTACGTCAATTGATGCTGACGCTTTGTTGCTCAACAGACCATTGAACTTTGACCTTGGAGGAACTCTATTTCTCACCTGTGATATCTGATTTTGGCTCTGAGTCCTGGAACTAAAATCATCAGAGAGAGGCATGTCCTTCTGAGGCTTGCACTGTTGGCTTCCCAAATTCCACCTTGTTTCTCCACTCAAAGGATTTCTATTTGATGAAAATGTACTACGAGGTTGAAATTTTTTTGCGGCTGAACCTGCAGTTACTGGGCATTCCTCCAGAACCTCCTCAAATGTTGGCATTCCTTGGCTGCTCCTTTCTGACCTTTGGCAAGAGGCTTCAACATGATGTGAGAACCCCGAAGTAAAAACCATCGTCCGTTCGTCTACACTCAAATCAGAATCCAACTTATCTAGCAAATGCCCACAAGTTCTGCAAGAAGATTGCCCCTTTGGCTGCTGAGTAACAAGGTATTTGGAATCTTCCACTTGGCTTGGTAAAATATCTGTTGTTATCCCCGAAAAAGTTTCTCCATTAGAAGAATTGCGCAAGGTATTTGAATATGCGAGGGCACGTTTTGACCTAGTCCTTGCCAAACCAGGTTCCAGAATTCTAGTTGCAGCACCAATTATTCTAGATGCATTTTTCCCTGAAAGAGTTCTGGGACTTTTCACTGGAGAAGTAAGTTTTGGAGGATGCTTCCTTGATCTTGATAAAACGTTCGTAAACTGAAATACCTCTGCCCCCATTCTAGCTACTGGCTGCCTCTCACATAACCCGGTCTTCTGAAGCTTTTGGGGCCTCAATTCATTTTTATTCCCTCCTTTTCCCATATTCCCTTCATCACCCTTGTACCCACGACACTTATCCTCAATTTTGTCTGCTCTATCATTCCCATTTGCAGAAACCGGTGCTTTCTTCGTCTTCTCTCTCTGTAATGCCGGTATGGACTCCAGACCCATAAGCCTGGCAACCAGACCTGGAGCTCGCATTTCACGCTTTTGCTCAAGATCAACATTACTAACCCCACTTGTTTTCCTTGAGCTAGGAAATCCCCCACTATTCTTATCAGCAATCTAGATCATTCACGCAAAATCAAGACACATCCCAAAGCTTAAAACTCTTTATAAATTTATTAAACAGAAGACAAAAATTTAGGATGCAGAAATAAAACAAAGCATGATGCATACCAATCGAAGCTTTGGCTGATTCTCATCTCCACCAAATTTCTTTGAAGCTTGTTTTAAGCGAACTGAGAAATATGCAACATAAAGACCAGATCTTTAATATGATTTGCAACATAATGCCAATATGGTTTGCCAAATTTCTAAAATGAAAAACAGAGCAATGGCAAAAAAAGAAAAACCTGGTTGAAGCAATATCTTGGAAAAGAGCTTCTTTTTTGCAAATCTACCGTTCCAATCAAATAGCTGAAAGAAAATACCCACACATCCTCCTAGTTTTTGAGGCTTTTTCTCTACAATAGCCAAAGAAGACGCTGTTTTTTCCAATCTGTCGTTCATTTCTGTCAATGTTTTCACAAAACCGCTCTCGAATTTATCTCTTCCCCACAGAACCAAGCATTTTTGTTCAAAGGCAACAAAATAACCCAGAAAACCCTTATAACCAAATGCTCAATAGAAGTCCTATAAAAAAAATTCTCTTTTTAACAGCCACGTCTTTTTTCTCTCTCGCAAGAAACGGAGTCGAAAGGCGTTGGAAAATTTACCCAAAGGGAACAAGGCTGAGGCCATGCGCAAGCAACAATGACAAGAAAAGCCAGTTAGAAGTAGGAAAATGGCAAAATAATCTGTAATAAAAATACTGTTATTCAGCTCAGGTCTCGCAGTGAGATACTATTCAAACATACGAGTCTGAAAACTGACGGCAGATGCACAGAGAGCGAAAAAGAAGTAAAGAAAGATTGGATTTTGTTTTTGGAGTGATTATCAAATCAATGTCTATAATTATCTAAATACACTAGAAATGAAGATTCTCGGTAATATTTCGAGTAAATTTAACCAATAATCACTGAACTTTACACTTGATTACTACTTGCTCACTCATCTTTCACAGATTACTGAATACTCACTCATCTTTTCATATAATTACTCATTCACCACTCGTCTCTTCAAATAATTGGGCGACTTTTACGGCAAATTTTCGGCAACTTCCGACCACAAAGAATGTCGAATTTTGATACCGTTGGAAAGCCCACGATATCCTCTTCAATTACCACCTAAAATCTCATTATAATTCCAAGGGATTCGATCGAAAAATTGCCTTAAAAGTTGCCCAAAAATTTTGAAAATCTGCCCAGATTTTCAGATTTTTTGGACGACTTTTAAGGCAATTTTTTGGCAACTTTCGACCATCAAAACTATCGAATTTTGATACCATTGGAAAGCCCACAATGTCCTCTTCAATTACCATCTAAAATTTTCCCATAACTCCAAAGGATTCGGTCGAAATAAACCCACAAAATCAGCATCTTGAAAAGGCGAAAATTTGGACAAAGTTCGGGATGCTGACTTTGTGGGTTTATTCCGACCGAATCCTTTGGAGTTATTGGGAAATTTTGGGTGGTAATTGAAGAGAACATTGTGGGATTTCCAATGGTATCAAAATTAGATAGTTTTGATGGTCGAAAGTTGCCGAAAAATTGCCTTAAAAGTCGCCCAAAAAATCTGAAAATCTGGGCAAATTTTCAGAATTTTTGGACGACTTTTAAGGCAATTTTTCGATCGAATCCCTTGAAGTTATAATGAGATTTTGGGTGGTAATTGAAGAGGACATCGTGGGCTTTCCAACGATATCAAAATTCGACATTCTTTGTGGTCGGAAGTTGTCGAAAATTTGCCGTAAAAGTAGCTCAATTATTTGAAGAGACGAGTGGTGAATGAGTAATTATATGAAAAGATGAGTGAACATTCAGTAATATGTGAAAGATGAGTGAGCAAGTAGTAATCAAGTGTAAAGTTCAGTGATTATTGGTTAAATTTACTCTAATATTTCATAATTAATACAAGAATAGAAGTCCTTATTCTCTGTTTGGGGAACCCAAGAAAATGCAAATGAAGCTTAACTGGGTTTGTTCTTCTGTGAGTGGCAGCTGAAAAAGATGTACTGTGAAACGGCTGCTACTCTTTCAATGTGGGTTTTCCTTTTATTTATTTATTTATGACGGAGGAATTCGCACTATCTACCCTCCGGGTGCGTATTAGGTAAATTCTTGGACTGATATAATAACCTGCAAATCAAGTCAGTCAGATAAATTGTACTAAGCAAGTTCGGTGCGATAGGTTCGACCGAGAAAGTGTTAATAGGAAGAATTGAACTCGTGACCAAAAGTCTCCGCGCACAACCCATGTATCATATTAATTAACATTAGCATTAATATTTTCTAGTATTTTGTTAAATTAATTTTTTCAACAAAATTAATTCACAAAGTATACAAATAATTATCTACAATAAATTTAAACGAAGGATTGAAGAAAAATTTTTTAATACCAATTTTGTCCTGACATATGTTAGCTAAATGCTCAATATATCCTTATTTAATTTTTGTTTTGTTAATAATTAACTGAAACTTTTGAATACCAATTTTACCCTTACATATTTAGTTATATGTTCAATATACCCTTATTTAATTTTAGTTTTGTCAATAATTAATTAATAGCATTAATTCAATTTATTCAACATGAAAATAAAAAAAATTCTTTTTGTCTTCCATTTGTTAATAATTTCCTAAATCAATCTTTTTAATAGTATATTAATTTTTATTAACATCAAAAATTCAATTTATATATTTAGCTGTATACCCAATATACACTTATTTAATTTTCATTTTGTTAATAGTTAATTAATAACATTAATTCAATTTATTCGACATGAAATTAAAAATTTTCTTTTCCATTCGTCAATAATTTCCTGATTAATTTTCTAATATTAATTAGTATATTAATCTTTATTAACACCATTAATTCAATTTACTCAACATGAAACTGGAAAACAAGTGTTGTTTAAGGAACTCAATGAATGACCTTAAATAAACATTTTTATCCCAGGAGCTAGTCAGAAGGTAGCGTAAGCGTAGATTACTATAGAAATTAAAAAAAAAAAAATTTTAATTCGGTTAATAGCATTAATTCAATGATCTTAAATTTTAATTTTTACAATCATGAAACTCACATTCTAATTGGCGAACCACAATTCTATTTCGATGGAATTGCGATTAATCCAGCCACCAATATCCAGGACCTTCTTGAATGTCTTGTTCGTATCAATTCTATCCTGTTCATATCAATTCTATGTGTCTTCTCGATTTTTTGAGTTCAAATATTCATATTTGTACATACTTTACTTTTCTAAATTTGACTTGGCACATTTACATTCAAATAGATCAAATAAGAATTTTATTATATCAAAGTAAGAATTTTTTCTTTTTTTTTTGTTCAAATCTTTATATGTTTGATTTTTAATTTCATTATGTATTTTATATTTTTATCATTATTCATGAATATATTATATTGACGATGTGTAGTTTGAGTGAGTGGAACGAGGCTTGAAGGCTGTAAAATTGATGATAAAAAGTGTATTAATCATTTTTCTAGATAATTTATTCTACATTTTTATAGATTTTGTTTTTCCTTCTTGAATGTAGTAACACGAATATTGTCTAAACCTACAAAATTGAGGGATTACATCGCGAATGTCGAAGCAATAAAGAAAGATCGAAATGGACTATGTTGAGATATATAATTCAAAATTGCAAATTTATAGATTAAATACAAAAATTCTTGTCATCTCCACAAACAATCCATAGAATTTATAAATCTCATATAAATTTAAAGAAATTATTAATTAAGAAAGTATTAGTACTTTTAAAAATAATTTTAGTACTTTAAAAATATTATGCACATCATTTATCCGATACATAAGACGTGCAACACATGTGCTCATTACTAGTATATTAAAATGTCTTAAGAGATAAATCTCAAATCGAATAAAGATGAAAATATCTACACTGGTCGATCTTTTAAGATGAAATCCCAAGTCTTTACACAACATTAGAACCTCTATCGAGCAATTCGATTTGACTAAGATTACAAAAATGAGCATGCGAATTTTAAGATTGATTTGTTCAATTGAGCCATCGTCTCTCGAGATATGTTAAGGGACAAATCTTATATCGAATAAAGATAAAAATATAGACCAATTTATAAGGATTTGAGTCACAACATATATACAATTTAATATAAAATCCCAAGCGTTTACAAAATTATTCAATTTGTAAAATTGTATATATGTTGTCAGCTCGTGCCGTAAGGTGTTAAGTCTCGCAAATAAGCGTTACCCTCGTATTTAGTTGTCATCATTAAGTTTGGAACATCGAACAAATTATCAGCAATAAATTGGAGAAAGGTAAAGATGACGTCAAGTTATCATATTCTTTATACTCTGGATAATACATGTGTTACAATGACGGGGACAAAGTATTAAAATACGTATTAACTTATTTTTATTAATATTATGCTGTTTTTAAAAAAATATATATATATATATTTTTTAATTTTTGACCTCACAGTGCAAAAGTTCTGAATCCGCCCCTCGTAGAATACACTAGCATGTATTGTCACTCGCTACCATTTTCAAGTGCAAGACTTTTGAGGAATGCGTGTGGGAGAAATAGGCAAGTGCGGTGAAAAGAAATTTTGGAGCATTGAGCGGACACGTGAACTTGAATGTATAGTCAAATTCTTTTAACCAACCTTTCAAGGTAATCGTTTTGTCTAATAACTAATGCAATATCGGGCTATAAGAGGGTAGAGAGTTAACTAGCTCGTCAGCTCGTACAAGTTAGATCGTGAGCTTGTCTACTCGTGTGCGAGCCGCTCACCAACAATTCCCTATCGACTCATCATAATGACTAATATATATATTTTCACTCGGGAGAAAAAAATTTGGTGAATTATAGCCGAATCAAGCTTGGTGATAGAAGAACCAAACAGCTCTACTTATCCGATGTAATAACCCTATGAGTGGTTATCACTCGATTCATCCCATGTAACACCCATATAATGAGTAAGATATTGATTATTTATTTGTCTAACAACTAGAGTAAAATTTAGCATATGTTTGGTAGAAAATAAAATTCAGATTTTAATTAAAGTCAAAATTATCAATTAATTTTAACAACACATTTTATGGGATTCAAAATTTTTCAACCATATATTTCATCAATTTTTATTAAAATTTACTAAAAATTCGATTTTAATCCCTGACAAACCGGGGCTTAATCAAATTTGACAAATATAAAAATAGTTTAAAATATTTAAAACTTTATTGACAATTTGGCTTGAAGTTGGTTGGTAATAAATCAGTTTCATGAATGAATGAATTATGAAGTCATTGTATGTCCTGTTCCTCAAATTTGAAACTGGTGGGGGACGGCACGTAATAACAGTGCTTTGAGCTTTAAAGTTCATTATGGTAAACATTACTTGAATGAACAATAATGTAAAGATAACATCAATTGCGATCCATCCAAGTAGTTGAATTCCATACCCATACTTGATCGAGGCGAGAAATTCATTTCAAGATTGATAATGAGATTAGATTTTAATCTATACCAAGCAAGAGCTAAACATAGCTTGATTTTTGTTACGACGACATCATCACCAATTTATATAATTAAATATAGTTAAACCTCTATAAAAATATATTTTTGGAACAAAAGAAAAAAAATTATTTGTTTAGCAAATATTAAATATTATTTCATTACGTTTTAATTTCCCATTTTTTATCTAACAAATTTATATATTTCATATTTGTATAACCAAGTAAAATTCATGAAACTAATTTTTTTCCAAAAAAGATTGTAAATTGTTCAATTTACTACATTATTTCATGAATATTTAACCAAGCAAAAACTATATTATAAACAAAAGTCATAAAAACACAAATATCATATGCACAACAATGGTTTCTCATCTCAAAGGTGTATAGATAACAACAATGATTGATATAATTATCGGTTCATATTTTAGGAAGGCATCATAGTCGACTCATAAGCACTTCGTTTTGAAACATTATTAATTTACTTATCACACATGTGATCTATTACGAATTGTAATTTGTCGCGATTTTATTTTTTATTTTAAAATTTACTCCCTTACTACAATCAAATCAAACCAAACCAAACCAAACCAAATGAGGGAGTTCTCTTCATAACAATTTCTCTAGTTACCTAAGAAAGTAAATCCCTGCCATTTGGGATTGATCTTTTCACTTTATTTATTTATTATTTTTTTTTTTTATGTTTATTTTTTTTGTGTATCTAGCTTTAACCATTGACCAATAAAACGACAGAATCTTTATTTCTTCTCTTAGGCTCTCAGTCAAGTTGGATGTACTAATGGATGTTGTGGCTTTGATCAACTCTTATCTTTAGTTTGAACTTTGGTATGAAATAAAATAGACATTATAGTATCAAATATTACAAAATTATACTTGTGATAACAACATTCTTACTTGTACTCACAACCAAAATAATAGTATAACATTGTTTTTATCTATAGAGTAACGAGATTTTAAAGTACTACTCATGTATTCACCATATGCTAATATTAAATAATCAATACATGCCTAAGAGCAACTTCACACCTTGCCTGGATTTCTCCGACATGTATTTACAGGTAAGATGTTGTGTCACCCTCTTTCTTCTTGATACCTTATTTACTCAAATATTTCTTTCAAAAATTTGGACAATTTTCATTCGTTCTGAGTGTATAATTGTCTTTATTGTGTACGAGTCTGGCCGTTAAACGTATAAATCAAGTCTTATTATCAGCGACGGTAGCACATTGAAGTCTGTAAATACAATTTTACATAAAATAAAAAATAAAAAAATCACCATAAAATTATAGATGACATAGGAAAAATAGAAATTACTAGCATATGGAATTTTAGAGCTTCTGGAGTTGATTAGATTATGATTTAGATTTGTCATTAAGTTACTAGAAATAAATAGTATTTAAATTGTACCAAACTTGTTTACCAACTTTTCAAACTGTTCTCTAAACCTTTTCCCGGCATTGAATGGTCATAACTCATAAGTCTGACAATCTGCAAAATAAAGAATTAACTTGCTTGAATAGGCCCTAAAACAGGGCTAAATTCAGGTGCCGAGGTGGCAGCACCTCGGCCCTTGGATTTGGAAAAAAAGAAAAGATGTGAAATCGGGGGCTAAGGTGACATGTTTTTGAGCCTGGCACTAAACCTGGCTCAATAGCACGGCTGCAAAATAAAAGGGTTATGACATTGAGAGAGTGGTTGACAAATATAGTGATATAATAAAAGTTGACAAAATGTAATTGAATGAAAAGATGGTCGTGTTTAAAACATTTCAATAATGTAGTGTCATGTAATATTATGTCAATAATTATATCATTGTAGCATGGATCTAAAATAAAATATAAACAACCACTAATTTAGTCCACCATCAGATTTAGCTAAAAAAATGATAAAATTTAAGTTAAAATCAACAATTAACTTTTATCATAACTTTCATGGAATTCAAAGCATTTATCAACAATTTACAACCACAAATTTCATCAACATACGTCAAAATTCACCAAAATTTTGATTTGTAACAAAACCAAAGAAGCACTTATTCTCTTAACAGAAAACTGAAGTTTAATAAATCATTCTCCATACAAAGAAAAGGACTAAAATATTACCATACACACCTGAATGGGCGAGCATACATAAAACAAAAGCATGAAAAATAAAATCCATCCAATAAGACATAACTTGAAAGCAAATGTTGCCTGTTTCCTGTCACACAGAAAGCTGCATGCATGTGGCTTGAATAATTGCATGCCTAGCCAGCCTAGGCCCCATTGCCCTTCCTTCATTAATACGTGTTTGATCTGTAATATTAGAAAAGACCCGTTATCTAAATCATGTTTCACTAGCCTGAACAAATCACAAATTAACCAAGAACCACACAAAGTAAAAGAAATTCAAACTTGTCACAGTGTTTCAAGAATTGAGAAACTGTAATCACTTCTTTTTGTTTTTGTTTTTGTTTTTGTCCTTGCCACCAGAAAAAATCGAACTGAATCCGAAGAGATTTGCAGGAGGAACATTAAGAACCGGATTAATTCTAATCCCATTAATGCTGGCATAAGCAGAAGCATGAGTTTTCTTCAATGGAGGCCTTTGGTGTGTAGTATTTGAATTTGGTGATACGAATTGTGATTGTTTCACTGAAGAACGCTTACTGCTTGATGCTGAACCTGTTGAATTACTTCTGGATAAAATTGGTAAAGGACATAATGTTCTAGCATAACCACTGCCGCAATTTAAACTTGTACTCCGCTTGAACCGCCAAAATGATTTGGAAGAATGTTGCTTTTCATCTGATTCTGTAGGACTTTTCTTCGAGCTCTTGCTAGAGTCGAGAATCTGATTGTAGATTGGCGGAGGAAGAGGAGGTGCTAGTGGTGAAACCGGTGGCGCCGTCTTTTTTGACAGGGCAGCCGGGGCTAGTCTTTTCTTGATTTCAATGGGAAGAATCTTTCCATCGAAGAAAAGTTCATCGGCCAAGGAAGATTCTTGCACAAAACTTTCTCTAAAAACACAAAAATCAAAATCTAAACTTGATGATGAACTTGATCCAATGTATTGTTCGACTGGTACGACATCTGTTTGAGAAAGATCATGAGAAAAAGAGATTCTGGGGCTCAGTCCCACACTCGGACTATCTGGAAAAACTTCAATCGCCATTGCTTAGCAGATTTTCTTGACTGAATTATGACCCAAAGCCTGGTTTTATATATACTTCAATTCACAAAACAAGCATTGATGATGATGAACTAACTTTTAAGAATTTAAAGACCAGAATAAAAACCCAACCGTCAAACTGGACTATATGCATGGAAGTTTGATTTCTTAAGAAAAAAGAACTTAGTTAGGGTATGTTTGATTGCAAAAAATAGAATTTGGGTGGAAATAAAATGAATTTAAGGGAATTGAATTGCCTAAAAATTGTTTTATTGAGAATTGTCAATTAATAACGTTTGATTGATATAATTTTGAACATGAAAAATGTTGAAATAAAAGCATTTTTTTGGTATTCGTTTGACTTTATTTTTTTATGAAAATTGTCAATTTAATGGATATCTTCTTTTACAATTATTCTTAAAACTTGTTTCCATTGTCCAAAAAAAAAAAAAAAAACCAAGGAAATCAAAAATCATCTATTTTTAAGTATTCGTTTGACTTTGTTTTACATGAAAATTGTCAATTTAATTGATATTCTATTTTACAATTGTTCCTAAAATTTGTTTCAATTACCAAAAAAATCCAAAAAGCGGGGGGGGGGGGGGGGGGGGCGGGGTTTTTTTTTTAAAAAAAAAAAAAAAAAAAAAATTGGGAAAG
>NC_036249.1:24686853-24713527 GCF_002742605.1 Olea europaea var. sylvestris | reverse complement strand
ATTGCTATTCATCAAAAAGCAAAAAAAAAGCTGATTTGGCAAGGGTTTGGGAAAAACTATTTCCATGGAAAAATTCTACCATCAAACATGTCAAAAAGTGGGAAATGGCCCGTTTGGTATCCAATTTTTTCAAAATGCATTTTTTCTCTATTCTTTTCAACCACACATTCTTTATTAAAATAATATTACACGTAAATAAAAAAAAATTCCTTATTTTTCAACCACACACTTCCATCAAGTTACTATTTTAAAATGCATTTTTACTTAAAAATGGCTCTCAAACACCCTAATTTCCATTTTCCATGGAAAATAAGAGCATATCAAATAGGGCCTTAGAATCAACAACCGAAACGCTCGAGAAATTATGAGTAGAACAAGGAATTTTGAAGAAAACTTGATGATGAAGATTGAAGAAGTGACTTACAAGTTGTTTGAATAAGATTTTTTTAAGGCAACGTGGGGAGAAGAAACTAGATTTTATTAAGATTTTAAGGTGTTTGAATGGTCGAATGAATGGAAAAATTGGGAAAGCTGTCGTTGAAAACGGACCAAGGGGTGTGGGGTTTGAACAAACAGTACATGTTTTTGCTTAGTGCTGAAATGGGACATACAGACATTATTGAACTACATGTGATAAAAACAAACCAAAAAAAATTTATGTGGTACCATTCATATATATGTAGCATCCCACTTATAGGACGGAATTTTATGTTGTGATAAATAGTTGGGCAAACTCAGTTTGTATATTCTGTTGAACTTTTAGCTCATACGATAATGTTTCGATTTTAATTGTGACATGAACGGGCAAAACAAGTCTTCATTTTAGATTTTCACGAGAAAGATATTATTTGACAATGAACATTTCGTATTATTAATACACGTAAGTCACGACATTTCTCATGAGCTTATTTTAAGTAAGATCAGTGTATCTTCAATTGACATATTCCTCTTATAAGTTGTTTTCTAAAAGAAAAAATTGAATGAGCTAGTTTGGACTTTGGAGTGCTCGTACTCGAACGTATTTGTATTTTTCAACTTTGAGGGAGTACTAAACTTTTTCATTGCAGGACCACCTAACAAAGTAAAGGTCCCAAAACTTGCATAGTTGCATTAGTTGTTACTAGGCCAACTGTATAGGATGGAGAGAGCATTGGGGTAAATGTCATAACCAATTATATTAAGGACCACCACACCTATATATATATATATATATAGAGAGAGAGAGAGGCCCCCAAGGCATATCTCCCAGTGGCAAAGGGGAGGGCAGATAGGGCTCAGCGCGGCAGTGTGCAGAGTTCGATTCCCCGTAAGGTGGAATTGACTTTGTTGCAAGCGGGAGTTACCATATGGGTTAACAGCTTTGGCATATCCATGTGCTCTCCACCCTGGCTCTTGGGAGGCACATTTTGCGATTTATATATATATATATATATATATATAGAGAGAGAGAGAGAGAGAGAGAGAGAGAGAGAGAGAGAGAGAGAGAGGTTATTTGACAAACGTTATGATAAAAGTTTTAGCAGATTTTGAAAAAATGATGAAAGGTATGACTGAGATATTGATAAAAGTTGCGAATTTTATGAAATATATAGTTAAAATTAATTATTGACTTTGACTTCAACCATTTAAGTTATCCCAAACTAGCACTTAGATGTATTAACTTATTTGGTACCATAAGTTGTATCCATGAGTGAGGCCACTTGCCATGTGAAGGAACACTTAAAGAGACCACTCAAAACATCATGTAACATCTTCCATTTAATGTCTCTATCTCATGGTCCTTCAATATCTCTTACTCCATAAAAATTGCACACTAAAAATATAGGGTTTTCAAGTTCATTACAATATAGAATATGGTTATGTACACACTCAAAATGGTCGTTCGAGTTGCCTTGTCTAATATGTATAAATAGAAATTGATACAAATAAACCGACATTTTTTCAATGATATTTCAAACATCTTTGTCTAATTCCGTCTTACCAAAAAAGACTAACTTCTAACCGTCTCTCGGAAGTTTGTGAGGGCAAATCAGGTATGAAGAATGAATTTATATTCGTGTGCTGAAGTTATTGACCTGCAGCTAGACGATAGAAGGTAAAAATATTTATTAAAAAATAAAACAAGATAAATTATATTTTTCAGAGGCCTTTAAAAGTTAATTGGTTGGAGTAATGATTACAAAAAATTATTGGGGAAAAGAGAAAAGAGAAAAGTGGAAGATGCTTTAGCCTCTTAGAAGTTGAAAAGGGATAATCCTAAAGGTTTGTGGATAGAATTGGATAAAGAGCAAATGAAAAGCAATATATTCCTAGACAAGACGATAAAAATTTGTTCGGTCTTAGTCATAGGCAAGATTTTTTATTATAAAAGAAAAGGTTTATTTTTTTTTATCCCAGTGATGTACATAGTATTCTTCCTTTTTCTTTTTCTATTATTCTTAAATTTTTGAATCGACTTAACTGGAGAAAAGATTTTATTGTTCTTCCTAACGAAATTAAAATAGAAATATAAAAGTTATTAGTGTTTATTGATAGTATAGTTTCTGCATTTAAATTTCTTGTTTGATCATTGTCTGTCCGTGTCAACATTTCGCTAAATAATAATAATCACGTGTCATCACGTTTACTTAAAAAAAAGTACAATTGAATTATTTCCTATCAATAATTTTGGAAAAATTATGTATATACCTACTTTTACTAAAAATAAAAATGAAAATACTTTGTTTTTCCCTTCTATGATAATTACTTATACGTTGTTCCTGTTTGGTATAGACTAAAAATTAATAACAAAATTTAAGTTAAAGTCAACAATTAATTTTAAACTACATATTTGATAAATTCACATTTTTTCAACCACACATTCATCACTTTTTATCAAAATTTGCTAAAGATAATTAAAACTTTTCAAAAATTTCCATCATATAAGATATGCCTATAAATAGTAAAATACTAAACACAATCAAAATAGGCGGTATAAAGCAAAACTTTGCATCTCGATAAATTTTTATTTTCCACAACTTTGTAATCATTAAAGGATGATACGTGGTAACTTCACATTTAAGTCATTTTCTTATTAAAAACCCACCTGGCAGACCCCAGAACAGAGAAAAGGCAATAGTGGAAAAGACAAGGGAAAATAAAGCTTCATATAGGTAATGGAAAAAAATTAAATTTAGGGAGAACTTCGTAACTATGACATTAATAGCTAGTTTGATAGAATTTATTTTGGAATAATGAGTTATTGAACAGTATTTTTTGAAAAATATATGGATAAAAAGTAAAAAAAATTATTAATTTCTATATAAAATATTTTATTGTGTGAATAAATTGAAAAATGATCATGTAACAAACAATTTAAATTATTAAAGGATGATAAACATGGGCTAAGTATCACTCATTTCAAAACTAAAAACAACTGAAAATTAGATAATCTAATACATTTAAGATTCCATTTCATAAATCATATACAAAATTTACTCTTTCGAAAATCAGATTTCTTTTTATTAATCCATATATGTAAAAATTAATTAATTTACCTACACAATTCAAAACAAGATACACACAATATACAAGATTTCCTTTTAAGTAAACAACCAATTTCTTTCATTCACTCTCAATTCTCTCTCTCTCTCCATTCTCGCCTATATCTATCTCTCTCTCTCTCTCTACATCCTCGCCTTTTTCTCTCTGACGAAAACGACGCTATCAGAACAATCCATTTGTCGACGGCAGGTGATGCACGAAGCGAACTATGATTTCTCCCTCTGATCTGTACCTTTATCAGAGTTTGGGTGTTTTTCTAGGTGATTGATTGTGTTGTGAACGTTGTAATAGTGGTGGCGATTCAATGGTGGGGTACGGTGGTGTTGGTAGTGGCACAGGCACTGGGTGACTGGATTTTGAGATTGTTGACTGTTGGGGCTATGAGATTGTCAATGAAGATGAGGGTGGATAGATTTGTGCTTGAGTGGCTGCCGACGGGGTGAAGAATATTGGTGGACTGGGGTGATCGACGGCGATTTTATAAAAGGTATGTGGTGGTGGCCAGGTAAGGTTTGAGTGAGTAGAGGTATGTTTTCTGATTTGTTAGGTTTGGATGGATACGATTTTGCAATCGTGGTGCAGCAGTGTGGATAGTGGTGGTGGTGCGGTAGTGGTGGTTGTTGACCTCAGAAATTGGACCCTCCACGTGGTCAACCAATAGCTACTTCACGTATTCTTCCCTGCGCACAATCAACGCATGGTCAAATGCACACGACCGGAACCAGCGGGGGTAGCGACGGTTGTATATACTTCGACGGTCAAGTTAGGCTCAGGTGATTGGAACAGTACCAAGGTAGTGCAAAATAGTGGGAGGAGAATATATGTTTGCTTGCTATGGAGTGCTAAGTAGTAAGAGTTTTATTATCTTTGCCTTTTGCCAAGCCTTGGGTATTTATAGGTGAGGAGAGCCGTTGGATGTGGGGCACGTGTATGCATCTGACGGTATGAGGCGTCTGCTCATAGGCGTCAATCAGTCGCGTTTATAGAGTGGACGGGTAATTACTTCTCCCAAGTTGAGTTGACATAAAGTTGATACGTCACATCGACTAGTCTCATGGAGATATCAAATCACTTTAAACCTTAGATACAAAAAGGATTCTGACAAAGATCTCATTCTGAAATTAACGACGGATCCTCTGGCAGAGGTTCTCGGAGTGCATTTCGCCTTGGATTCAGGAGCGAGGGTGCTTCGGTCAGTCCCTCAGAATTGCTTATGCCTCATAGTGTGATAGCAAATCGTCACCGTTGGTGAAGTCACTTCGGAACCACTTCGGATGAGTATTCCACATCTCGCATGATGTGGTGGTGGACTTTCCAAAGTGGTTCAGATAGGGGCGTAACAGTGATCCCCCAAGTTCAAGTATGAATATTTATATCATGGGTGGACTTGTCTTCCCGATCGGGTATGTATGCCTCGAGATGGAGATCGTGATTTGTGAGAGCTTTGAGGGTCGTTTGTCTGTGTTCGCCGAAGCATTGATCCTGGGCCGATGCGCTAAAACTTCGCTACTGCGGGAGGAAAAAAATTATGTGAGATCGAGGTGCTGCCCAACTAGACGACGCGTAAGGAGATGACTAAAACTTTGTAAAGTTTAGGAGGAAACGCAGCGACCGAGGCGATAACCCACAGGGGACTCCGCGTCAGGTACATCTACACTTTGTAAAGTTGAGTGAGGAGCTCATCTACCACCATTGCGCTGGCCCACAGGGGACGACGAGTTGGGAGTAGGGCTGGACATGGTCCGGTTCGGTTCGGTTCTAACGAGAACTGAACCGACTCGAAATTTTCGGGTATTTAGTAAGTGGAACCGTTGGGTCCAAATTTAATTATGGAACCGTTCGGGTTCGGTTCCATTCGGCTCGATTCGGTCCCATTCGGTTCCGTATTATAATTAATTTTTTTAATATATACAAAGTTACGTTAATTTAATTAATGATATATTCAATATTAGCTCTTACAAAATAACGTAATTCAATCTTATGTGTTTCACGTCTATCTTTGCTGAATTCTTCATAAATTTGATTATTAAAATCACAGAAAGAGAAAGATAGCGAGCTCAAAATAATTAAGAGAAATGTTGTAGAGTTTTAATTCGATTTTCTCCCGTAGTAATGACACTACAGTAGAATAATAGATTTAGATAAAATTGAGGTCAATTTGATTAAGTCGATTTTGAACTGAATATTAGAAATTGGAAAATCATATTTTGTAGTTTGAACTAAATTAACTAGTTAACAAATTTATTTAGAAAAAATAAAATAATTTTACTTATTTAAAATAAATTAATTTAAAAAATTACGGAGATTCGATTCTTCGGGTCTTGGCCTAGAACCGAGAACCGAACCATACCCATCGGTTCCTGATTCAAATATCCGTTCGGGTATTTAACTTGAGAAGAACCGTCGGGTACGGTTCTGTTCGGTTCGGGTTCGGTTCGGTTCGGAAGTTTTGTCCAGCCCTAGTTGGGAGATGGTTAAAACATTGTAAAGCTTAGGAGGGAACGCAGCGATCGAGGCGATGACCCACAGGGGACTCCGCGTCAGGTGCGTCTAAACTTTGTAAAGTTGAGTGAGGAGCTCATCTGCCACCGGTGCACTGACCCACAGTGGACGACGCGTTGGGAGATGACTAAAACTTTGTAAAGCTTAGGAGGGAACGCAGCGACCGAGGCGATGACCCACAGGGGACTCCGCGTCAGGTGCATCTAAACTTTGTAAAGTTGAGTAAGGAGCTCATCTACCACCGGTGCGCTGACCCACATGGGATGACGCGTTGGGAGATGGCTAAAACTTTGTAGTTTAGGAGAGAACGCAGCGATCGAGGCGATGACCCACAGGGGACTCCGCGTCAGGTGTGTCTAGGCTTCATAAAGTTGAGTGAGGAGCTCGATCCGAGGTAGGCTTATCTGACGTTAAATGATTTGACAGCTGTTGTGTATTTCCAAGGTGACAGTTGGGTGCTACTCCTATTCTCCTAAAAAGCTGCTGCGGCTACTTATTGTTGACGGCTGGCGGTGACCGAGGCGACGCGTTTTATGCGAGCGTGAGGGTCACAGCAAAATCTTAGGCGTAGATCAATTCTGACGTTTCATTCCAACGACCTAGATTGATGATGCGATGGACGGTCTAGATTGATTGCATTTGAGTTCAACGGCGAAGATTAGTTGGAGCGCTCTATAAAAGGCGGATTTGAGTGTTTTTTGAGCTTTTCACTCTTGCGAAAATAAAAAATCCCATTGCTCTCAAACTTCTTTGCAATTTCCGGCATTCTTCCAGCATTTTCGGCAACCACATACCGCTTTTTGACCATTTCCGGATGGGGAACACTCAAAACTCATAAGTTTTAGTAAATATTTGAGACATTTCTGTTCTGAAAATGGCTTCTGAGGGTAGTGCTAGTTCAGGAAGGGCGCTGGAGTTAGTGCGGATGGATGAGCCCATTGTGGCGACATCCTCCGAAGTAGCCGAGGCGATACTTGGGGGGGGGGAGAACATTTGGAAGAGGTCGGATAGCTCGGCAGATACGTCTGTGCATTGGGGGCATCAGATTACCCCTCTAAGCTAAAGGGGGCCGACCTAGAAAGACTTAGGACTGAATATAGGATACCAGATAGTATAGACCTGATCCTACCCGAGCCTGATGAGAGATCCTACTACCCTAGGCCCGGGTGCGTGGCGATCCTTAGGGCCGGTCTTAGGCTTCCAATTTACCCTTTCTTCCGAATGGTGCTTAGGTCCTATGGCTTAGCACCGACCCAACTGAACCCGAACTCCTGGAGCCAAATGGTGGGCTCCTAGATGTTATGGAAAGAGGCGTCACTTGGGGTGGAGATGCCCTTCTCTGTTTTTCAGACCCTCTACATTTCTAAAGTAACAGTCGGGGGGAGGGGGGTAAGACCAGGGGTTGGTATTACCTGACCTCTTGGGGTTCCCATACTCCTTTCGTGCTCAATCTGTCGAGCTCCATCAAGGAGTGAAAGAGCTCGTGGTGCTGGGCTACCGAGGAGATGGGACACGATGGAGGAGGGACCCCCTGGTACCTCTTACGGTCCCTAAGAAGTACTTGTCACTTAGTGAGTATTGTAGCTGTATTTCTTGTTTATTTCTCTTCGGTTCGGATCATAACTAACACTCGTGTTCATTTTTTGAAGGCACTTTTCCTCGGTGCGAGCTGTCCTCTGACGACTTCGAGATCATCTGCGTCATATATCAGCTGCCTCCTAAGAAGAGGTCGTTCCATCGGTTGACCAGAAAGAACCTTCATTTTGTGATGCATGACCTGATGGCCTCACAAGGTAATGTCTCAAAGCGAATACCTTTCAGTACCTCCGAGTCGTTTATACTTGTACTAATTTACTTGTTTCTTGCAGATAACTTCAATAAGAAGATGCCTCTCCGGGCCCGACTTCAAGACCATACAAAAGATGATGACTGAAGCTAGGGCCTTGAAGACCTCCTCCTCCGCCTATAAGAACAGATGGAGGACTTAGTAGATGCCAGCAAGAGGGTCCCGCCTCCAACGGAGAAGGAAGTGCTTGAGGATCCCGAGGCCAATCTGTTTCAAAAGGGCAAAAAGCCTGTTGCCCCTACGAAGCGACCAACGGTGGCAAGGCCACCCCCCGTTCTGAGGCAAACTACAATTCCTACCGGGGTGGCCATTCCGGAGAAAATGCCCGCGCCATCAGAGGCTTCCCCCGCCCCGGCCACAGTGCCAGTTGCTGCTGTGCCTCTCGCCCAGGTGCCGGGACAGCCCAAGAGGAAAAGAGCCCATCCCTCAAAAGAGATGGACTTCTTGGGCACGAACTCTGAGGAGCCAGTAAAGGAAGTATTGGAGGCTCTTCTCCCAAAAACGGCTGCAGTAGTGGTGGTCCATAATAAGTACTGGACCGAAGAGTGGAGGGACTATACTGCCTCTTCCATAATCGAGGACTTAGTGGTGGCCAATAGTGTTTGCGTGGCTCGGGCTCTGAGCACCAGCATCCAGCTCGAAGGCTTGGTGAAAGACCTCAACGCCCAGAGGGAGGACCTCGCAAAACGCCTCGAGGAGGCAATGCAATAGGGGGATGTGATGAGGGAGGCCTGGGCCAAGGCCATAAAGGAAGAGAAAGGGAGAAGAGAGGCTAAGGCCCAGCTGACGGTAGCTAAAGGAGACGCAGAGCGGCTGAAGAAGGAGCTCTATGAGGTAGAGTGTCTGGTGGCTGCTATGTCCCGAAGAATGTATCATGCCAATGAGCACCACCGGCTTGCCACGGAGGCTCTGGAGGCCTCCAATAAAGAAAAAACAGAGCTGAGGCAGAGGGCGGAGGCCCAATCTGAGGAAATTGCCTCCTTGAAGTTGAAACTGAAGTCGACAGTGGAAGTGGCTGTTCAAAATTTCATTAACCACTTCGAGGAGCATCCTCTGTACGACAACTTTACAAATTTTTGGGCCTCCTGGAGTGCCTAAGGCTTATTGGGTCGCTGAAAGAGGTCCACCCCACTTTGGACATCTCCTCTTTAGAGGTAGAGTTCGGGGGACCTACTAGAGGTCGGCCTGATAGGCTTCCCGAGGATGCTCCAAAGGCCCCCGAGGCAGGCGAGGTAGAGGCTGGCGGGAAAGGGCCTCTTGTAGAATAGGACTTATTTTGTAATGGCTTCGGCCTCTTTTGTAATTCAATTTCAAGTTAATGAAATGAAATTTTTGCCAAGTATTATTACGTCTATTTTCTTATTGTGTTGATCTGTTTACACATATATGAATGACAATCACTTAAGATTAAGCGCCTCTTAACAATAATCAGAAGATCGGATCACTTAAGTAAACATCAAGCGCCTCTTAACAATAATCAGAAGATTGGATCACTTAAGTAAACATTAAGCACCTCTTAACAATAATCAAAAAATCAGATCACTTAAGCAAACACATTGAAGGACTGTGGTAACAATTTACTAGCCGATGTGACAAAGAACTGAAGTATCATTACTTAGAGAAGTTACATTACCCTTTACTAAGGCATTTTCAGCACTTAGTAAACTAGGGAAATTACAAACGAGATCGGATCAGGACATACATTTATCAGACATCATTGAGATCGGATCGGAACAAAAGCTCATCACTGATAGTACCTCCTCAAGTGTTCGATGTTCCATTGATGAGGTAGTACGTTCCCTGTCAATTTCGAAAGTGCCAGGTCGGGATTCCCTGTGGATGCGATAAGGACCCTCTTAGTTCGGTCCCAACACTTTGGACCCGGTTGGCTTTGATGACTGGAAGACCCTTATGAGGACTAGGTCCCCCAGACGAAGAGTTCGGTTTTTGACCTTGGAGTTATAATAGTAGGTCATCTTTCTATGATACTTTGCTAAATTCACTTGGGAGGTATCCCTCCTTTCTTCAAGGAGGTGGAGTTCGTTTACTCGGGTCTCGTCGTTACTGATTCCGTTGAAGTGTATTCGACGGTGCGATGGGACCCCGACCTCGATCGGGCTCTTGGCCTCGACTCCGTAGGTCATTGAGAATGGTGTTTTCCCTGTTGCAGTTCGGCTTGTGGTTCTGATGGTCCAGAGGACGTGGGGCAGCTCGTCGACCCAAGCCACCTTTGAGGTGTCAAGCTTCCTTTTCAGAGTATGCTTGATAGTTTTGTTTACTGCCTCAATTTGTCCATTTGCTTGCGGGTGATAAGGCGTTGAGAAATTCTTTTTTATCCCCAGTTCGTCGCACAATATTGCATTTTTCTCTGCTGTCGAATTGCCTCCCATTGTCGGACACTAAGGAGTGGGGAATGCCGAACTTGCAAATGATATTTTTCTAGATGAATTTCGTAGTGTTCGCCTCGGTGATCTTAGCAAGAGGTTCAGCCTCGACCCACTTGGTGAAGTAATCAATGGCGACAATGGCGAAAGTCACGCTTCCTCTTCCTTTTGGGAGTGGACCAATGAAGTCGATGCCCCCACTTGGCGAATGGTTAGGGGCTGGTTACTACGGAGAGGTTTCGAGAAGGCTGCCTTTGAATATTTGAGAAGCGCTGACACTTGTCACATTTTTGGACAAACTGACAAGCATCCTTTTTCAGGGTCGGTCAGAAGTAGCCTTGACGAAGAACCTTGTATGCCAGAGCCGTTCCTCCAGAGTGATTTTCGCAGATTCCCTCATAGATTTCCCTAAGTATATATGTGGCCTCTTCGCCTCCCACACATCGGAGAAGTGGTGAGGCGAAGCCTCTTTTGTAGAGCATATCCTCTTTCAGGACAAAGTGCGCAGCACTTCTTCTTAAACTTTCTCGCCTCGCTTCTAGAAGCAGGTAGTGTTTGATCCTTTAGATAGGCGATGATGGATTGCATCCATACGGGGCGCCTTCTATCCATAACACCTCTTCACCTCCGAAAATGGAAGGCCTCGATAAGTGCTCAATGGGTACAATCTTTAGTAGCTCTGAATCCTTGCTGCTGGCCAGTTTGGACAGGGCGTCTGCATGAGCGTTCTCTAAGCCCGGGACTTGAATCAGCTCAAACCTTTCAAAATGAGGAACTAAGTCCAGAACCAATTTCAAGTATGCAACCATGCTACTGTCTTTGACCGCGAAGTTTCCATTGACCTGGCTCACTACAAGCTGAGAATCACTGCTTGCTAGGAGCCTTTTGACCTGCATTTCTCTTGCCAGTCTAAGGCCTGCTAGAAGGGTCTCATATTCGACAGCGTTGTTCGAGGCTTTGAAGCCGAACCTTACTGCGTAATTTAGCTTGTGGCCTTCGAGGCTCTCCAAGACAATCCCTGCCCCAGAGCCAGCCTCTCTTGAGGATCCGTCTACGAACAGTTTCCACGTCGGGGGCTCGGCTAGCTCCATTGTCGCCTCTATTTCTAGGGCTTTAGCAAACTTAACCACAAAATCTGCAAGGGCCTGTCCCTTGATGGCAGGTCGAGGTTGGAACAGTAGGTTAAACTCGCCGAGCTCGATCGCCATTTTAGCAGGCATTCTGATGTATCTGTTTTCTGCAGCATTTGCTTCAATGGGAAGTTGGTGAGAACCTCAATCGAGTGGGCCTGGAAGTATGGCCTCAGTTTCCTTGAGGCTGTGATGAGGGCAAGTGTCAATTTCTCCATGTCTGGGTAGCGTGTTTCGGATGGGAGGAGTGTTTTACTGATGTAGTATACTGGTAATTGGCGTTCATTTTCTTCTCTAACTAGGACAACGCTGACCGCCACATCTGAAATCGCTAAATACAGCAGCAGTGACTCTTCCGGTTGAGGTTTCGACAAAAGGGACGCCTCTTCGAGGTGCTTTTTCAGCGCCTGGGATGTTTCCTCGCACTTAGAAGTCCATTGGTACTTCTTTCCTTGCTTAAGCACATTGAAGAAAGATAAGCTCTTATCTATAGCCCTGAAGATGAAGCGATTGAGCGCGACTATCCGACCATTGAGGCTTTGGACCTCCTTCGATTTCTGAGGTGACCTCATTTCCAGCAAGGCCGTTATCTTTACTGGATTTGCTTCAATTCCTTTTTGGTTAACAAAATACCCTAAGAACTTACTCGAAGCCACCCCAAAGGTGCACTTGAGGGGATTCAACTTCATTTTATACTTTCTAAGTATCTGAAAGGTTTGGTCAAGGTGACTTACGTGTTCGCTTGCCTAGAGGCTCTTGACTAGCATGTCGTCCACGTAGACCTCCATGGTTTTGCCAATGAGTTCAGCAAACATCATGTTGACCAGTCTCTGATATGTAGCTCCGACATTTTTCATGACTTTGTAGCAGTAGAGTCCTCTATCTGTAATGAATGATGTAGCTTCCTCATCAGGTCGGAACATGGGTATCTGATTGTACCCTGAATATGCATCCATGAAACTCAATAGTTCATGTCCAGCAGTGGAATCCACAAGTTGTTCTAGCTTTGGAAGTGGGAAGCTGTCTTTAGGGCACACATTATTCAAGTTGGTGAAGTCTACGCACACCCTCTACTTCCCACTGGGCTTTTTCACCAGGATCGGGTTGGATATCCACTTTAGGTAGATGGCTTCCCTTATGAAGCCACTGCGGCTAAGCTTGCCTACTTCGTCTTTGAGCACCTCGTAACTCTCTAGGTTGAGGGCATGTCTTTTCTGTCGATGAGGGGCACAGGAAGAGTTGATGTTAAGATGGTGGCAACTGATCCTTGGATCTATTCCCACCATGTTTTCATGCTTCCAAGCGAAGACATCCAAGTTGCTTTTCAGGAAGCTTATCATCTCTTCTTTTGCTTCAAGAGACAGTGCCTTCCCTATTTGCAAGACTTGACTAGGGTCCTCTGAGCTGACGGAGAAATTTCAAGTCATTTGGTTTAGAGTCAATTATCCAGGGATCTAACTCATCAAGAGGGTGTCCTTGTTCAGGAGCCTCTTCCATGTCGACATCTTCCTCCTGTTCGAAGGTATGCCCTTGTTCAGGGGCATAGAGTGTTTTCACGTCCATACTGGCTTCATTGACAACTTCAGTTATGATCACGTTAACAGTTCGGGGCTCCAACTTTCTCAGAGAGTTCAAGTAACATGCCCTGGAGCCCATCTGGTCGCTTCGGACCGTAGCTATCCCATGTTCAATTGGGAATTTCATACACAAGTAGTGGATGGATATGACAGCCCAAAGATCTTTCAAAACGGGTCTGCCCAATACTCCATGATAGGCCAATCTGTGGTCTACCACT
This sequence comes from Olea europaea var. sylvestris, assembly GCF_002742605.1. Classification (NCBI taxonomy): domain Eukaryota; kingdom Viridiplantae; phylum Streptophyta; class Magnoliopsida; order Lamiales; family Oleaceae; genus Olea; species Olea europaea. Next base: position 24,700,327 of record NC_036249.1, on the reverse strand, counting down.
AAGAATTTCATGAAATGTTGGGCCATTAGGGGTGCTGAACCCATCTCGATGGGCAGAGTGATCCGCCTTCGTGGGATGATGCTGTCTCCAGTAAATCCTAACAATGGGTCGGTCATGGGGATCAACCCATTTTCAATTTGCATTTTGTCGAAGGTGGAGCCGAACGGTATGTTCACCGAACTTCCATTGTCGACGAGCATGCGTTTGAGTCCGTTTCTAGCCACTACGACTCCCACAACCAATGCGTTACAATGGGGATGGTAAACTCCTTCTGCATTTTCCTGGGAGAAGGTGATTGGGGCCATCTTATTGGCCGTTTGTGACTCGTTGACAATGTAGGTAATCATTAGCGGGTCCTTTGCTTCCCTTGTGTAATTCCTTTGGGCATTCCTGGTGTTGCCATCGATGTGGGGTCCCCTAATAATTATTTCGATCTCCCCGATGACTTGGCTCCCAGAGAATGGGGCCTGATTGCTCTGTCTAGACTGTCCTCGGTCCCTTGATTCTCTTCTCCGGGGTGATTGATCTCTATGCCCTCTCTCTCCCCTGTTCGGGAAGGCGGCTCTGTGAGAATATTCGCTCCTGCTGGAAGGACATGGGTTACTTCGATCCGGGCATCGATTAGCGTCTCGACACTCACTGGTGTCTTGCCCATAGAGTTGGTGGAATGTGCAAAACATTGCCCCTTCCAAGGGCCTATTTGATCGCTTCTTCTTCTTCTTCTTCTTCTTACCATCAGCGCTTCCAGATGGTCCTGCTTTGTCGGGAGTATTCTCGTATGCCAATACTGGCACTACATTCAGTGTGGCGGAGGCTAGTGCCTGTCCGGAGGTGGGTGCTATTGTGTGACCTGCTTGAGTCCATTGTTGAGTGACAAGGTGCGCTACGGGTCCTCGACCTACTTGCCTCTGAGGCGAAGAGAGTCCCTACGCGGCGTGGTTTCGGTGATCAATCATTTCTTCACTGACGATTTCCACTCTCATAATTTTCACCAGTTTGTCATAGGTGGCAGGATTCTTGCTGCGCACTTCCCTCCAAAACAAAGTGTTCATGTTGAGGTCGCTTTTAAAAATCGAAAAGGCTTCTCTGTCAGTGACCTGTTCGCAGTATGTGATTTTGTCTGTAAATCTGGCGAGATAACTTTTCAATGTCTCTCCAGAGGCCTGCCTCATATCTTGCAGGCGTTGCACTGGGGTCTCTCATTCTCTGCGTGAGAGGTATTGGTTCAAGAATACTTTCTTCAAATTTGGCCAACTCCTAATACTCAGGGGAGGAAGTCTGTTATACCACACTTCAGCCGATCCGCCCAGGGTTAAGTGGAAGGCTCTACACTTCAAAGTAAGCGAGGCTCCCCTCAGGCTCACCTGTGTCATGTACTTGGTGAGATGCTTCTCCGTGTCCCCTTTTCCATCATACTTGGGGATCTTAGGGGGCATGAAGTTTGCTGGCATTGGGAAGCTTCAGATCTCTCTTAAGAAATGGATGTTATCATCATCATCATCGTCAATTTCATAAGATCGACAAGGTCCATCTGACCCTTCATCATCTTGGATATCCTAGGGAGGTGGAGGTGCTTCTCCTCGGCTCCCCCAATCGACTAGGTTATTCCTATCCCTCCTATTTCTAAGAGGAAGAGGTGCCTGTTCTTGCTCCTGGTCTTGCCAAACTGATCTTCGCACTGAGCAAACCCTATTGCTAGAGTCCTGCCCTATTCGGCCGAAGACACTTACTGATCTTTGTTCCTCATATTCTTGAGGGAAATTGTCCCCTAGCTGTGGTTCTGCCGGCTGGCTTCCCTGTACAAAGGATGTGGCCTGCGCACCCACTTCTCTTTCGAGGGGACGTTCTCTGTGCCGACTCATATGGCCTCGGGAACGAGATACAGAGGCTTCCTGCACTGGGTAAGATCCTCGGGACATTTGAGAGCCCTGATGACCTCGGGCTTGCATGAGAAGTTCATGCATCGCCATATTTTGAGCTGCGATGTCTCTCATGCCCGCCGTTATTTGAGTCATTCCTTCAGTGAGCATGGCTGTTCTTTCACCTCGGCGACGTCGGTGATGGGTTCTCTGGTGAGTGATATTGTTATGGAGCACCTCTTCTTCAAAGGGCTTTCTCATGGGGTTATCGTCTTCATGGCTGGAACTCATTCTATCTCCTTTTTCAAAGGTGATGAGAATTTGGATTATAACTCGACTTTGTTCTTTTTCAAGAACGTGCTCTTTTTAGGGTAAGTCGCTAGTTTTTCGGTGATTTCTTCTGTGGAGAATGCAGAACTTTGAACGGGAAGCTACCCACAGACGTCGCTAATCTGTTGACCTCGAAAATTGGACCCTCCACGTGGCCAATCGATAGCCACTCCATGTATTCCTCCCTGCGTACAATCAACGCACGGTCAGATGCACACGGTCGAAACTAGCAGGGATGGCGGCGATCGTATACACTCCGACGGTCAAGTAAGGCTCAGGTTATTAGAATAGTACCAAGGTAGTGCAAAATAGTGGGAAAGAGAATATATGTTTGTTTGCTATGGAGTGCTAAGTAATAAAAGTTTCATTACCTTTGCCTCTTGCCAAGCATTGGGTATTTATAGGTGAGGAAAGCCGTTGGATGTGGGGCACATGTATACATCTGATGGTATGAGGCGTCTGCTCATAGGCATTAATCAGCCGCGTTTATAGAGTATGCGGGTAATTACTTCTCCCGAGTTGAGTTGACATAAAGTTGATACGTCACATCAACTAGCCTCATGTAGATGTCAAATCACTTTAAACCTTAGGTGCAGAAAGGATTCTGATAAAGATCTCATTCTGAAATTGGCGGCGGATCCTCTGGTAGAGGTCTCCGGAGTACATTTTGCCTCGGATTTAGGGGCGAGGGCACTTCGGTCAGTCCCTCATAATTGCCTATGCCTCGTAGTGTGATAGTAGATCGTCACCGTTGGTGAAATCACTTCGGAACCACTTCGAATGAGTGTTTCACATCTCGCATGATGTGGTGGTGGACTTTCTAAAGTGGTTCAGATAGCGGAACACTTCAGATAAACGTTCCACACCTCGCATGATGTGGTGGTGGACTTTCCGAAGTGATTCAGATAGGGGCGTAACAGTGGTCGTGGAGTTTTTTGGTTGTTGGAGTAGTGTGGTTGTGGTGCGGTAGTGTGGGTAATGGTGGTGGTGGTGTTTTTTGTTTTGTTGGAGTAGTGGTGGTCTTGGGGATTTAGGTGGTGGATTTGGCGAAGTGGTGGTCGGCTGTATTGCAGTGGATGAAGAGAGTGTTTGTGACCAATTTGATCAACAAATCGTTAATTCATAATCGGTAAATAATATGTGACTGAATGTGTGACTGTGACTTACAATTGATTAAGTTGTGACTGAAAAACTAATAGTGACTAATTAATTTAATAATTTGCAATGAATAAATGAGTTGTGACCAATAAAAATTTTGATTCTGTGACCAATGAATAATTTGTGACCCATAAAATTTTTTATTCGTGATGAAAAATAATATGTGAACTATAAAATTTTTGATTTATGATTGAGAAATATGTTGTGATCAATAAATTGATAAGTTGTGACTAACAATTAATTTGTGACTAATCAATTTTTTGATTTGTGACCGATGAACAAAATGTGACTTACAAAAATTTTAAATTGTGATCGTAAAATAATTTGTGATATAAAATTTCTGATTTGTGACCAAAAAATAATAAGTTATTAATTAAATTGTTAATTCGTGACCAAATTGTATAGTTCTGTGACCTAAATATATTTACTTAATAAAATAATAAAATAAATAAATAAAGTCAGAGATAAATTTTAATAAAAATCTAATTTTTTGAAGTTTGAAAGTTATTTTCTTGATTTTGAAATGTGTAGTACTTAAACTCTTACTTATGAAATTTTCCCTAAAAACAAATGTTTCAAATTTCAAAAATCATATATTTATTAAATTTTGTTTATGATTTAATTAATTAATTATAAATTTTATTAATTAAATATATTAAGGTCATAGATTTATAAGATTTGGTTACAAGTTAACGATTTAATTCGTCAAATATTATTTTTCGATTACAAATCAAAATTTAATATGTCACAAATTATTTTAAAGTTACAATATGTTCATCGATCACAAATAAAAAATTTATAAATCACAATTTATTTATCAATCACAAATAACAAATGTTATAAGTCATAATTTATTATACGGTCACAAATTATCAAATTATCGATCACAGATTAACAATTTTTTCGATCACATGTTATTTCTTGATCACAATTTAACAAATTATGAGTTACAATCACATTTTTTAAACCACAAATTAACCAATTAACTAGTCATAATTAATTAAATAATTGGTCACATACAGTCCTCTTTCCACCCCATGCCACACTTTACCCCAAGCACAACCACCGCACTACCATTACAACCACCACCACCATCGCGATTGTCATTGCCGCTAGCACCAACTACAAACACAACCAACAAAATCTATCCCATAAAAATAACTAGTACTATCACAACCTCACTAGTATCCCCAACATCACCACCATCAAACGAGCTCCGCCAACACGACAACCAAATACCAAGATCCAAATCTATACCATCACCGTCATCATAATCACCACCACCACCATCACCATTTACATAACACCAACAATAGTCACCAATAATCACCAACAAAAACACCCAACCTCTGGTAAAGGTACAGATCAAAAGAAGAAACCACAACACAAATATCATAGAGACTGCAGCATAGTGCTGTGTCACGGCCTATAAGTGCCGCTTTGAGCTGCTGCAGTAACTTTCACGGGCCACTTCGTGCAGCGGTGGCACGTGACGCTGTCACCGCCTATAGATAGAGAATGGAGAAGGAAAGGAGGGAAGATAGAGCATACAACAATGCCATTGCAACGGAGCCACTTCGAGCTGCATGTAGTGATAGGTACATGTCACTTCATGTGGTGGTGGTGCTACGTTGTCGACAATAGAGCTGCCTCGCATAGAGATACTCCCGTAGGTTGCTTTTCGACAAAGAGATAGAGGCAAGAGAGAGAGAGAGAAGTGATGGAGAAATAATTTAGGGTTTGAAATTGTGTAAAGTAAATTAATTAATTTTACCATATATTAATTAATTAATTTTTAAATATATTAATTAATAAAAAAATCTGATTTTTGAAAGAGTAAACCTAATGTATGATTTATGAAATGGAATCTCTAAATGTATTGGTTTATGTAATTTCCGCATTAATTTATCCACATACACTAATAGGGCTTTTGGGCTTTGCGTTACAGGGTTGGATATATAATGGAGGCCCAATCATGAATGCACGTTTAAAGTGGCCCATTACTGACACATAAGCTCAACCCAAGAGACCTAGTCAATGTCGGAAACGACAAAAAGTTGTTACTTAGTAGGTCAGCGAAGAAACTTCGCACCATCCTTTTTGTTAATTGTAATTAACTAACTCTATTTCTGTCCTTCCTCAGACAATTTCAAACAAACATTTCTCAAAAAATAAAACTCTCCTTCTTCTCTCTCTCCTCCAATTGGGTTCTTGATTTTTTCCACCTAGGTGGAAAAATCTCGTCTTTTTCTCTTCTCCTTCCCCCATCCAATTGGAATTTTTATTTTTTATTTTTTTCGTTTATTTTTTACTAGAGAGAGAAAAAGAGAAAGAGAGAGGCATGAATCCGAACTGGGAGTTGAAGAATTGTTGCCAGCATGATCAAAAAGTTTTTCTTGCAACAGTTGGTGTCTTCACTCTCGTCATTCTCGCTGTTCGTTTTTTTTTTTTTTTCTCTCTCTCTCTCTCTCTTTAGGCTGTTGTCCTTTCTAGTATCTTTTATTTTTTATCATGTTACTTTTGGGTAGATTCAAAGTACAGTGCCTTTTGCAATGTATAATCCTCTTTTATGTATGTATTTTTTTCATTAATTTCTGTCAAGCATAAATTTCAAAAATTATGAACTTATGATGTTGCTTCCTTTTAAACTTGTTTAATTTTTCTTTCCCTTTTTGTTTTATTGGATTTCGTAATCGCTGGTTACATGATCTGAAGAGCCAAGGAATAATAAATTGATATAATCTCTGTAAAAACATCCCATTGTTATTTTTTTTTTTTTTTCATTCCGAGTCAATTGGAATGTAATTTATGACTTACGAGTTAAGGTTGCTGATAAATTTATTTGTTAGTTTTTGGAAAGAGCTGTATTGTCAATAATCTCTGCAATCCTACACGCCCGATTGAATATCATGTAAGAATCAGTTTCTATAGCTAGACTTTGTCGACTTCTCAAGCTAGATCAAGATCTGGTTGATAATTAATGGACAAGAAAATATTGGCAAGTTATTAAAGCTGTTCAAGCTCGACTCTCTCGTAGTTTGTTGAGAAATTGAGCCACGTCTGGACTAAATTTTAGAGGTCTTACTATAATCCAGCAGGCTTGAAAACCTATTTTTGGGTTGGCACGGCTCAATTGCAATCCATGATGAAGGAAGGCTGAAAATATGCTAATTGAAGGGCTGTTAAATTTTTCACAATTTATGCAGCCACGGTAAGCAATTACCTACATTGAGCAATCAGTTTTCTTTGTTATTCTATATTAGACATTGGAAAAGACATTCCTTTGAGTTGACAATTACAGCCATTTAGCAATCAGTTTTCCATGTTATTTAGATGTTTCCATTCAATTTTAAGCATGTCGTAGGATGTTTTAAGCAAACGAAAGAGCTCTCTATTGATATTTTATTTTGTTCTTCTTTATTGGGTATATTTGTGTAACCCATTTTTTACTTGAGCTCTTTGATGAGATTCCTGATACTAACAGTTATTTCTACTATGCTTATAACAGTTATGGAGGACATTTTTACTAACACCTTTTAAGCTCATTACTGTATTTCTTCATGAAGCAAGTCATGCAATTGCTTGTAAGCTCACTTGTGGTAAGGTAAAAGCTCTTTCTCCATATCGTTTCTAGGCATTGAGGTAGAAGCTCAATTCAATATGTTGAAGTCGAAAGAGAATTGTAGGAGAAAGGTACATAGCATGCTTGTACACATAAAAGGAAATTCAGCCCTTGTTTGATACCCGTATTTTCTCAAGATACCTTTTTCTCTCTCTTCTTTTCAACCACACATTCTTCAATAAAATAATATTACACGTAAAACTAAAACTTTTTTTCTTATTTCTTAACCACACATTCTTCATCAATTAACTATTTCAAAATTTAGTCTTAATTAAAAAAGGGAAACAAACAGGGGCTCAATATGTTGCATTCATAAATATGAAAATAGAATATCATGCGGTAATGATCTAATTTGAAATTGAGAATAACAAAGTATGTATGTTGTAGTTACTGCAGAGACTCAATGGATAAACTCTTATGATTCTATTGAGGGAAAAGCATATCTATATTTCTAGAACTGTTGCTACATTAACACAGGGACATCCTTTCAAGGAACATATAATCTATGTCACAATGGTACTTAATAGTAGTCATAAATTTATAACTTCTAAAAGACGAATCTGTATCATATGATACGGAATATAATGCTGGCATTATTCATTCCACACCATTCTGCAATCTTTGTTCAACATTCTAATTGCAAACTTTTATATCAGAGAATTTGGCTTGTTATTTGTTGTTGATTCGATCTCTTCCATCCCCGTTATTAAGCAATGATGATTGAAGATACTTGTTGCTTTCCATTACACGCGGAAAAAACTTTTATTAGATATGTAATTTTAAGTTTTTTATACATCTTTCCGTTATATTCCCAATGATACTTAAAAGTAGTTTTGTTTTTGAACAGTACCCGAATTTGTCAAATATTTTTCTATTTGATGGCCATTCTATGTTTAGGCTCAAGCACAAGTTATTACTATCATCTCATTTTGCAGGTGGAGGGTATCCAAGTCCATGCAAATGAAGGTGGGGTGACGCAAACACGAGGTGGTGTGTATTGGCTGATTTTGCCGGCTGGATGTAATACTCTTTTCTACTTAATTTTCACCCTTCTGTAATCTGAAAGATTTATTTATCCATTTATGCTAGTTTATCATGGATCACTTTGTTAAATTTGGTTAACTTCTTCATTCACTATCGTCTTTCGCTTTATTATCTGGTTGTGTTAATTAGTCATTCTCCTTTGTCCGTTATAGATCTTGGTTCATCATTTTGGGGTATGGTTCTCATCCTTGCATCAACAAATCTTCTCACTGCAAGGATTGCTGCTGGATGTCTTATTCTCTCTCTTCTTATTGTGCTTTGCATTGCTAAAAATGTAAGCTCAGTAAATAATTCCTGCTAAATAGTCAATGAGCCAATTTCAGATCATGCATGGTTATTTTAAATTTGTGATGGACTGTACTGTACTAATTTCTTGAACGTTGAACAGTGGACGCTACGGGGACTTTGCATTGGTGAGTTATGTCAATCATAAGCATCGTAATTTCATTTTACCCAAGATATTGATTCTTATTTTCCATCTTGCCAGGATTTATTATTTTTATTGGTATTATATGGGTTCTACAAGAGATGACTAAAGTTCGCATTCTCCGCTATATTATTCTATTCATTGGTATGGGCCTTGTCCTGATATTTTATTATTTCCAGAACTTCTCATTGCTTATGCGTGTTCATCTGATCTTCAGGAGTCATGAATAGTTTGTTCTCAGTTTACGGTAAGAACTCTACTTCAAGTATAATAGAATAAAGCCACTGTCACGACAGAATGAAGTGTGCTAATTTTCTATGATGCAGATATATACGATGATTTGATATGTCGGAGGGTTCACTCTAGTGATGCCGAGAAGTTTGCAGAACTGTGCCCTTGCCCTTGTAATGGTGCTGCATGGGGAGTAATTTGGTAAGTTTAATGCTAAGTGCTGTGTGTTTTTATGGTTGAAGTTGTGAATATTCGGGATTTCTTCTTATCGAAGAGCCTGTCTTGCAGGGGAATGATATCTTTCATATTTCTTTGTGGAGCTATTTATCTTGGACTTGTCATCTTGTCTTGAGGTGCTTCACTACAAAACTTCCTTGCACGGATATATTTAATGAATTTGATTCCTTTTCTTATTCAGATTTATAGTGTTTCATTTGCCAATTTTAGTGGAATGTGGAAAAGTTAATGAAAACAGTGTATATATTTGTTCCGAAACTGATGCATTTGGTAACTAGATATTACTTAGAATGGAAAAAAAAGGATTAAATTTGGTCAGATTTTGTTGTTAGTTTCAACCAAACAAATGTCGATTCTTATCACATCGAATATGATTTTTCGTTTCCTATGTAATAAATATTACATACGATTTGATTTTTATTTATTTATTTATTATTATTATTATTTTTTTCAGGATTTATGTTCAACTCTGGGAGATGGCAGGATCTTCAAAATTCTTCAATGAATTAATGTAGACCTAATTCACTAGTCTCATTCTTTTATCTCTTCTGTACGGACATATTTTTAGTTTGATTCAGATTGTACAGCAGGAGGACCGAATTCAAATTTATTTATTAATTTTTTAATATTCGTACCACTTGTTGGTCCAGAGTTGATATAATCTTGTATTTTAAAGGTTTATTCACGAACCAAAAAAAAAAAATGATTTCAGAATAAAAGATAGAATAAACGAAATTTGAACACCAGATATGTTTTGCTCCAAAATGGAGCCCAGATGTTCAGTCCAAGGACCTAATCACCCGTTGAGCCTTAATCAAGAGATATGATGGAGTTTCCACTAATTTTCACGAAGAACAGTACAAAATGTTCGAAGAAATCTCAGATTTCTTCAACTTTCTCTAGCCTCTTTTTCACACAGATTTCCTTTCAACAATATCACAAAGATGACTCGAACTTTACAATCCTTACTCAAAGGACTTTCAAAAATCATACAGATTTAGTATTACATTTCATAGAAAGGAAAAAAACGAACAGACTTTCACACAGAGAAAAAGACATAAAGTTCTAGAGAGAGTGCAACTAAAACGCCGGACGACCAAGAGCTAAGTAAATATCAAAATCAGTTGGACTGGCTATATCTAACGATAGGGGGTGTGCCACGTGTACGGCACACACCCAACCACAAGAGGCACAAAAGCGTGAAACCAGAAAACGCGAGAATATGTTAAGAGATTTGGGCCTCCTCCTATTTTCAATTAGTAGGGCCCAATTAAGAAGAAATAGTGAGGCAGCCCATCCTTTTAACATTCTCCACCTTGTTGAACTATTTCTTTATTTCAACTAGTGGATTCAAACATTTCTTGACTTCATTTAGCTCTATTGTACCTGAAAAAAAATTTAGAGTTAGTATTATTCTCAACAAATGAGTTACCGAATATCACCTAATTACAATTTAGGTTATATTCAGAATTTTCAAACAGTTTTTAAATTTATTAAGTGGCAAAATTTTTGTTCCAAGGTCAGAGGGATTATATTTTGTAGGAATTTTAACTAGATTGATTAAGCCATTTTCAACCATATTCCTAACAAAGTGAAATCTTATATCAACATGCTTTATCCTATCATGATAAACAGGGTTTTTACTTAAATGAATTGCACTTTGATTATCAGTATGAATACTAACAGATTCATTTACAAAACCAATTTCATTTAACAGTCCTCTAAATCATATGCTCTCTTTCACAACATCACATGCAGCAATATACTCAGCCTCTGTTGAGGACAATGCAACTAATTTTTGCAACTGAGATTTCCAACTAATACAAGTAGTACACAAAGTAAAGATATAAGAGGATGTAGATCTTCTTTTATCAAGATCACCAACAAAATCTGAATCAGTGTACCCCTTTAAAATTATGCCTTTATTACTTCTTTTAAACTTTAGTCCTAAGTTAATTGAGCCTTTCAAGTATCTCACCATCCACTTTATAGCTAACCAGTGAGTTTCCCCAAGATTAGCCATAAACCTACTTAGGATGCTAATACCATGAGCTAAATCAGGTCTGATACAAACCATAAGGTACATAATAGATCCTACAACATTAGCATAGGGAACCTTTTCCATTCTTTTCAATTCATCATTAGACTTAGGTGATTGATCACTAGAAAGTTTAAAATGATTTGCAATAGGTAAGGAAATAGATTTACACCCAAGCATAGAAAAATTTTCGAGTATTATATGCAGACTGTTTTAGAATTAGAGTACAGCTAGATCTGTCCCTTTCTATTTCCATACCAAGAATCCTTTTGGCTGGACCTAAATCTTTCATTTCAAATTCAGACTTTAGCTTTGATTTAATAGATTCAATTTCAAATTTATTATGACAGGCAAGTAACATATTATCTACATACAATAATAGATATATAGATTCAGGTCCTCCTGACACTTTGAAAAACAAACAGGAGTCATAGCTGCTTTTCTCAAAACCCATGGTCTAAACATATGAATTAAACTTCAGGTACCACTGTCTGGGAGCCTGTTTCAGCCCATATAGGGACTTTTTCAGCAAACAAACCTTTTCAGTTTTAGACTTTACTTCATAGCCCTTAGGCTGATTCATGTATATGACTTCATCAAGATCACCATTTAGGAAGGCTGTTTTAACATCAAACTGTTCCAGTTCCCAGTCAAAGTGGGCAATCAAGGCCAATGAAATTCTGATTGAAGTATATTTGGCAACTAGTGAAAAAATCTCCTTAAAATCCGTTCTTTCCTTTTAGGTGAAACCTTTAGCCACTAATCGGGCCTTATATCTTTTATTTTCCGTTTTAGAGTCTCCTTGTTTTATTTTAAAAATCCATTTACAGTCAACTACCCTTTTATCTTTAGGTTTGTTGACAAGAACCCAGGTTTTATTCTTGATTAAAGAATCTATTTCCTCATTCATAGCTTCCTTCCAAAGCTTAGAGTCAGGACAGTTTATTGCTTCTTCAAAATTATCGAGTTCGACGTTAAAGGAGTCTAAAACAAAAAACATGGTGACAAAGTCATTATTACTGAATCTGGTAGAAGGTATTATGTTCTTTCTTTTTCTATCCCTTGTAAGTTGATAATAAGCAAGTGATAGGTCTAATGATTCAGCCTTAGATCCTGGATCATTATGATTACTATCATTACTAGATTGAGTAGACTCCACCTCAATCAAATCATGTTGATCTATATCAGTTCCAGTTTGATCTTCCACTAAGATTTCTCTCTCACAAGTGCAGGCTCATCAGATTTAGGAGTTGATGAGCTATTACAGGGAAATATATTTTCATTGAAAATGACATTCCTACTCAATATAACCTTGTAACCATGTTGTTTTTTAACCCAAAGTCTATAACCCTTAGTCTCCTCCCCATAACCCAGAAAAACACATTTTAAGGATATAAGTTCTAATTTTCCTTCATTTTGATGTGAATAGGCAGCACAGCCAAACACCTTAAGTTTACTATAATATAGCATTTTTCCTGATCACAATTTTTCAGGAATGTTGAAATCAATAGCACTAGATGAGCTTCTATTTATCAAATAAGTTGCAGTTTTTAGGGCTTCTCTCCAAAACAGTTTTGGAAGACCAGAACTGTGAAGCATACACCTGACTCTTTCCAATAGAGTTCAATTCATCCTTTTAGCAACTCCATTTTCTTGAGGAGTGCAAGTCACAGTTCTGTGTCTTAAGATTCCAAATTCTTTACAGAAAGAATTAAATTCAGAATTACAAAACTCAAGTCCATTATCTGTTCTAAGTGCTTTGATTTTCTTATTTGTTTGGTTTTCAATCATCAATTTCCAATGTTTAAAAGTTTGAAAAGTGTCAGATTTTTGCCTTACAAGAAAAGTCCATATTTTCCTTGAAAAATCATCTACTATTAGTAGATAAAATCGATATCCACTTAGAGTATTTACAGTAGCTGGTCCCCAAAGATCAGCATGTAGATAGTCTAAGATGGAGGTGGATTTGTGAAGTCCAGTTTTGAAAGGCATTTTGTTTGTTTTCCAATTATGCAGTCTTCACAAAAATCTAACTTTTCAATGTTATTATTCCCAAAGCATCCAAGTTTGTTTAAGGAAATTAATCCCTTTTCAGAAATGTGGCCAAACCTTCTATGCCAGATTAAGGATTTGGTTAAGGAAGAGTTTAAAGCAATAACACTGTGACCTACTGAAGGTTCAGCACAAATGGTATGGATACCATTTATCTTAGGAGAGGAGATGATATTTCTGTTATCAAGGTTAGGTCTTAAAATACCTTTGTGGATCATTATGTTATAGTTATCATCTAATTCTCTCAAAGAGATTAGATTTTTTTTGAGTTCAGGAACATATCTAGTGTTTGTTAAGAATATAATTGTTGCTCAACATTAATTTTAGTTTCCATATTCTTTTAATTTGACAACTCATGTCATTTCCCATTTGGATCTTCTTCCCATCAAGTTTAACAAATTCAGAGAACCAATCTCTAATGGGGCACATGTGAAAGGTACAACCAGAATCAAGAACCTATTCTTTTAGATCCCTTT
>NC_036249.1:24678971-24681735 GCF_002742605.1 Olea europaea var. sylvestris | reverse complement strand
ACAAAATACAGTTCTTTCTATCTTTCTTAATCTCCATGCCTAAAATTTTTTTTGCTTGTCATAAATCTTTCCTTTCAAATTCAATTTTGAGTTTTTCTTTAATATAATCAATTTCAAGTCTATCATGGCAAGCAATAAGCATAGCATTAACATATAATAAGAGATAGAGAGGATTAGTCCTCCTGACCCTTTAAAGAAAAAACAAGAATCAAAATTACACTTAAGAAATCCCAGATTTTGAACATAAGCGTAAAATTTCTTATACCATTGCTTGAGGTACTTGTTTCAATTCATAGAGTAACTTTTTTAACAAACAGGCCTGTTCAGATTTTCTGTTTATTTCAAAACCCTTTGGCTAATTCATATAAATGGTTTCTTTAAGGTCACCATTTAAGAATGCAATCTTAACATCAAGTTGGTCCAATTCTCAGTTAAAGTGTGCTGTCAAAGTCAATAGAATTCTGATAGAGGTGTATTTAGTAACGGGTGAAAATACTTTACTATAGTCAATAGTTTGGAGACTTTCCAAACCACAAATATTCAGGGATTTGAAAATCAATAACACTCGAAGGAATTCTATTTATCAGATAAGTGGCAGTTTTTAAAGCTTATCCCCAAAAGAATTTTGGAAGTCCAGAACTTAGTAACATACACCTGACCTTCTCCAACAAAGTTATATTCATCCTTTCAGCAATACCATTCTGTCGAGGAGTGTATGTTACTGTTCAGAGCCGTAAAATTCAAGATTCTTTACAAATGGAGTCAAATTCAAAGTTACAAAAGTTCTTTGATCTTCTTATTTGTCTGATTTTTTATCATAAGTTTCCATTGCTTAAAAGTTTGGAGAATATCATATTTGTGTTTTAAAAGAAAAGTCCAAAATTTTCTTGAAAAATCATCTACAATTAACAGATAAAATCTGAAACCACTTAGAGTACTTACTGATGTTGGACCCCACAGGTCAACATGTAGATACTCAAGTTTGGAGGTGGATTTATGGATCCCGATTTTAAAAGGCATTTTATTTTGTTTAACAATAACACAATCTTCAAAAAACTCGAGTTTTTCAATGATATCCTTTCCAAAACATTTTAATCTATTTAAAATAGTTAATCCCTTTTCACTAATGTGGCCTAATCTCTTATGCCAAATTAAGGTTTTGTTATCATTAGACTTCACAACAGCAGAGTTATTTCCAACCAATGGTTCAGCCTGCAATGTGAAAATCCCATTGGACCTGGGAGAAGAAATTATTTCTTTAGAGTTTAGACTTATTCTGATTAATCCTTTATGGATTCTAATTTCAAATTCATCATCCAACTATCCAAGAGAGATCGGATTTCTTTGAAGATTAGACATATATCTTGTTTAGGATAGTTCAAGGGTGTTATTATTTTCTAGCAAAAGCTTTAGGTTTCCAATACCTTTTATTTGCCCATTTGAACTTGACCACCACTAAGTTTAGTAAAGTTTGTGAACCATTCTTTAATGGGACATATATGAAAAGAACACCTAGAGTCCAACACCCATTCATTTAGGTTTCTTTTAGATATGGTAACAAGAAGAACTCCATATATATATATATATATCAAATTCATTATTGCAGGCAATAGCTGCAGACCCATCTGCATTTGTTCTTCCTTTCATATCAGATATTTTCTTAAAGCAGTCTTTTACGAGATGTCCAGTTTTACCACAATAGTAACATTTTCTGGCTAGTAACTTGGGTTTTATTTGAGATTTATTTTGATTCCTTTTGGAAATTGAGGTCTTCCTTTCTTGTGTGAATTGAAATTGCATAGATTGTTCTGATTGGTCTTTTTATTTTGATTTACATTTTCCCTAACATTTAGACCTTCCCCAAACTTAGGATCTTTAGTTTCAGATTTCAATTCAAGTTCTCTGTTCCTTAAACATTATATAACAATATAAGCAGTAAGGTCAATTCTCCCACACTCTATGGCATTTCGCAGATCTCTGTAGTTATCACCCAGTGCATTTAACAAAGCAACAACTTGTTGATCTTTAGACAGTTTCTCATCACAGTCAGTTAATTCTTGAATCAATCTTGTGAATTTATCAATGTTTTCTTCTAAGCTTTAAGAGAGGTCAAATCTAAAATTATAAAATTGCCTCAACAGGTAGCATTTATTAGGCATAGATTTAGTCAAATATAGGGACTCAAGTTTGGTCCAAAGACCTAGTGTATTAGTGGCTTTTCCAAACTTTCTAATAACACTATCAGATAGATGAAAAAATATAGAGCTCCAAGCAATCTCATCTAATTCCTATCTTCTATAGGCACTAATCTTAATACCCCAATCCCATCAATAGCCCCAACACATCTTTGTTATAACAACAGAGCTCTCATTTTCTGTCGCCACAAATTAAAGTCTCCAGTCCCTCTCCAAATTTCTACCCCAAATTTTTGTGCAGTAGTCATGATTACAGATAAAGTCATGGATTCAAGTTTATATGCCATACATGCTATATAATAAGTATAGACGGTGAGAGAGAACAATAAAGATTTCAATGTAACAATCTAATATGAAGATACGCAGTTAATCAGCAAGAGCAATTTAAATCAGATCAAGCTGCCAACTTGAAAAGGTCTAAGGAGTGGTGACCCATTAGTCCACTACCCCTCAGATTCCTAAGTCCTCGCAGGAGACCTTGGATAAAGGAAGATAGCAGTAGATCACTTACCTTAATAACCAACTCAAAATAGACAGAACACAGTCTAACAATTGACTAAAAAGTGAAA
>NC_036249.1:24646591-24678871 GCF_002742605.1 Olea europaea var. sylvestris | reverse complement strand
AAGTTGTTAATTTTTATTATGTTAAAAAAATTTAATCACTTTTTTGCATTTATGATTTTCAACGTAATCAAACACTAGCATTTGTTATTATAGGGTTTCTAGACTTGGAGAGTTACACTAACTATTTTTCCTATCGCGTCATAGTTTTCACAAGACCTTTCAACTTGACATCCTCGATACTGAACTTAAAAATTGGAACCTACGTTGCTCGTCCCTCTTGAATATCTAAGAGACCACTTCCAATGCTCACTAGCAGTAGGACTCGGATTAGATATAAACCTGTTTGGTGTACTAATTGAAAATATTAGGTCAAACCTAGTACACACATTCAAATTCATTAGAGAATTAGTGGCATTTGAATATATAGAGGGTGTTTGACACTCATTTTTAAGGAAAAATGAATTTTAAAATAATATATTGATGGAAAATGTGTGGATGAAAAGTTTTTGATTTACGTATAATAATATTTTAATGAATAATACGTGGTTGAAAAAAAGAGAGAAAAATGAATTTTGAGTAAAATAGGAATCAAACGGGACCATAATTACAGTCGTGCATACAAAATCTGGCGCTAATAATTCAGATCGCTTGATTACTTGTTCAAAAATTCAAGAACATAAAATAGAATGAATAATGCTACTTGTACTCAATAAGATTACATAATGATCTACATACAGATGAGATGTAAAATCATATTTCACCACATCATGTATATGTAAATTATTATATAAACCATTATATACATGTAACATAACCAAAATGAATTCCCCAATGATCAAACTACATAATCCAAAATCTGGCATTCCTAATTCGATCACTAGAATATTTAAATTTCATTTGTTCAAAAAATTCAAGTACGTGAAATTAAATTCTCCAGTAGATCAAACAGAATGGAATCAAATTCTGGCACTAATAATTCAGATCAGGGGATTACTTAATAAGGATACAAATTTCCCTTGTTCAAAAAGTTCAACCACATAAAATGGAATTCTGACAAAACAACGTGAATCCAAAATTTGGTGCTAATAATTTGGACAAAATAAAATATCCCAAGTGGACCCTCACTTTACAAGCACTTCCCTGTCTCATTATAAGTTTGCATTTTAAGCCTTTTTCTAGCCAGTCTACCAGTTCAAAAATTTCTCTATCACAACTCCACCTTTTCACTCTCTTTCCCCATGGTTTCCATGGAAGAATCCTCCAAGAATCTGCAGCTTCCGGTTTCTGATTCCACCGCTGGCGGCAAAGGTAGCAAGAAAAGCCCCACCATGACAAGGAAAGGTGCCTGTGCTGCCATTTCTTACATGGCTTGTGCTGGTTAGTTACAACTTTCTCTTCTTCTTCAGAACTACCAGTTTATGAAATGTCCTCTGTGTTCTTTTCCAGCTTAAATCTGTGTTTTCCAGCTTAAATTTGGGTTTTCATTTTATTGGTCATAAGTTTTTGTATGTGATATGTGGGTGTGTTAAGAGTTCCTGAAATTTGAAGTAATATTTATTTATTTCTTTCTTACTTTTTGTATCAGGATGACAGTAATACAGCACTTTTCTTCCAGATAATATTTGTCTCAGTATTATGTTATGTGTTACTTTTTATCACTGACAATTTCGTTATTAAAAATTATTGAAATGCATGTTTGGTCCCTAATCGATTGAGAAAGTAGAAGTGGGTGCTAACCTTTCAAAATAGGTGGAAAACCAGTCCTCACAGATGTTTATATTGATACTCCCTGCCTTTTCAATTAGAATCTTGCTACATGTACATCAGGATTACATAATGTCATATGACAGTTTACTATTTGTCAGTTTAAAATATATCCAATTTTTTTATTCAATCTTTTTTCACCATATGATATTATGTAATCCCTTACGTACAATTTTAATATACAAATAGCAAAATTATTTCAATTATTACATAAACATGCAAAAACAATTACAGCAAGAGTACTTTAATTTTCAAAATGTGACAGAGTAGAAATGTGATGAGACTAATAAAAAAAATTGAAGAAAATGTTACTTAATCAAGTCATACAAATAATAGGAAAAAAAAGAACCTTAATTTTCTTATTCAAAACCGAACACATAGAATACGGTTTAGCATTTTAGAGGAGGAAAAAATGATTTACTAATAGTATATTACGAAAGGATTGTAAATGAACTCATGAAAAAATTACAAACTTATAAACTATGACTTGCTCATTTGATGCATTTTCTCCTTCGTAAATCATCTCTATTTTATTAATCTAACACATTTATTTGTGTTCGTTTGTTAAATATTTATATATAAACTCGTTTTTATATATTTCATAATTTTATTTAGCCCCTGTTTGGTTTGACTAAAAAATAGATTTTTAGTAATTTTAATAGAAGTTGATGAAATATATTGTTGAAAAGTTGATAAAATTTGTAAGTCTCATAAAATAGGTGATTAAAAATGAGTTTGAAAATGGATTTTAAAAAATCGGAGCCGAGGCTTAAATAAAAATTACACATATTCACGACGATTATTGTTTTAGCTAAAAGCAATGCTCACATATAAATTTTAAGTATGAAAAGCGTTTTAAGAATGAGAAAAAAGAGGAAGAAGGACAATTTTAATATTCTTTAATAGTAATAATAAAAATAAAAAGATAAAATGATAAGTAAATATTTGGTATTTGCTGATTCGGAGAATTTGATGCCAAAAACAGACTTTGGGGAGGTTTTTGTAATTTTTGGAAAGAGAGGAGTGTATTTGTAGTTAGCTCTATGCTTTTTGTTTTTTTCCCCAATAAATCATATTTGAACTGAGTGTCATTGTCATTCATACTTGAGGCCTTGTTTCTCTACCTAACTTTTCATTCAATTTTATGCATGTTTTATCTGGTGAAACCCCATTTACCTTTCTCTTTGTGTTATGTGCCTATCAGTTTTTCTTTAAATTGTCTCAAATCAATTAACTTCTTTTTAGTTGTAAGGTCAAAGTTTACTAGAGATTTTAGTGGATATATCATGTACTGGATCTACTTAACATCCAGATTACCATTCCATGATTTTGAACATGTTAGAAACTAATTTGATACCGTCATTCATCTTGCTTATGCAATCGCATTCATCATAATTTTTGACAGTTTTCATAGGCTACTGTCATCTGCTGTTAAAACTTTCTCTTTTGTAATTTATTCTGCAGTTCTATTGGTAATATTCAACAAAGCAGCACTTTCTTCGTATAATTTTCCATGTGCAAACGTCATTACACTTTTTCAGGTAACTTTCGTGCATATGTATATCACACAGAGAATAGGCTGATGGTCACAATGTATGCATTTTTTTCCTGAATGCAAATACCACGGATAGACAGCATTAAAAAAATTTAATGGAAAAATGGGAAGAATTTCGGCAATAAAAGTGAAACGAGCCGGTTAAAGGTTCCTATAGAACCTCAAATTTTATTCTTGTGGTGATTTCAAAGTTTCGATTTCTGAAATTGAAATACAGCAAATGAGAGCTGCATAATAAAAATAAATATGAGATCAAGAATAACAAGCACTTAGAGATCTATATGAGGACCATCTTTGTGATTATTCTGTTCTTCATGAGTTTCATTCATTTTTTAGCATCAAAAACTTGTCTTGAGGCATATCTTATACAGGACATGCTATCTCTTTCTCGCGCAACTTCAAACAAACTCGCACGTCATAACACCAGCTCATACCAACACAGAGAGGCATATACAGACACACGACATCTTATTTAGTCTCCAAATGATATTCCTTCTTAGTTCAACTTCACTCTCTTCTTGGTGATCTGATCTCCTCCTTTAAGTTAGGAATAGTCTTCTTTTACGATTTTATATTGATGCATGGCCCTCTCCTTTTATTTTTTATTGTTATCCTACATGAATTCGTGATTGAAAGTTCCAAATGAGCCTCAATATCCTATGATGTACAAAACGTTGGGTCAAACAAAAGCTTAGGATTGGTACCAGTACTTTTTTGAAGCCATGTAAGGTCGGAGAAGATTGATGCTTAAAGTTCATTTCAGGATCTTAATGATTTAAGACGTATTGCCATATAATTTTAATATACAGTTTATTTGCATTGTATATTTTCATGTCCGGGTTTCATGTGGAATCCTCCAAGCTCCCGTACTTCTCCAGGAATTCGATTATAGCTGCTTATAGACAATTATTTGTCAGCTAAATTTTACTAAAAGAATTTTAGTGAAAGTTTTTGATTTCATTGATGAGGATCTTCTGCCGCTGTAGATGCTTTGTTCATGTTTGTTTCTCTACGCATTGAGATGTTGGAAGATTATTTCTTTCACATCCGATCAAACACTCGGCTTGACCAATCACCCGGCGAAACTTGTACCACTGAAGTCTATAATTCATACCCTTCCTTTGGCAATTTCATATTTGCTTTACATGGTAGGTACACCTTGGTTTACTGGCTCCTTTTGGTATCTTGCCTTTTCCTCCTCGATGTTATCTGTTTGTTTTTTTCACAGGTCATCTCAATGGAATCTATACGCGGGATCAATGTCCCTATGTACACGGCCCTTAGACGGACAACTGTTGCTTTTACAATGATGGTGGAGTATATTTTGCTGGGACAGAAACATTCGCAGTATGTTGTAGGCAGGTAAGAATTTCTTTTGCTGTCGCTTACAGTCCTTACTAAGTTTTGTTGGTGCAATTTTCACTCCCTATCATTATTAGACCTATGACCTATGATCATATGTCATTGTAGATTTTAAGGTTTTCAGAGGCAATAAATTATATGATTTTGCACTACATATGTTGTTGTTTCATGGATATAGTGTTTGGTTTTACTCGCAAAATGCTTACACGGGGTCCATCAGTGTAGGAACAATCTTTTTTCCTTCATATCTTTACTTTTCTCATCCACCACATAAAGAATTCCCAACATTTGATTTTTTATGATAATGATTTTGATTCTATTTCAGTTAAACATTGCGGGTCAATCTCTTGGTTTCTTGGGATCTGGCCTGTACGCATACTCTAAACTCAAAGGGAAGTAATGACCAAAATTTTGATTGAAAATAACGTTAACTATAGTCGAGGGCATCCCGTATTTTTGATAAGTTTGTTTGTGTTACTCAACTTGATTGAACGATCATATGATTATAGACTGCTACAAATACCATTAGAAAATTTTGAAGATGGGAATAAAGGAGATTCAAACTTCAAAGAGTAAATTATATTGAGATTATGGAGCTGTTGTAAGTTGTGGGAGATGCTAAATATTGAATGTGACATCTTGCAATATTTATTTAAGTGGTGAAGTAGTCCACCACTGGGTGGATGACCTTTTTATACATCTACTTCTTTTGAATATATATATTATCAAATGATACTACAAAGCCTCTTGTTAAGACCCTACAACTTGTAGGTTGTCGGGTGCTAGCTGTTAAGGGATACAATCCCACATCGAATAAAGATAAAAACATAAATCAACTTATAAGATTTTGGACTACTCCTCTTAATAAGATTGACTTTTTAAGATTGAACCCCAAACCTTAAAATGGTATCAGAGCCCATTAACCTCCAACGAATGACTCGATCCGATTAAAACTCAATAAATGAGCATATGAATTTCAAGATTGGTCTTGCTTAAATGAGCTATCATCTTGTGGGGGTATGTTAAATGATATAATCCCACATCGAATAAAGATGAAAATATAAACCAATTTATAAGATCTTTGACTACTTCTCTTAACAAAGTTGATCTTTTAAGATAGAATCGAAGTCTTAACACTAGCTTCATTGGTAAAAAAAAAAAAAATTCTTATATATTGGGTGGCCGTGGCCGCTCTAGCTCAAATGAATTCTTGGATCCGCCATTTGTATCCTTTCTGATTGGGAGCAAGAGGGGTAAGTTCAGGCAGTGAAAATTAATCCATAAAAATGGTTAAGAACTGTAAAAAAGGAGTCTACTTTTGATTATTTGTGGCTATAATGCTTGTAGTTAGTTTAGACAGTGAAAAGACCATGTCCCCCACAGGTGGCGAAATTAGAGCGAAAAAAGTCAAACTGAGGGAAGGATTTTCTTTCGCTTTTGGCATAGTGGGTCCAGTTTGCGCCCTCGACCCATCTACGAAATGCATAACTTCCCGGTTCATAAGTCAGGAGCAAGTGATTTTGGAAGCAGCAGATTGAGAGTTGGAGAAATTCAGAATACATAAAAATTCTCAGAGACAACTTGAATTTCATGCATGGTAAGAAAATTATTTGTTGTCTCCCCAAATTGAAAACTTATTATTGGCTAACTGCCATGCATGTTTGGTACATACCCAACACCCATATAACAAATTAGAATGTTATTCATAGTTAGCGATTGCTATAGTCATTCTTATGTGGTAGTTTGTTATTTAATGTATTAACTTGTTATTCGAGGTAACAAAAATTATCGAAAATTAATGTCTCAAATAATAAGCGGTAACATAAGGATAATTATTGCAGTCGTTGACTATAAATAACATTATTCAATAGTTTTTGTTCAACTCTAATTTGGTAGGGTTTTGTTACTATTCATCTATGAAAATTATGTACGTATAGATGAAAAGGTTGAACTTATTCCAATAAATTAAATTTTATACGAGATAATGAGAATCAAACTAGACAAAGGCACACTAAATGTTTGATTGATCTTTCTCAACCTAGACATCTATCACGTGAATTTTTGAAAGTTTAGGTTATTGATAAATAAAAATTAATATACCAAGTTAATAAATATTCTTAGTTAAAGTCTTGCGTGAAGCGACTTGTGAAACAATGTGCCGTGCCAAGCTTAGACAAATTTGTGAATAAAAAAAAAATGTTACATAAAATATTTTAAAAAATTTATACAATTAATGGGTTGGGGCTGGCCTGTACCCCCCTAAATTGCCACCTGGTGAGCGCTCGCTCAGTTGAGTCGTGAGTTGCACTCTTGGATCGAGAAATTCATGAATCGAAATCTTGATGCATATAGATACAAATGATCCAATAGGAGCAAGAATTTTCAAGAGCATTTTATTTTCGAATAGAAGAGGTGTTTACAAGTAGCGTTCGATCAATTATATAGATACTAATTGATATTCGATTGATTAGTTTGAGGATTTAAAATGCATTAAATTATAATCGTGCAAGGAAATTAGAGGTCCACTTGGCCCCTATTTCAATCGCTAAAGTTGTATATGAATGAAACAATTTTATGGAGAGAAAAGAAAAAGAGAGAGAGACCTAGGATCTGATGATGAAAGAAGAAAAATGAGAATGTGGTTGCACGCGGACTGGTCTTCTCAAATCATTAGTATATATAGTTTAATGGAGACACAAGGCCACGACTGGAGGATGACTCTTCAAAATCAAAGGGCCCTTTATTTTAGGTCTCCAAAAATATCATTAAAGATTAAAGAAAAGGGTTAGCAACCCCAAGAATATTGTCCCCCATTGCACCTTCAAGGCTCCCCTCCTTTGACGCCGGTGTCGCCGCCTCCTTTTCATTCAACCTTCGAAATTATCTTATGTTAAGTTATTATTCTATGTCCGCCCATTTGAAAATTAACAATTTTGATGATGTGAAAATAATATCGTTAATTTTTCAAACGATTCGAGGTGACAGATTGAAGACAACGTTAAAAGTTTAGTAATTGTTCAGAAAAATAATATTTTTTTGGAGAATATATAACACATGTTTGGTACCGATTAAAATCTAGATATTAAATTAATTCAAAGTCAATAATATATTTCAACCACATATTTTATAAGTCCCGCAACTTTTCAATCATATATTTCATCAACTTCTATCAAAATTTACTAAAAAATTGATTTTAATCTTCACCAAATAGAGGCATAGATAAAAAATAGAGAAAATTGTGACTCACATAGAAATGATTTTTAAAAATCTTTGACAAACAAGATGAAGTAAAAAATAAAATAAAATTATGTTTATTTGAATTTAATTTTGGTGAAAGTGCATGTTTTTAGAAAGGTAAAAGAATATCTTTTGTAGGTACACCAATGGAACCTTCTTTATAGACAATCCTTCGCTGACATTCTGCACTCGTGTTTCCAACTCACCCACACACTTTTCGTCCTCTCTCATCAACTTAGTTTACCAATCATGTTGAGTCGTGCCATGTCAAATCGAGTCAAGTTGAGCCGAATCAATTTACATTGGGTCGAGTTGGTTGCAATAAGGCTTGAACAACCTTCTTATTATTGTTATAAAAAATTTTCATTCAAATTTAATTTTTGGGGCTGGCCCACTCAGAACCTCAGTATTGATGCGATCTCAGATTAGTAATGTCGATAAAGATAAAGTTTGTTTTAATAGTTTAAATTTTAAATATAATGGTTCAACTTGTTATGTAGCTAAATATTCTGAATTGAAACTTTACTACTACTGGTTGATAAAAATTGCATTTTTATTAAAAAAATAAAAATAATTGAATCTAATCTCATAAAGGGGTATGTTTTAGACAAAAAAATAATGAAATAATCTTGTTTCTTCCAATATATCTTTAATTTTTAGATGAAATAAATCACATACGTGTAATACTAAAAAAGAAATTAGAAGAAATTATATACTAATTAATAAATTAATAAACATGTAATATTCAAAATTAAACTATTTACCTAAAACGAAACGAGATCTCAATTTCCCCTTCATGTATGGTTACCTAATGTTATGGAGGGACCTACTCCCATTTTGGTTGGGTTCTCCCAATAACTAAAAAATGTAGCATGCCTGAATCTAACTGTGGAATCATATATTGAAAATATAAGTATATATGGGAACTAGTGAATCAAGCACTAGTATTACTTGTTTAATGAACGTGAGACATCATGTACTCATATTTAAAAATGATATAAATAAGTAAATACAACAATTTAATCTCTGATTTGGCTCCTCTATCAAATACAAGCATGATCAAAATCTAGCTAGGTCAAATAAAATAATTTAACGTAAGACAGGTACAAGAAAAAAGGGATTTGTTAGGGTTATTTGGTAGAGAATATTTCAGGTGCATGCGCAAGACAAGGAAAAGTGTTTGATTTTTAATTAATATTTTGAGTAGAAGCTAAGCATGAGATCCCTAAAAGTCTCTTTCACATCATTCTCCTCACCTTCTTCTCCTTCTCATCCCGAGGCTAAACCCTACCTTTGTACATTCTTCTTCCTCTCAAATCCATTTGCTCCACTTCGTTGTACATAAATACGTATCTCGTTGTGATGATGAATACCTATATCCTAAGTTGAGAAAATTTTGAGACGACCCAAAAAGCACTTCATCATATAATTCTTTCTTCCTTTCTAGTGGTAACTTTGTTGCTTCTAGTTATAATCCTAGAGCATTCCAATGAGGCCCTTGATCATCATTTCAATGCATTTTATATGGTCCCTCATTTTTGTGATTGTATCATTGTAAAGGCATTTAGGTTTCACTTTGTCCTCATCTTTTAAACGATTATTCATAAAATTCATTTGTGTTATATATTATTTTTTATTATGAATATAAAAGTTAGATATTCTATAGGATTGAATGCTAAAAATTATTCTTTTTTTTGCCTAGTTTTTCATTTTTCTCGGATTTTTAAAAAAAATAATCATACACAAAAAGGGTCTTGATTTTACTCCATTCGCGGAATTAAAGTCATGACTTTTCATGATCCCACATCAAAATTGCCACCCCCAACCACCAACATAAGTTTCAACTACGCCTCTTACTAATCCACCCAAGTTCATGTCCCACTTAAGATGCCTTAGAATGATTCTTGGATTGTCTTTGTGTTGCAATGGGGGACCATATTTTTAGCATTCCTAATTCAATATATGTGCATAGCCCTTTATATTGAAGTTGAAAAAAAACATTCAAAACTTGAATATTGGTTGAAATGTCAAAAATTCACGAGTACTATACGATTGAGAGATGTGGTGATGCTGCCAAAGAAAGCGATGTTGGTGAGGTTCAATCCGAAGACGTATTTACAATGGTAGAAACTATATGGTAAATGACGATCTCAGATTGAGCCGCGCCAATATCACTTTCTATCATGGTTCCTATTGCAGTGCTCCATTCTCTCTTAAAACTACTCTTCATATTAATTTTGATATTCTTTATAGAAGAAACTGTTATCTTTCCTTTAGCCCAATTGCTTCCACAACTGTATAAGAAACATACTATTCCAAGTAGTATTTTATATTAGTTGCATATTAGATTTGATGGAATCATAGCTTCTCGGCTGAATTTACAGGTTGTTCTTTTCCAGTTAGTTCTTTACATGCATGTGCCAATATTGTAGTAATTCTAGTTAATTTCTGTGAATAAAGGTTTAATCTCTTATTTTGTGACATTATTTTCAGTTTTTTTTAAACATGATATTTGTAATGTTTTTGTGTGATGCTTGTAGATTTGGAGCAGTTTCTTATCTTGGCACCTGCATCCACTTTTTATTGAACTGTAAGATCTCTCTCATTATACTCTATTGTGCTTCTAACATTTAGATGAATGTTTTCTTTCTAGTTAGGAGTTGTTCAAGTATAAAGAAGAAATTCGGTGGAAAGTACATAAGAAACAAAAGCTAATGTTTACTCTAGATTGGGCTTGGCGAGTCTCAAACTAATTGTGAACATATTGGCCTGTTTGAAAAGTTGAACTAAACAACATTGGTAATATTTGTTGTTCAAAATCACGTAAATGGATGAATTAATTGGAGGGAAAAAAATGGCCTATGAGATCGCATAGGCATTATCGCAGGCCCATAATGCCTTCCCGAGAGTTTGAGGGCCACCGGGTTACAACCATGCGACCGCATGATTACAAAATGCGATCATTATGAGCTTTTTTACCCTTTTTGTTTAAAATTGGGGGCTTTTCAACCCAAGTTTGACACGATTTCGTGAAAACTTTTCAAGGCCTATAAATAGGTGATCAAAGTTCAAGAAAATGCCGTGAAAAAATCGTGTGAAAATTCATTTCTTGTTCATCCACCATAAATAGAATTTTTGTTTCTTCACATGCATCCTTTTTCACTTGTTCACTTTGAAGAAACACTTTTGCTTTTTAGTGTTCTTCATTAGGACTTGTTTAATCCTACAATCTATTTGTCAGAAATCCTTAAAAAGCGTTGGAAATGAGGCAAATAATGTTTGAGGACAGTGAGATTAATTTCATGTTCAAGTCTTCATTGATATAATTTATCTTCTTCCTCCTTGCTTGGTTTCCCTTTTTTGTTCTCCATTGTCATATTTTCCAACAATATTATCAAGCTGGAATGGGGGAAGCAGAGGCGAAGGTGAGTGCCGGGGGCGGGAGCTGGGCACCCCAGTTATAATTCATCCAATGCATTTCTGGAGGCATTACAAAATAAAAGTTACAATTGCAGTGTTTGTACTATTAATAGTAAACATGCTCATATAGCACGTTTGGAATTTAAGTTTTAAATAATTAATTCTCCTCCTTTTTGACAAAATAAAAATTTACCTTTTAGATGATATGATAATTTAATGTGGTCTCCGAGATTGCATTACTTTAATTGACTGAGGCAAAAAAAAAAATAAAAAAAAATGAGATAGACATTTTACATGTTGGGTTGTACTTAATTGTGTATTGAAGATTATCATAAGATTAAATTCATTTAAAGTGATTTAATAAAGAATTAAAGTTATTAGGCTTTAGGCATCTTAAATATGGTATCGGCCTAAATATTTGTAAAGACCAGATTCCTTTAGATTGTATTTCATTATTGATCGAAATCCATATGGAGATATATGTATAGGGTTATGGATCCCAATTCATACATGACTTCTCATTCTTTGTGTCATTCCATCAACACATAAATAATAAAATAAAGAGTATCAAGGAGAAAGATCTGGAACCCGCGATTAAGGATCAAGAACAGGCAATGAAGATCTAGAAGCAATAATCAAGAACGCCCAATTCAAGATTCAGAATTAAAATCCAGTAATCAAACTCATTCACCATGGATCAAGGTATGTTCTACACTTTTAATTCTCTTTATGATTTGATATGGAAGATCCTAGCAACAAATAAAGTAAAAGAAAATGGGTTTTCAAATACTTGAGATTCATAAAGTTTTTAAATTCTAACAAATGGTATCAAATCCAACTCCATATTAAACCAACAAGAATAAATAATGAATTTTAGGGTTGAAATTCATTTTCCTAAAATTCATTTTTTGAATTTCTTATTTTTGGAATGTGAATTTTTGTCCTAAATTTAAAATTTTTTAATTTTTTGGAAAATTTTTGGATCTAAAACATTTTCGCAGTGGCGGCAATGTCGCGTTTGGGCGTTGTGTCTTGAAATTTTGAGCAGCGTGGTGGCGCCGCATCACACAAAACTGGGTGCTGCTGCCTAGTGAAAGTACTACATAAGAAACAAAAACTAATGTCTACTCTAAAGGTTGAACCTCAACCTTGAGGGCCTTCACCGCCCCACCCCTAAAGCTTTGTGAGGGAGGTAAATTGAGGGATGTGCTCCCAACAGGTCAGGGAACAAGAGTTGCATATACACTGCGCCTACAAGGAGTCTAATTCCATATCTCAGGAATCGAATCCCCATACTGCGGCTGCCAGCAAGGCGTGAGATAAAACTAATGTCTACTCTAGATTGGGCTTGGTGAGTCTCAAAGTAATTGCAAACGAATTAGCTTGTTTGAAAAGTTAAACTGAACAACATTTATAATACAACAATTCTGTTTGTACAGAATTATTTTTACAGAATAGAACTAGAATCATTAAGAGGTCTGTGAATTGGGAGTTCTGTACCCGCAACTCGGTTCTTTATAATATTATTGAGCTAGAAGGGAGGAAGCAGAAGCGAGAGTGTGAGCAGAGGGTGGGAGTTGGGCACCCTATATAATTCAGTCAATGCATTCCTAGAGGCATTACAAAATAAAAGGAAGTTACAATTTTGTTTATTGTAGTGTCTTTACTATCCATAGTAATCATGCCCTTATATCGTGTTTAATTGGTATTTAAGTTTTAAATAAATTCTCCTCCTTTTTAACAAAATAAAATTTTAATTTTTAGATGATATGATGATTTAATGTGTTATTCAAGATTGCTGTACTTTATTTGGGTGGGGAAAAAAATGAGAGAGACAAAGATTAGGAGTTTCCTTCGGGTCAGAACTAGGTTTTGCATGTGGTTTTTGGTTTTACGTTAAGACTAGCATAAACCATTATGTTATCCACAATACCATATTTAATACTAACTCTTAATTAAATTTGAATATTCAACTATGTTAGATTTTGTGTTGGCTATTCTATTATCAAAAGGGTCAATTAGTAATTGTTCAAGAGTTTGGGGTCAATTTGTATATGTGTAAAAGTTGTGGACTAAGTTACAATTTTATCAAAGTATGTTAAGGTTTGAGTTGTGAAGTAAGGCAAGAAGTATCATCAAAGTTTCGCTAGCTGCTCGCTAAGTGATTGCTCGAGCGTTAAAAGCAGAGAGTCCTCAGCTAACTTTTTGCCACTGCTTCACTTGAGTGAAAACTTTCTACACTTTGATCTATTCATTCAATTCCACATCTTGTTGGTGCATTCACACAAAAACATCAAATCCACTATAATCAAACACCAAAAACTATTCTTTTAGAGCATCTGTTGAGATTTGAAGATCAGGGAAGGGGAGTTTTTAGGAATCCACAAAAGATAGACAAATTCAAGAGCCAAAAATTGGTGCAGGAGCATGCAATCCAGAAGGGCTTTGGAAAATTATAGTCAGGAGGTCAAAAAAACTTGTGTTGGTTGTATCTGGCGGATTGTAAGTTGAATTTTCGTTTATAATGGATTCATACTGGCTTGGGGTCGGAGTTTTTAATTTCGCAAGGGGTTTTCTCCATTATCAAATAAGTGTGTTATTTACTTTTTCTGTGTTTTGTTTATTTCCAGTAGTTCAACATAGGATAGTAAAGCACGTGAAATGATTTGGACAAATTAATAATTGTGACTTGTTGCATTTATTAATTAATTAGTGAAAATTCCGCTTAAACACCTATTCACCTCCTCTCTAGGTGTTACTTGGATCAAACTACATTATTTCAAACTCAATACACCCTCTTGGTTTGGATAGATTTTAAAATTAGTATAATAGAATAGATATTTTACATTGTAATATATTTAATTTCCTACTCAATTAGCCTCAGAAGATTTAAAATTTAGGCTCAAATATACCAGAAGTATTTATGATAATTTAGGCTTAATTATGGAGTTATGCATATGATACATAAGTTCATTTTGAAGGGTTTATACAAGTTTTATTATGTAATTAATTCAATACTATTTTATCTAGAATTGTAAATTGTTAGAGATGAGCTACTCTGAATAAGCCAAATTCTTTTTATTCAAATCCCTTAAATGTGCACATTTTTAATAAGATACGTGTTATATGTCCATGTAGTTAAGATTGGACTTGGGTTGGTAATTAGCTCATTAATCTTAAACTAGATAGTTTAAGACCTTTAAATCTTCAAGTGTTTGCATGTCCTTAAGCCTATCTTGTAACTACATTTTTTAGTTATAAGTAAAAAATGACTTATTATATGCTGTTATAATTTTTTTTTTTCTGTTTTTTGATGGATACATAATGTAACATCGCGTGCTTGTTTACTCTGTTAGGTATGTATTAAAATAGAATAAAAAATGTTTACTCTGTTAGGTTTGACGATCATAACATTATGTATGAATCCGAAACTTTCATTTGTCTGCAAATTTTATGTTTCTTACATGTGATTTGTCCTATAAGTTAAGAATTTAGTTCCTTTTTTCAAGTTATAAGAAATTCTAAAATGGTATTTTATTTGCGCTTATGCTATTAAATTGTTCATATTTTTCACTCTGTCTAAATTCTTGAATGATGCATTTACATGTTCTGTGAGAGATTTAATTCAATCATATATTTTGTAATTGATCATAGTTTCCCCAACAGAATTTTCTTTAACCAACTATTTTATCAATGGTAGTAAAACCATATAATCCTTAAATGAGGGTGTTTTTTTTTATCTGAACAGAACTCCTCAACTTTATTTTCGATAATTCTTGATACTTTTATTTACAATTTTCATTTTAACAAAAATTAATAGTAAATAAATTAACTTACTAGAACAATGGTCTAGATTAAATAAGTAGTAGAGGAATAAAATTTTTGGCACACTAATTTTGTGGACGGTTGGGGACGTCTCTATTTGTCATTCGTAAAGTAAATTACGAAGCACTTCAAGTAAGTAAATTTCACATTTTCTTCATTTGTAATTTACATTGTTAAATGTATAAACGTGTTACCTAAATTGTTACTATGCGAACATGTTATTTGATTGTTGCTTTTAATGTCATTAATGTTTCTCATGGCCTATTCATGTATGTAAATGCATCCAAAAGCATGTACATGTTTCAAGAAATAAAAAAGTTTCTAAATGTCAATATGACAACAAACATTTTTAAAAAAGATATATATCCCGAATATTTTTTAAAAGAGGTGCATGTCTATGCTATAAAACGCGTGAAGATTTAATGAGTTCCAAATGACAATAGCTCACAGTATTTTGATTGATTAGACAATACATTTGGTAAGCTCACAATGTTAATATCAAAGTTTTTAATAAATGAAAGAAAAAAAAAAGGATACATATTGGAGAGAGCTATTTATTTCAAAGTAATGCATACATATGATAAACATACATCATGTGCCTATAGTTTTCTTACTAGACGTTGGCTCATTCCAAGCTATCTCTCTTGCATTTTTTTAGATAATGAAGACAAGATAATTCGAAATGGTTAATTGTAATGGGACAAGCTTAGTACTAATATGTTTAAAAATTTACTTCATTTTAAAATAAAGTTAACCTTAATTTAATTATCTTATATTTTTATTACAAAATTTTATTAAATTCTTTTTCGTCAATGAAAGACATTAATGTTTATTATGTTAAAGAAGAATTTATTTTTTTTCGTATTTATTTTAATCTAGGTATTTAAATCTGGAGTTTTACACTCAACGAGAGAGGCTTATTTGATGATGCTGGTAAAATAGTAATAACTTATAATTAATTTTAAAAATAAATTAAATAGTATGTAAAATGTAATCACACCTACTCGCGTCTTTATTCGGTGGAGTGATGTATACTTGTGGTATATCTTTTATTCCGTCCACAGGAATATCTAATGGCACTAACTTTATTTTTTATTTCTATGATTATTTTCTTGCTGGTGACTTTGACCAATTAAAGAGAGCGTAGCTCTTAATAAAAAGAAGGAAAAATCCGTCATTTTTATATGAAAAGGTAAAATAACCGGTGCCGCGTTCATTATTAATGGGGGGCCGCAATGCCCTGAATGTCGCACCGTGGCGCCCACACTCTGTTACTCCCTTGTTTTTTGGCGCTTTGGTGCCACTCGTCTCGCTTTTGCTTTGCCTATTTTGCCCTCGTATCCACACGTCTTTTCCATCCATGTCATTAATTTCAATTAATGATCATTCTTCATATCCTTCGCCATTTCAATAAACCTATAAAACAACATTAATAAACACATTAAAAACGTTTCATACTCATAAAATCTAATTTACAATCAAGTTAAAATTGGCTTAAACTTGCTAGTAAAACACACTTATCAATAACAATTACATATTTTGATAGTAGTTTTCTTGAATGCATGGGAGGTTGGAATATATAATACATTTATAGCAATTGTGTTTATGTTATACCCAATGAATAAGCAAAATGATTAAAAAAAATTTGATATATTTCTTAAACTTTTGAAAAATAGTAATTAGATTATAACCAATAAATAAGTAAAAGGATGTAATTGAGTATAAAAAATATTGTATTACATGTTTCTTGTTATTATGAACCACCTCTTTCAAAAACTACTCCATCCCTTGCAAAATAACACATTTATTCCAAAAAATTGAACCCAAAAAATACTCTCAATATTCTTTTCAATATTTCCACAATTATTAATAATCAATCAATAATTGAACCTCGCCAAAATATTTTGAGAATGACTGAATAAGCCCATCATTTTTCTCAATTTATGTGACAAAATATCGTCATTCTAAGTTGTATGCTAATTTTTATATATTGTCAATCTAAATATCGTCAATTTATGCTAATTTTTATATATTGTGAGTTGAAAATTATTGTCTAATTTTAATGAATAATGCTATTCATAATCAACGACTACATTACGTGGCAACTTATTATTTAATGCATTAATTTTCTATAATTTTTTTTATTTCAAATAATAAGGGGAATGTATTTAATTGGGACTTTTGAAAATTTTGATGGACTTTTTTAAGTGATGACTTTTGTGGATTTTGTGGTTCTTTTAAAAATTTGTATGGAATTAGTGAAAATCTTTCATAAACTTCTATGAATTCTCATTTTAAGATTTTTATACACTTTTGTGGAATTCAAAAAACTTTTGAAATTTTTCATTTGAAATAGAATTCACATGGATCTGGTGTTAAATTTTCACATATGAGTTGTTAGTTCCCATAATTCCCCTTTTCTTTCCCCTTCTTCTTCCCATATAATAAAAAAAAATAAAAATTTAAGACATTAATTAAATAATTAATAATCAAAATTACACACATATATATGATTCAATATTATTAGTATAGTGTACTTTTAAAAAAAATAAAAAATCAATATATTTAAATTTAATTATAAATTTTTTATATAAATTTAATAAAAAGATAGATATTTTTCACAACAAATGAATGAAAAAAGCAAAAAAAAAAAAGTTATAAGAATCCAATTTAATTTTTTCATAGAAAATAGAGATAAATAATAAGAGAGAGAAAGAAAATAAATGGAATATAATAAAGAGAAAAAAATAAATTTTAATTATACATGTCCATAGAAAGTTTAAGGAAAAAAAGATTGAATTTTTTTATTTTTTATTTTCTATATTTTTTGTGAAAGTCTTCCAAAATCTCGTGATTAATGAGAACCAAATTTTAAGATATTATATAAGTACTTTTTTGCTTAAAAGTTAGTACTCCAGAGAAAAGTCTTTGGAAGTCATTAGAATTTAAATACCTTAAG
Source organism: Olea europaea var. sylvestris (assembly GCF_002742605.1). Lineage (NCBI taxonomy): Eukaryota > Viridiplantae > Streptophyta > Magnoliopsida > Lamiales > Oleaceae > Olea > Olea europaea. The sequence goes on along the minus strand of NC_036249.1, from coordinate 24,660,809 downwards.
ACTTATTAAAACTTCTAAAATGTTTTAATTGAATACACCGTGACTTTTAAATTTTTTTTAAAAGTCTATAAAAGTTTTAATTGAATACACCATGACTTTTTTGAGAGTCTCATAAAGTTTCAATTGAATATTTCTATTCTTTTTAAATCCCCAAAAGTTATTAAAAGTCTCAATTGAATATATCCCCCTAAATTACCATATAAAAATGATTACACAATCGTTGAATATAAATAACATTACTCAATTTTATTTTTCTAATTAACGTTACTAGTTTGTAATTCATTTTCAAGCTATAGTTTATAGAGAAAAATTTATAACTAAGAGGTTAAGTATCACTAATTTCAAAAATAAGAACAAAGGTTTCAAATTTTAAAAATCGGATATTTATTAAATTATATTTATGATTTAATTAATTAATTATATATTTAATTAATTAAATATATTAAGGTTGTAGATATATGTAATTTGGTCACAAATTAACAATTAGTTAGTCATATTATTATTTTTTCGATCACAGATCATTTTTTTTTTTATATTTCACAAACTATTTTAGGTTACAATTCAAAATTTTTATAGGTCACAATTTATTCATCAATCACAAGTCAATAATTTATAATTTACGATTTATTTATTGGACACAAATTACAAATATAATAAGTCACAAATTACCAAACCCACAGTCACAAATTAACAATTTTTTAGATCACACATTATTTCTTAGTCACAATTTATCTTCTTCTTTTTTTCATTTGTCACATATTGTTCATTAATCACAATTTAACAAATTTAATGGTCACGGTCAACCAAATAATTTGTGACTATCACAACACTAGCGACCATGATCTCACCACTGCCTCTAGCACCACCACCACCATCTCAAACAATCAACCAGAGCAGAAAATACCACCACATCACTACCCACGACTACCACAAAATACAAAAAATGCAAAAACCAACCAAAATAATGTTATTGCACAACCAGGCTTGGCCTTCACATCAACTGTAACTCCACGCCACTACCACCATCAACTCGCTGAACTACCAATAGCAGTATCACCTCGCCGTCGTAGACAACATCACAACCACCACCAATCATATACCAAACACCAAAAATCATATCCAAACATCAGAGAAGGGATGCAGACGATGGCTGAGAACTTGATACTAAGAGAACCTACCATCGAACCCAGAAAACACTACTACAGTCGCAGGCACACACATATCCATACCCAACTACCGCACTACTATCGCATCCATAGAACCACAACTGTACCCACAGCAACACAAACACGCCACACCACCATAGTCGCATGCACACATACACCCACTGACACGACCCGTCCCGATTTAACCTAATTGATTCGACACGTGTCGTGCGTCGATGGTAGATGCCAGCTAAATGGCGGACCCGCCACCAAGGCAAACATGACCTACTTGATCATGACATAATTCTATAAAAATTTTGACAGAGTTTTCCCTGTAACATGGACAAAACCAACATGAAAAATCATCAAAATCTCAAATAGACATTTAAACCAAAAGTTTTGGAAACCACCACATCCTCTAATACCACCACAACTACAACAAAATATAACAAAATTCGATTGAGTGCTTCTACAACATCATCATGTCAACATGCAAGCATCACATCAATTACCAACCTTTCTACGAAGTGCATGACACACCAAATATTAGACAAGTACTTAATAAACATGAGTTCCCCAACTATACATTACATACTATGAAATGGTCTCTTTCGCTTCAGAAGGCTTTTCCCAGTATCTCAAAATCGACGGTCTCCTGATAGGAAAGCATGATAAAAATATATGAGTTTATAACTCAGTGAGTGGATGATTTCCAAATAAGTAAGCTTTTTCCATTTATGCATATTTTCTAAAAATTTTACCTTTATTAAATCCTTGAGAATTTCTGAATCAAGTAATGCCTTTAAAAACTAAACATGATTATATTATAAAATTCTTCGTTCTAAATTCTAGATAAGTATCTGTAAGGTATAACAATTATAAAGAATCTGATATTCATGAAAATTTATGAAATATTGCTGCTGTTCAATACTAGAAGCTGAAAGCTTTATTCTGAAAACTGAATTAACTGAATCCATAATCTGAAATATGAGAACTGAATAAATACTGAAAAATCACACCAAAAAGAGTACCCGATGAATAGCTTTACTCATGTACAGAGTAATCTCAATGTACAAGGCAAAGCCATTCAAATATGATAATCTGATAGTTGATAATCTGGTCATACGTACGCAGAGCTGCCCCAAAGGCTAATCACCCTAGTACACGACCCAAAGCCTATGTGTGTACGAGAGTGGGTCTCAAAGACCTCTGATAATCTGGTAATACACTATGGAAACACATTCATGACAGTGCAGAGCGGATAAAATCACTGTAACTAGTCATACAATGTAGAAACACATTCACATCAGTGCAGACTGGGGTAAAATCACCTGGGTACTTTTTGGTGGTTTTTAGAAATAACTTTAACAATACTGAAACATCTAATAAGCATATAATACATGCTACTAAAATAATTTAACTGAACTGAATTTAACTTTAAGAGCAATTGATAATAAAATCCATTTTATTCTAAAAATCATGCTATGAAGTCAACTTTATAAAATAAATAACTTTAAAATTTAAAGAAGACTTATTTTTGAAAAATAAGTTTTATCCACTCACAAGGTATGAGCTACAAGCTAGATTGGCTGATAAACGTTTCTAATGAAATACGATATTAATAACCAATTTATCCTCTATCTAATCAAGAAACCTTAATATCTAATGATAGAACTTAAAATTAAATTTTCTGGACACTTGAATAAGTTCTCAAATTTTCCTTTATTAATTGGAGCTAATCACACTTTATAATCCATTGACTAATAACTAATTTATCAACATAACCTTCACTTCCAAACATCACTATGACATCCACATCATTCAAGTGACAAGAAGTTGCTATAATTCAACTAATTAAATTTTTCCTCTTGTTCCATAATTTCATGCTTCCAATTTATTATTTTCTCAACATCATTATTTCCATAAACATACTTAATCCCAAAAATCCCAAATAAAATTTCTAGGGTTTGCTAAAATAATATCCCTTACCTAGCTAAAATTGGAAATGAAGAAATCCCCAAACTTGAGCTCCAATTCGTACAAATATCACCTGAAATTCGACATTTTATTCTACAAGTTAAAACCCTAAAAATTTAATATAAATCATACTTAATCACTCAAAAACAAAGTGGAAAAATTAAACCCAACTTGAAGAGATTAACCTCACCTCTTTTCTTCTTCTTTTTCCTTTCTTCTTTTCCTTTTCCTTTTTCTTTTTCCTTTCTTCTTTCCCTTTTTCTCCCTTCACTGCCGGTCTCTGCTTCTCTCGTTACTCTGTGTGTGTGTATTTTGCTGTGAAATTGAGAGAGAATGGGTCAAATGGTTGAATTAAATGGTCCACTAACCCATAATCGCAAACTAAGTCCTTCAACTCTCTTTTTCATATCACATTTAATCCTAACACTTCCAAAATTATATAAGTAAGTTTCCAACTTAAAAATGTATCCAATTTAACCTTCAAAATATATTTATAATTTATAAGATAAACCCAAATAAAATGATTTGGTCAATCGAGTCTCAATAAAAATGATTTATTTCATACAAGTCCTCATTTGAATTGACTTTGAAAATTCCACTATTGACCTTGACTAGATAAAATTGTGGGTTGTAACAATCTTACCTCCATAAAAGAATTTCGTCCTCGAAATTCAACTGGCATCTGATTAGATAACGAATAGATGAGGATATTGAACACGCATCTGATCCTCATGCTCCCATGTAGCCTCACCTACTGTCTGATTCTGCCAAAGTACCTTAACAAGTGAGACCGTCTTGTTCAGCTGAATTTGCACCTTTTTGTTTAAAATTTTCACTGGCTCCTCTATATAAGTTAAATTCTCCTTCAAGTGGACTGGATGAGACTCTAGAATATGAGAAAGATCTACAATGTACTTGCGAAGCATAGAGACATGGAAAACATCATGGATTCGAGATAATTCAGTTGGCAAATCTAATCGATATGCTACTGGGCCAATCCGTTCAATAATCTCATATGGTCCAATATATCGTGGACTTAACTTTCCTCACTTACCAAATCTCAATACCCCTTTCCAAGGAGATAATTTAAGAAAAACTTTATCTCCTATTGCAAATTCAAGATCTTTTCTGTCTATTCTGAGTTGTTTTCAACTTTTCCTTGATCAATTCCACATTTTCAGATGTCATTTGAACCAATTCAGGTCCTATTAACTTCATCTTACCAGCTTCATCCCAACAAACTGGTGTTCTGCACTTTCGACCATATAAAGCTTCAAAAGGAGCCATTTCTATACTGGAGTGGTAGCTGTTATTGTAATCAAATTCCATCAATGACAAATGTGAATCTCAGCTACCTTTGAACTCTAAAACACATGCCCTCAACATATCTTTAAGAGTCTGTATGGTCCTCTCTGACTAGCTATCTGTTTGAGGATGAAAAGCTGTACTGAAATATAGTTTAGTACCCATGGCTTCTTGTAAACTGGGCCAAAATTTAGATGTAAAACGAGGGTCTCTATCAGATACAATAGATAATGGAGTACCATATGAGCTCACTATCTCATCCACATACAACTTTGCCAACTTATTTAAAGTATAAGTGGCTTTGATCGGCAAGAACTTGGCAGTTTTGGTCAAACGATCTACAATCACCCAAACTCCATCATGACCATTTTGAGTACGAGGAAGACCAAATAAAAAGTCCATAGTAACGTGTTCTCATTTCCACTCTGGAATAGGTAATGGCTGTAAAAGTCCTACTTTTTCTGACGAACTGGCTTTACCTGCTGACATATAAGGCATTTGGATACAAAATCTGCTATCTCTCTTTTCATACCAAGCAATCAATAATGATCTTTCAATGTATGATACATTTTAATACTACCTGGATGCATAGCATAAGCAGAATTGTGTGCCTCTTCCAAAATCTCTTTCTTCAATTCTGGAATATCTGGAACACATAATCTATTACCCATAGCCAACGCCCCATCATCTCTAATCACATAATCCGTTCTTAACCCAGTACTAACATCCGCTTTCAATATTCTCAATGTCTGGTCTTGAGATTGAGCTTCTCTAACCTTATCAATCAAAGTAGGCCTCACCTGAAAATGAGCTAATACAGCACCTGAAGTAGTAGCTAACAAATGAGCATGTAATTTCTTGAATTCACAAATCAAAGAAGCATAAACTGCACTGGCTGAAGAGGAAGAACTAGTCTTTCTACTGAGAGCATCTGCAACCACATTAGCTTTCACTGGATGGTAATCAATCTTACAATCATAATCCTTAATCAACTCCAACCATCTTCGCTGCCTCAGATTCAGTTCCTTCTGATCAAAAATATACTTCAAACTTTTGTGATCAGTAAATATTTGACATTTCTCACCATAAAGATAATGCCTCCAAATCTTCAATGCCAACACTATTGCAGCTAACTCCAAATCATGAGTTGGGTAATTTAACTCATGCTTCCTTAATTGTCTTGAAGCATAAGCTACAACTTTCCCATTTTGCATTAAAACACAACCCAATCATTGACGTGAAGCATCACTATAAATCACAAACTCTTCACCCGGAGATGGAAGAGTAAGTATAGGAGCAAAAGTCAACCTTTTCTTCAACTCTAGAAAACTCTTTTCACATTCCTTATTCCACACAAATTTTGTGTTCTTCCGAGTCAAACTAGTCAAAGGAAGAGCAATTTTGGAAAAATTCTCTACAAAACGATGATAATAACCTGCTAGCCCAAGGAAACTCCGTACTTCTGTATCATTAGTAGGGCGTTCCCATTTTGTTACTGCTTCAATTTTCTGAGAATCTACATAAATACCTTCAGCTAAGATAACATGACCCAAAAATACAACTTTATCCAGCCAAAATTCACATTTGCTGAACTTAGCATACAACTGCTTATCTCGCAAAGTCTGCAAAATAATCCTCAAATCCTCAGCATGCTCATCTCTACTGCGAGAATAAACTAAGATATCATCTATAAAAACAATCACAAACTTATCTAAATATGGGTAAAGCACCCTATTCATCAAATCCATAAATGCAGCTGGGGCATTAGTTAATCCAAACGGTATCACAAAAAATTCATAATGACCATACCGAGACCGAAAAGCATTCTTTGGTACATCAACATCTATAATTCTGAGCTGATGATAACCTGAACGTAAATCAATCTTTGAAAATACCGAGGCACCTCGAAGTTGATCAAACAAATCATCAATACGGGGCAGAGGATACTTATTGCGAATAGTCATCTTAATCAACTGTTTATAGTCAATACATAATCTCATAGTGCCATCTTTCTTATTCACAAATAATACAGGTGTTCCCCATGGGGATGCACTGGGTCTAATGAAACCCTTATCTATCAATTCTTGTAATTGTACCTTTAATTCCTTCAACTCTTTCAAAGCCATTCGATAAGGTGCCTGTGAAATAGGTGCTGTCCTGGGAATCAAATCAATACAAAATTATATCTCCCTGTCTGGGGGTAATCCCGGAAGGTCTTTTGGAAAGACATCGGGAAAATCTCGCACAACTGATATATCATCAATTGCCCGCTTTGTAATCTGAGTATCAATTACATGGGCCAAATATGCATCACAACCCTTTTGAGCATTCAGGACAGATATTACACAAGATGGCAAAATTCTGAGCTCCCCAGTGAGAACAATTTCAAGCTCTCCTGAACTTCTAAATACCACTTCCTTGCGAAAACAATCAACCGAAGCACGGTGATTAGATAGAAAATCCATCCCCAAAATAACATCAAAATCATGAATGTCAAGAGGAATTAAATTTGCTTTCAACTCATGATTGTTCACTCTAATCCCACAATCTTTATATACACGATTTGCTAAAAGTGAGTCCCCTACTGGAGTTACTACTACCAATTCATTATCTAAAGGCTCTGACATTGGATCAGCATAGCTAGCAAGTGTGTGAGAAATAAAGGAATATGTAGCACCCGAATCAATTAAAGAACGAACATTTCTACCAAAAATAGATAACATACCCACTACCACATCTGGTGACTCCTCTGTCTCCTATTGTGTCATAGCAAACACCTTGCCCTGAGTCCTGGACCGACCTGCCTAGGCTCCCTGTCTAGAAGCACTACCCCTAGCAGAATTAGATTGTGTAGCCCCCACCGACCCTGCTGATGGAGCTATTTGATCCCTGTTCTGTCTGGTCATACCGATCCCTGGCTGAGGAGATACTATCTGAGATGCTCCAATCTGCTGAGATTGGCTGGACAATCCTTCCTTATGTGTCCCATCTGACCACACTGATAACAAACTCCAACCCCTCGAAGACACTAGCCTAGATGAAACATCCCACACGACTGGCACTGTGGAAAGCTCCTATGATCAGAAGCCTCACTCTGCCTCGCTCCTTGAATTCTCTGTAAAGGAGAATGGCTCCCCACTAATTGTTGTCCAAAACTCTGGCTATGTCTTGATCCCTGACTAGAGCTAAAACTCCCAGACTTAGATTTAAAATTGCCAGATTTAGTGGCACCTAGCCAAAATCCTTTTCTGTTCTTCTTGAACCTTTCTCCTGAAGCTCCTGATTGACTACTACCACCTCGAAAGGTCACCTGTTCTCCTTGATTACTTCCTTCACGAATAGCTGTCTCAACCCTTAATGCCGCCTCAACCAACAAACCAAAATTTTGATGCCCATGAGCAGTAACCATAGGCCGAATTTCAGCTCTCAACCCTTGCTCGAACCGTCTACACCTATCTCTCTCCTCAGCAACCAAGGCACTTGCATACTTAGACAGTTCAACAAACTTTACATGATATTCAGCAACTGACATAGACCTTTGAACCAATCTTAAAAATTCGTTTTGTTTAGCATCACGATAAAATGGTGGATAATATGTCTCAAAGAAAGCTTCCTTAAAAATAGTCCAGGTGATAACACTAGGATCTGGATACCGACTTCGAAACGAAATCCACCAATCAGCAGCCCCACCTTTCAATAAAAATATAGCAATGCGTAATTTTTTTATCCTCGGAGCATTCTATCACATCAAATATGCTTTCCAAAGTCTTCATCCAAAGTTCGGCATCAGCTGGATTAGATGTACCCATAAAAAATTTTGCTCCAAGTTTCATCGCTCTCTCAATAGAGTTATCTCTATCGGTATTTGGTAGAAGGGAAGCAATAGCTGCAGCTATTCTATCAGTGATGGGGTCAGGTTGCACCTGAGACTGGTGCACTGATTCAGCAGCCCTACTGACCCCTCCAACATGTCTTTCTTCAGGAGTATTTGGAGCTTGAGATACTGGATTTTGGTGCCTGCGAGTTCTACCTCTACCACGCATGACTTACCTACAATAATGTGTAACATACAAACATCAGATACATACAATGTTACTCATAAACTCTAAGACCATGCTCTGATACCAAATGACACGACCCGTCCCTATTTAACCAAATTGACTCGACATGTGTCGTGCGCTGATGGTAGATGTCAGCTAAATGCCGGACCCGCCACCAAGGCAAACGTGACCTACTTGACCATGACATAATTCTATAAAAATTTTGACAGAGTTTCCTCTGTAACATGGAGAAAACCAACCTGAAAAATCATCAAAATCTCAAATAGACATTTAAACCAAAAGTTTTGGAAACCACCACATCCTCTAATACCACCACAACTACAACAAAATATAACAAAATTCGATTGAGTACTTCTACAACATCATCATGTCAAAACCTTTCTACGAAGTGCATGACACTCCAAATATTAGACAAGTACTTAATAAACATGAATTCCCCAACTATAGATTACATACTATGAAACAGTCTCTTTCGCTTCAGCAGGCTTTTTCCAGTATCTCAAAATTGACGGTCTCCTGATAGGAAAGCATGATAAAAATATATGAGTTTATAACTCAGTGAGCGAATGATTTCCAAATAAGTAAACTTTTTCCATTTATGCATATTTTCTAAAAATTTTAACTTTATTAAATCCTTGAGAATTTCTGAATCTAGTAATGCCTTTAAAAACTAAACATGATTACATTATAAAATTCTTCGTTCTAAATTCTAGATAAGTATCTGTAAGGTATAACAATTATAAAGAATCTGATATTCATGAAAATTTATGAAATATTGCTGCTGTTCAATACTAGAAGCTGAAAGATTTATTCTGAAAACTGAATTAACTGAATCCATAATCTGAAATCTGAGAACTGAATAAATACTGAAAAATCACACCAAAAAGAGTACCCAATGAATAGCTTTACTCATGTACAGAGTAATCTCAATGTACAAGGCAAAGCCATTCAAATATGATAATCTGATAGCTGATAATCTGGTCATACGTACGCAGAGCTGCCCCAAAGGCTAATCACCCTAGTACACGACCCAAAGCCTATGTGTGTACGAGAGTGGGTCTCAAAGACCTCTGATAATCTGGTCATACACTATGGAAACACATTCATGACAGTGCAGAGCGGGTAAAATCACTGTAACTAGTCATACACTGTAGAAACACATTCACATCAGTGCAGACTGGGGTAAAATCACCTGGGTACTTTCTGGTGGTTTTTAGAAATAACTTTAACAATACTGAAACATGTAATAAGAATATAATACATGCTACTAAAATAATTTAACTGAACTGAATTTAACTTTAAAAGCAATTGATAATAAAATCCATTTTATTCTGAAAATCATGCTATGAAGTCAACTTTATAAAATAAATAACTTTAAAATTTAAAGAAGACTTATTTTTGAAAAATAAGTTTTATCCACTCACAAGGTATGAGCTACAAGCTAGATTGGCTGATAAACGTTTCCAATGAAATACGATATTAATAACCAATTTATCATCTATCTAATCAAGAAACCTTAATATCTAATGATAGAACTTAAAATTAAATTTTCTGGACACTTGAATAAGTTCTCAATTAATTATTCTCTCAACATCATCATTTCCATAAACATACTTAATCCCAAAAATCCCAAATAAAATTTCTAGGGTTTGCTAAAATAATATCCATTACCTAGCTGAAATTGAAAATGAAGAAATCCCCAAACTTGAGCTCCAATTCGTACAAATATCACCTGAAATTCGACATTTTATTCTACAAGTTAAAACCCTAAAAATTTAATATAAATCATACTTAATCACTCAAAAACAGAGTGGAAAAATTAAACCCAACTTGAAGAGATTAACCTCACCTCTTTTCTTCTTCTTTTTCCTTTCTTCTTTTCCTTTTCCTTTTTCCTTTCTTCTTTCCCTTTTTCTCCCTTCATTGCCGGTCTCTGCTTCTCTTGTTACTGCATGTGTGTATTTTGATGTGAAATTGAGAGAGAATGGGTCAAATGGCTGGTCCACTGACCCATAATCGCAAACTAAGTCTTTCAACTCTCTTTTTCATATCACATTTAATCCTAACACTTCCAAAATTATATAAGTAAGTTTCCAACTTAAAAATGTATCCAATTTAACCTTCAAAATATATTTATAATTTATAAGATAAACCAAAATAAAATGATTTGGTCAATCGAGTCCCAATAAAAATGATTTATTTCATAAAGTCCTCATTTGACTTGACTTTGAAAATTTCACTATTGACCTTGACTAGATAAAAATGTGGGTTGTAACACCCACACCGACACCCAACCACCGCACTACCATCGCGTCCACAACACCACAACAGCACCCACAGCAACACAGTCGCACAAACACCACCACAACTGCACACCACCATCACTATCTGCACCACTGCAACCATAATCTTGGTTGCTACACGTTGATATGCAGCACAATACTACGCGGCGATATTGTCGCTCTGTGATGACAACGAAAGAGAGGATAGGTAGAGAGAGAATGGGCTACGGAGAAATGAGGTAGGGTGGAGGGAGCTAGGATTGGTTTATAAATTAATTTAATTTAATAATATATTTATCTAATAATAATATATTAATTAACAAAATATCTGATTTTTAAAATAATAAACCTAGCATATGATTTCTGAAATGGGATCTTTAAAAGTGGGCTTCTATGTAATTTCCATTAGTTTATATCATATTACTTCCGAATGAAGGGAAAAAATTAGGGATGGGCAAATTTTTCTTTTTTCGAACCGAACCTGACGGTTCTTGTCAAATTAAATACCCGAACGGGTATCTGAATTGAGAACCGATGGGTACGGTTCGATTCTCGGTTCTAGAACAAGAACCGAATAAGAATCGAATTTTTTTCTATATTGAATAAATAAAATTATTTAAATTTAAATTTTTTCTAAACAAATTAACAAATTAACAATTTCCAAATCCAAATTTTTGGCCCAATAATTTGTTTCATTCCTAATTTTTTTTAAATTTTTTGCCAAATTACCCATTTTATTGTTTCATTTCTTAGCCCAACAAGATTCAACCTACTAAATAACCCTAAACACCTACACTAAAGTGCATAACGCTGTCTCGACTCTCGTACTCATTCTCGCAGCTTCTTTAACATTCCAAAACCTATACAATTGCCGATCGACGTTGTGAGCTCTGATCGAAGCTGTGACCTCCGTCGACCGAAACTTTGACCGTAGCGATCATTTGAACAAAATAATCTACTAGTCTCTGACATTCCAAAAGCATTGTATGTGTCATTAATTCTATTTATATAATGTTATAAATGTTAAAAAATTTAATTATAGTACGGAACCGAATCGAACCGAACCCGAACGGTTCTATAATTATATTTGGACCCGACTGTTCCATTTACTAGATACCCGAAAATTTTGGTTCGATTCAGTTCTTTTTAGGACCGAACCAAATCTACCCACGCCCACCTCTAGAAAAAATTGAAAATTATTATAAAGTTCGGTAATATAGGGATAGAAATTGAGCCAGGCCGCTTGCAAGCCCATCAGCTGGGCTCATGAGAACTCGGCTCCCCAAGAGGCCTGGGTCGAGTTTTGATGGGCTCACGAGCCAAGCTAAGCTTTACTTTCAAGTTCACAAGCTAGGTTGGGTTGGGTTCGGCACCGAAGGCTTGTGAGTCGAGCCCGTCTGCAATTTAAATCTTATTTAATTTGTTATTGAAAAATTGAAAATTCTCTTAATTTATCTATAAATACCTGTTCCATTTCCAAAAATTTGAATAATATCAATTTGTATATAATTTAACTCCGACAATTATTAATTTATTCAGTACTAAGTCCACAGAAAGGAGATGGATTTTAAATTTGTAGAGCACGAATTATTGTATGTTCTTTAAATGTATATTTCATTTTGTAAAGTTTGAAATCAAAGCATTTGAATACTTTAATATTTCGATCACAAGACGTATCTAACTTTTAAAAATATTTAAATAAAAGAGAAATAATCAATTTCTCGTTTATGAATTTTTCCTTTAAAAAAAAAAAAGGCTTGAGTTGACCTAAGTAGATTGGGTTGTTATTAGATGACCTCATGAGTCAAATCGAGCCGAGTCAGTTGAGTACATTTTTAAGAAAATGAGTAGAGCTATACTCGGAGCCCAAAATCTCATGCTCATTTGAGTAAAGAGAAGAACCTAATGGGAAAGCTCAGTAGACGATTCGACTCAATTCATAGCCACCTTGATTATAATTCAATTAAGGGTATAACTTTGATATCTATTGAACATTATTTGCTCGTAACTATTAATTACAAAGTTTAAGTAGTGATTTTGCTTATAGAAATTTGAGAAGAAGTGTTTTTTTACATGATTTATTGCATTTCAAGGTTTATACGTGACAATGGTTGATGTATTTTCTGTTTTTTGTTTTATAAATTTGCACATATATAAGAAATTGCTTGAAGATGTCAGTGGTTTGGATGAAGCTTTATTTTTCAGAATGTTCGTGCTCTTAGATGTTCTGAATGTGCTTTCATGCACAAAGCCAGTGTTTTACTTGTACCTTTTCTTTTATGACGTGTTAAAAATAAATAAACGTTGAAATGTTATATTTTTGTTAGATAGTAGTTTTATATTCAGCGAGTCATCTTATAGCATTATTTTTGTTGCATGCTTCTTAACTAAATGATAGAGGAACATTATTTTAGGTTTCTTACATGGCACTCAAAATATGAGAATCAGCCCTGATCGGGAGATATTTAAATGATTTTTTTTTTTAATATGAAAACATTGCGCATTGTTTATTTTACGCGATCTTGTATTTTAACCATCATCGTAGGACAAGAAATGAAGCCCGTATTTGTAGGTATTTTAAAGTACAATGAATTATGAGAGACCGATGAGATTCGGTTGAAAAGTTGATCTTAGGGAAATGTTGTTGTCAAAAAGTGAGGAATTTTTGACACCAAGTGAGGAATTTTTGACACAGGTAAAGATGAATTAATTATGGACCATGCTACACAAACATAATGATTGACATGCGGGATGATTGAACACTCACACCTCGAGAGTTGGGCATTATTTTATTCACGCATGCCCACACTCCATATGAGGGTCTGTCACCCATTCAGTCACCAAAATTCGGGCATTTCGGCATTTTCCATTAATTATAGCGACTAATAGGATTTAAAGCAAAAATGATTTTGTTAGATCTTTACTTAAAATTAGATCATATTTCTTTTCCATATTTCAATGTTTATTGATAATTTCTTACTCAACAGGCCCCATCTCATTATCTATTATCATGTCAAATCCAACATCATCAAGAGGGAAATTGCCCAAATTACTAGTTAAGGCTCATAAATGATCATTCATTAATAAAAGGAGGTAGGAGCTCCAAGATAGCCACATGTTTTGCCTAGAAGCAACCATCCTTGAAAGAGCGCGTAATAATTCATTGGTCGAGTGCTCTAGCATCGAAGATGAGTAGGATTATGGAATTTGCTCAAGATGTAGGATGTAAAAATACACGAGTAGCGGAGCATCCTACCTTAAAGGAGGCCTCTGTGTGGATAGTGATGGGCAGAGCGGAAGCAAGAATTCATGTCTCCTCTCTGTTTAAATTTTAGAGAACAAAGTGCCCTACTTTATGCTTGACCTTGCAATCTAAATCTGATAGCAACTAATACAACCAAAATTTTCAATCAATCGGTAGTACTAATATGTTACCTAGGAATGACAG
>NC_036249.1:24636774-24645589 GCF_002742605.1 Olea europaea var. sylvestris | reverse complement strand
GTTTTAGTCATTAAGGACCGATTATGCAACTATAAAGAAATGTTTGTGAGCAACTTGCTTATTTTAGATGTTGAGGACCAACTAGCTAAAAGGGCATTATGTTGGGGACCAGTGGTGCTATTTTCCTAACTATGATGTTACCGTCAATATAATTTTCATGTTTAAAAATTTTTGAAATCACGTCAAAGATAATGACATTAATAATGCTTATTATTACCTCAGATAAACTGAACATTGCCTTACATTTCTAGGATTGATTAGAGTAAGGGTTATTATATACCTGTCATTACATATTCTGGAGCAGCATAACCATATGTGCCAACGACTCTTGTTGAAACATGTGTTTTGTCACCTTGAGGACCAGCTTTTGCCAAACCAAAATCTGAAAGCTTTGCGTTGTACTCCTGGAAATTATATGGATTATGTTAAGCAGTTGCAACACATTAAACAGTATGATTTGACATTTTCTTCAATCACATACCGTATCGAGCAAAATGTTTGACGTCTTGAAATCTCTGTAAATGACAGGTTCAGTTCCTCCGTGGAGAAAGGCTAATCCTTTGGCCGCTCCAAGTGCAATTTTTATCCTGTTGGACCAAGGAAGAGGTATGGTCCCTTCAATATTTTTAACGTCATCAGTACTTGTTCATTTAAACAAATCACAACAGTAAACTAAGCATAAGACTACTGGATGTTTTACTTCTAATCCAGAAAATTAATACAAGTGGAGATATATTGTATAATGTATATATAATCATCACTTGATCATGAGTGGATATTCTAATGCGTACTTGTTCAATCATTAATGCATTGTAGTTCACTGCTTCAAAATTTAGGCTTCCGTAAGTCAATAAGTAAAGATCGACCAAGTAACACGAGTCATCCAACTAAACAATGAATTTAGTACCTAGTACTTTACATTTGTGAGTTTGTTGTTATTCAAGGTTTGTTTCAGAGTCGGGAAAATTGTCACTAGGTGTACTATGTCCAACTAAAAAAAAACCTGCATCTCAAGTCATTCAGTTAAATTCTTTTCTATACAATTTGTGGGATATATTCTCTGAGATGAGTAAAAGAAAGTTCAAGTCCCTGCTAGAAAGTTATTTTCAAAGCAATGGTACATATGTTTCCACTCACTTCTGAAAAGATGATTTTCAAGGCTTCCACGGGTCATAAATTCGTAAACCAGTAGCCTTTGGTCATCTTCAATGCAATATCCAATTAGCTTAACCAGATTAGAGTGATGAAGCTGTCCAAGAAAGTCGACTTCAGCCTGCATTTTGGGAAATATATTAGTTGTAGGATATGCCGTTTATGACCTCCAACCTTCAGTTCGACATTCTATTACTAACCACGAACACATAATCTACTAACCACCCATTCTCTATGGCCTTGAACACCATCTGGCTTCAAACTCTTGACTGCAACTGTGGTCCCCGACCCAGGTTTCGCAGGTGCTGTACCATTCTCCTCAATCCATCCTTTGAAGACGTATCCAAATCCACCCTCGCCGAGAATGCTATCCGGTCTAAAATTTCCGGTTGCTGACTTTAGCTCCTGGAAAGAAAATTGCAGCAGTTGGCGGGGTGCATCTTTTTCTGCTGGTAGTGGATTTGATTTGGGATCTTCAGATGAGCTTCGTGCTTCATCTGGAGCACACATTCCCCGGTTGCTGGCATTGAGGTATCTTGTCTCTGTAACTGTATAAACAGAACCAAATGTTATGGATTGAGCCTAATCTTAAAACCACAAGAAACAATGATTGCATATACAGAAACATCGAAATTTTTAGTAGTTAACTAAAACTGGGAGCTACTTCAACTCACTCCTCAATCACTAAAACCGAATAGAATTTTACAATGAGATCTTACACCACTGTCTTTTACCTCTTGAACCACACAAAAGATAGTCCCCTCAAACTCGTTTATATAGTGCAGGACTCTAGAGCAAGCTAATACAAAGACATCAACCTCCATATATCCATATAATAAAAAAATTTGCTCCGAACTTCGATCTACAATTGATAGCATAAATGAGCAGTATAATAGGAGATCAAGAACACAGTTCCTGGGAAGTCAAGATATCATTGAAGGCGCTTATTAAAGTCAACCATGATTATGTATATTATGTGGGAAAGAAGTAAAAAGTAAGCTAAGCACAGGACTCAGTGCAAAACTGCAACCCATTACATAGAGCAATTCAAGATTTTGAAAGCTAGAAAACTTCACAGAAACTGTACAGTAAGTACTCAAATTCAAGGTAATTTCTGATTAGAAACTTCACAATTCTGCCTATGCATATGTTACACAATTGGGTTCAGAAATTCATGGATGAAAAAACTGAAAAGATCATAGCAATATAAGTACCTGCATCATAAACAAGACTACTTTTAGGGATTGAGTTTGCAGAATTTCTTGAATCAGAGGGTTTACAGTTACCACTAACACTGCGTCTTAAAATAGCCCAACACCCACACTTCTCTTCCATCGCCATTCGCCTATCTTAATGGATTTGCCTTTCATTGGCTGTCCCTGTAATTGATTTCCATTTACAGAGAGAGCTAATGAACAAAAAAATTTATCATAATTTTTAGAGAGAAAAACAGAGAGATATAGAGAGAGAAGGGAATTGGGTGTTGTAAAAAGATTGATTGTAAGCATCATCATCATCACTATCACCATCATGGCATTGGATACAAAAAGAATTTTTTCTCCCACTACTTTTTTCCTGTGGGGGAATGCCATTCTCTCTCTACTTCTTGAAACTGCTTAAATTCTGGTACGAGAAATTTACTAGAAGGGACATTGATAGGATTCTTGGCCGAATTAAAATCATATTTTTAGTAAATTTGGATAGAAGTTGATAAAATGTGTAATTGAAAGATGGTAAAATTCATAAAATATGAGATTGAAATAAATTATTGATTTTAATTTAGATTTTAATCGATATCAAAAATGGTCGAAAGCATGAATATCTAGTAAAAGTATATTTTATTCAGGATTTGCTTATTTTGACGGCCGCTCGTTTCGAATAATTAAAAAGTTGTTAAAAAGTTAAATTTATAGATAATAATTAATTGTAATTACATAAAATTCATAATTTTTATCAATTTTTTAACCCCCATTTTCTTCAACTTTTATAAGTATTTGCTAAAACATCTATCAAAATCTTGTCTCATCTCTCAAAAATCCCTAACACGGATATGGGACTGGGAGTGTCTAGCTAATGTTGGTTAAGCTTTTTTTCCCCCCTTTTTTTATTAGTGGGTGAGATTTTTTTTTTACCATATCAAACTTTAATGAATTTAATAATTTATGTAGAATCAAACTAGCCAATTCAGTTTAGTTTTAATTAAAATTTAAATGATTTCAGTACTAAGAGCGGAGAACGAAAAGGCCGTGATTTGGTTCTTAGCTTTACTTACAATTCAAAGTGTTAATTCATTTTAGGAAAATGTTTGGTGTACAGAAAAGATTCTTACAGAAAATTTACAGATATCTCACAAAGTGTGAATCCCGCATAAATAAATAATGTCAAAAAATCTACCCACCCACCTTACCCATGTGAGGTATTTGTAGGGGTTCTGCGAATCCCTACATGGTACACCAATCACTGCCTTCATTTTATCGTTTGAAAGTAAAATTTTACATACTAGTTTACATTGTACCCTTTTATTTTTATTTTTATTTTTATTATTATTATTATTTTTTTTTTGGGGTGAAGATAAAAAAAGCATATTGTGTTAGAAACGGTCCTTTTCTTGTTATGTTCGACACCATTGTATAGGGAATTCTTTGATTTTGTGGAAAATTATGAGTATAATTCTCATTCGAATTCAATCGTACCTTTTCCACCCTCTTTTCGAAGTATCAATATAAGTTTGAGGTAAGTAGATTTTTTTGTTGATCAAGAATGATTAAAAAAAATTACTTCTACAAGTATAAATAACTTATAAGCTAAACTAAACATGATATCAAATCTCCCACTTCGTATGTAACTGTTAGAAAAGTTTGCCATTTCTCGCTTTTTGCAAAAGAGAAATCCCTATAGTAAGATTTGTTTGATAAATTGGTACTAATTAGATGCCTATTTCAATCAAAAATATGCTTCCGTAAAAACATTGCTTTAATACTTTAAATTATAGAGAATTAAACAAGATAACGAACAAATACCTATTGTGAATAACATAAAAACTTAATCAATGGATATAAGGATATAAATTGAAAATTCTACTAATTAAAAAATTTCTATCGTCGGATAGAGTAGTCACTAAGTATAGATAAACGTAATACGAGGCCTTGAAGTATAAACATTCAAATTTCACATCAAATATGCTCTTAAACATAATCGTAGTTTAATTTTCTCGCTTTACAACATTTTAAATAAAATAATGTTTATCTAGCAACGCTAAAATTTAACACCAGTCTATGTATCAACACATGATAAATTCAGTTAGACAAAAGGATATAGGTCACGTATAATTGATGTTATCACAAATTAATACTTAATTTGGTACTAAATACAATTGATGCGCGTCGATAGCATTACTCTTTTTAAGTATCAGAGTGTTTTGGAGAGGACTCGTCGCCTATGCAAGCAATGTTTGACCCACATGACCAACTAAATACAACTAAAATGGAAAAAGTTAAAACCGTTCTATGTTTTAGATGCGTTCTTTTATCGTAACTAATAAGTTGGGAGGGAATAGCCAAAAAAAAAAAAGTGAATTATATAAGCTTCTGGAAGGTTAGCAAGCATGCAATTGGGTAATTTAGAGATTTGTTAAGCTCATTGATTGATGTTGGAAAGAAGTAAAGGCAAAAAGAATAATTTTTGGTCATGTCTCTCCGGCATAATAATTAATTATCATCAATTTCTCTATTATTAGAATCGAATTGATGTTGTCTTCAATTATTAGAAATTCAAAATCCCCGCCTTCTTTATACAATAATTATAAAGAAATTGTTATAAAATTGTAACCGGAAATTCGCCGTAATAATATGATATTTTTGCCAGTAAAAAATATTTATAGATTATATAACAAATTATTAAATATTAAGAAACCAACGCAAGCCTACAAAATTTCTAATAAAAAGGTATTTATATCTTCTATAAAATATTTTTTAATGTAAATTGCACTTGTTGATATACATATGTGATAAAAACAAATACAATTAAATAAAGAAAAAATGTTAAACGGCCAAAGAGAATATTATGTTGATATGTAAAGAACGTATGCAAAAACTATTTTTCAGTTATATTTCATTTAGATTCACTTTTAAAATATTAAAATTATAACATATATGGAATATGATATTTAATAGTTTAAAATATAATTTATTTACAACAATTTTAAGCATGCGTACTTTTAAATTGTTTTGTGAATATTTAACAATTTTAAATTGTATTTACATAAAATAATATTTTGGTAAATTATATACACACCAAAGTTTTTGTTTGTTACCTTCCATTTTTAATTGCAATGAAGGTCTTCAATTTTTATTTGTTGTCTTACTTATGTGTCTAACTTTTTTATCTCTTTCTTAAACTCAAATTTCTAATAACGAGTCCATCTTGTCATCGATGACGATTTTCATCTAAAAAGTCCATTAGTAGGGCATAAAAAGACTTATTTGTTCCTCAGATTTTTAAATAAGTAAAAAATTTAAATACAAAAGTTAAATAAAATCTTTGTCACTCATTTCAAAGCATGTTAATAGTTTATTTGGACAGAAATCGTCAATAAAAAAGGATATACTTGTTATTATTAAAGATAAGAAATGTAGCTAACAAAAGTTGGGGGACATAAGTTTCATTGTAACTAAAATATGAAGCGGTAAAATTTGTTGTGTGAATATAATTACCTATTGTGATAATGGATAATAAAACACAAGAAATTAGTAATTAATTAATTTAGGTTGACTAATATCTAAATATTAAAGTATTAAAATCTTTAACAATTAAAATTAGTTTTCAATATTTTATTATTTTTAAATATTAGAATTATGAGATGAATACTAATTGGGAAATTTTCACCCACAGTCCCTAAACATTACCAATTATCTCACTTGGATTGCCATTCATTTTTTCTTTGTATTTAGGTCCCCAAATATCTTTTTGGTGCATGTACGGACAACTAGACAAAAAAAAATGTGTTCAATTTTTCATCAAATAGTTAGTTGAAAGACGTGCCCAATTCTTCCGAAAGTATTTCTATCTATTCATAACTTAAATTCTTCATTCTTTCAATTGACTATTTGACAAAAGTTGAACGATATCCGTCCACTTGTCCTTTCGTGTGCCCATGCAGCAATTTCCATGTAC
The DNA here is from genome assembly GCF_002742605.1 of Olea europaea var. sylvestris. Taxonomy (NCBI): domain Eukaryota; kingdom Viridiplantae; phylum Streptophyta; class Magnoliopsida; order Lamiales; family Oleaceae; genus Olea; species Olea europaea. The sequence goes on along the minus strand of NC_036249.1, from coordinate 24,639,265 downwards.
TACTACCCATATTTGTATGGTCAAAAGACTCGAAAAAACAAGTGGAAATACGTCTGGGGAATATTTATATCATTGCCATCCCATCAACTCTCTCTCTCTGCGAAAATATTCCCCCATGGCTAGAAAAAAGGCTTCCTTTAAGGGATCTAAATGGACAAAAAGAGGGTAGGGGTGGGGTTGCGGGAGGGGTCATTTCTTCAACCACCATTAAAAAAAATTGTATTCTGTGGTACAAATGTGTGAAGAAAAGCAATGAAAGATTCTATATATATTCTTTTTTTGTAACACAGTGTTTTGCAACTTGAAATAATGCCTTGTTTGTTGGTATGGAATGATACCAATTTCCACCCACTGCGTTGTGGGGGTCCTGCTTCTGCCATAGGTCCACACATAGAGGCGGAAAAGGAGAAGTGAAAACACCTATTAGTGTGTAAATTGTATTCCACTTATATATCCTATATTTGTGGGAATAAAGTTACCAACCCTTATTATTAGTGGGTAATATTCCATGAACTTGGTTGGCCATGGGCGTCCTCTTACCATACTTGAGCCAAGGGGTGGTAATGGCCCATGCATTATGGCAGTCGTCAACTCAATGAGCCAGTTCTTGAGAACTCCGTTTACAGGCAACTCAACTCGTACCACTACTACAAAATTGTTGATCGAGCCGACAAGTAAAGTACTTATTAGCATCACCAGCTGGCCCATGAGCTAACTTATTTTTCACATTCTCTTATTTAGTTCAACTTCCTCGTTTTTTCATTCATAGTTGATTGCTTTCTACATTTTTGTTTAAATTCTGTCTAAAAGGAAAATAAAGAAATTCTCAAATTAGCACCATTCCTCACAAATAGGGCCTATGGGTCGGGTCAAGCTTGCCCCATTGTTCCACGGGCGATGCCTAGGCGGCATGAGCTGGATCTACTTGACCAGTTGTCACCTCCTACTTAAGCCTATTTACATGGACCAATTGTATAGTCTTTCTTTTTCGTTTTTTTTTTTTTTTGGTTGCCGGTGTTTTTATATTCTCTGATGATTTAGGTACATAATCACAAGTACAATGCACTCAATGCATATTTATGATCAAGCAATGAACAAAATTTTCCAAATTAAATGAAAGGTTCTAAATAGTACATTAGGCACGACTTTACTATGAACTATATATAGAGTTCATATATAACCATTCATATCACATTAGACCATTATATATGTATATTGTATGGTTTCAATGCTCGAGATACGCAAGAAGTGTGCCTACACCAATATATTTAATGATCATGTGTTCACACTAAGATGTTACATTTCAAGTAATATGTCTGCAACAAATTATGCTAAGGCTCTGTTGGAGTATCCAGATGATTGCCCCCTTTTTTGTTGGGTGAAGGTACACGTTATCTATATAATATGTATGTTGGAATAATTTCATATGTGGGCTTCACATTCAATTGCAAATTTTACGGGTTAGATGTATGGTTCACAATGACATTATGATTAGGCCAATTATGTTAAGTGATCAATTTGGACTATTTTACACCTTACGAGTTTTATTTGATATAATGTGGTAATTTCAAATATGTGGGCCGGAATTATGCGTGAACCCTAAGGGTTTAAGTTGATAATGAGACGACAAAATAAATTCATATTTAAAGGCTAGGTCCCTTTTCATCTCTATATGATTTTTAGCTTGTTCCATTGAAGGCTAATATTTTGTGAGGAGCAATGAAAGAAAGATCTAGCTACTACTATTCATATCAACGATGACTTTCGTAGGTATGAATTCGATTTATTAATTTATTACTTTGTGATTCTTGATTTTTAGTATGATTACAATTAAATTTAACAATTAATAATTTTTGTATCTCTGGGTTCCAATTTTTCCCCTTCTCTTTTAAGAAATTCAAGCCCATATTTTAAGTAGTTCATCTAACTTCTCGAGTTATGTAGCGTAAAATTCTGCACACAAAAAAAAATTTGGTTGATTGCAGAACGGCACATAAACCAATTTTAGGCATTACATGAGCCCATTTAATGCACTTCATTCAAAGCCATCACCCATTCACCAGAAACTAGAACAAACAAAAGCAAACATCCCTCCATTGAATTTCCATCGGCGGCGCTGTTGGCTGGAATATACAAAAGCAATCCCAAATTCAATACACCAAAGGGCCTCTAAAATCTTGCAAAATTTCAGCAGCAGTACATGGCATATGTGAATTGATTTTATGTGTTGTATAATATGATTGTTCTATGTTTACATATTTTTCTTGTTGTGAAATTGAGAATTGATGTTGTTGGAGGAGAAATATATGGTAGATTTAAGGTTTTATTTCGGCCGACAGCGAAGACCGAAAAGCGGCGCCTGTGGGAGAAGAATTGGGTGGTGGATTTCGGGCCCGTTTCGGTCGACGGTGGTATTTTTGGGGATGGGGGCCTCTCTTGCAATTTGTGAGATTAGAGGCCCCTATCTACAATTAAGAGATTGGGCTTAAAC
>NC_036249.1:24570546-24635983 GCF_002742605.1 Olea europaea var. sylvestris | reverse complement strand
TTTATGATGATGCATCTAGGCTCTTACTATAATGAAATTCATATGTTTTGATTTAAATTACGAATTATCTAATTAATAACTCATATTAATTAGTTGGATATTTTATCATCATTTTGATTGCACGCATTATGTTTGGATGATATTGAGTATAATATTTTATGTTTTCTCAGTTTATAATACCTCATCTCTTTCGAATCAATTGTTTGCTATTGATACCTTGACTGTGAATAATTATGTGAGATGGAAACGAGACGTAGAAATAGCACTTCGTCTTTTGGGCTTGGACTTTGCAATGGAGAAAAAGTTTGAGAAACCCATATATAAGAGTATTGCTGAATATATGGCCGAGTATAAAAAGTGGGAAAGGGCTAACAAACTCTATTTGAAAATCATTAAGCGATCGATATCTGATTCCATTCTAGGTGCCATCCCCGATAATGAAAATGTCAAAAGTTTAATGGATGCCATGGGGGAGAAATTTATTGAGCCTGATAAAGTTGAAATTGGGGATCTGATGGATAAATTTATGAGCATGAAATATGATGGTACAAGTGGTGTTAAGGAGCATGTCATGAAAATGATACATCTACTAAAGGCTTTCAACATTCCCATTACGGAGCTTTTCCTGGTCTATCATGTTTTAAACAGCTTTCCTAGCCAATTTAACCAACTTAAGGTTGCTTACAATGCTCAGTGGGATGAATGAAATTTGAATGACCTCATAGCAATGTGTGCTTAAGAAGAGTATAGGATGCACCATGAACCTGTTGAAACTGTGTAGTTAGCTTTTTAGCCATCACAGAATAAGGGGCATTCTTATAACCATAAACCTAAGTTTCGTAAGAGTAATAAGTCACACCGAAGTCAACAGAATAAAAATTTCAGTGGCCCCAAAGGACTTATAAAGAAAAATGATCAATGCAAGTTCTGTAAAAAGAAGGGTCACAAGCAGAAATACTGTTTTAAGTTTAAGACTTAGTTGGAAAAGAAGAAGAGTTCTCCAGGTATTCCTTTGGCCTTAGTTTGTTTTGAGTCTTCTTTAATAGATGTGCCTTTGAATTCTTTGTGATTAGACTCGGGAGCTAGTATTAATATTGCGAATTCCTTGCAGGGGTTCACAAGCAAACGGAGGCCAAGTGAGAATAAAGTGAGCTTGAGTGTTGCAAATGAAGTTCAAGTGAAGGTTGAATTCCTAGGAGTAGTCAAGTTGAGCTTAGAGTCTGGTTTTTCTCTTATTTTAGAAAATATAATTTATGTACCGCAAATGAGATCGAATTTAATTTCTATATCGAAACTTGATGCTTGTGGTTTTACATTTAGTTTTGGTAATGTAATGGTTGAGTTGTTTAATGATTCTCGTCTTGTTGGGTATGACATTTTATGTGATGGTTTTTATAAATTGTCTTTGTCTCCTTTTGAAGATGTCACATGTATTATCAATGTATCAAAGAAAAGGACTTTAATTCGTTAATCATCCTCTATGTTATGGCATAAGTGATTGGGTCATATTTCTAATGATACAATGAAAAGATTAGTAAAAGTTGAGATACTTCCCTCTTTAAACTTCTCTAATTTTGAAATCTGTGTGGATTGTATAAGAGGAAAGCTTACTAAGTCTATAAGGAAAGGTTCAACTAGGAGTAATGAAATTTTGGACTTGATACACACTGATATCAATAGACCTTTGCCTTCTACTATATGTGGGAACAAATACTTCATAACTTTCATTAATGATTTTTCAAGATATGGATATGTTTACTTAATTAACAATAAATCACATGCACTTAAGAAATTCGAAATTTTCAAATTAGAAGTAGAGAAACAATGTGGAAAAAGTATCAAAGTTATAAGATCTGACCGTGGTGGTGAGTACTATGAGAAATATGACGAGTCTGGTCAAAATATGAGTGATTTTGCAAAGTTCTTACAAGAGTGTGGAATAGTGTCCCCAATACACCATACCAGAGACACCTAAGCAAAATGGTGTTTCTGAAAAACGTAATCGAACTTTGAAAGATATGGTCAGGAGTATGATGAGTAGAACAAATTTCCTTGAATATTTGTGAGGTGAAGCCTTGAAAACTGCTGTGTATATTTTGAACAGAGTTCCAAGTAAAGCTGTTGCAAAGATTCTTTTTTAATTATGGACAGGATATAAGCCAAGTTTGGCTCACTTTAAAGTTTAAGGATGTCCAGCTGAGGTTATGATTTATAATCAATTTGAAAAGAAATTAGACCCTAAATAAACTCCTGGATACTTTATTGGGTATTCGGACAAACCAAAAGGATATAAGTTTTACTGTCCAAATCGCGGCTCTAGAATTGTAGAGTCCATTACTGTTAAGTAAAGCAGCTAAGAAAGTTATGAGATATTTGAAGAAAACTGAAAGCTATATGCTTACATTTTAGTGTTAAAATCATCTTGAGGTGGTAGAATATTCAAATTCTGATTTTCCTGGATATCAAGATGATTCGAAATCAACCTCATGTTATATTTTTACATTAGTTGGGGGTGCTATTTCTTGGAAATGTGCTAAACAGGTTCTATTGGCATCTTCTACCATGCAAGCTGAATTTGTGGCATGTTATGGGGCTACAGTCCAAGCCATTTGGTTAAGAAATTTCATCTCTGGCTTGAAAGTTGTTGATTCCATCTGAAGACCGATCACCATCTACTGTGATAATAGTGCATTAGTATTCTTTTCAAAGAATAATAAAAGTTCTGGTGAGTCAAAGCATATTAACATCAAATATTTGGTGGTTAGAGACAGAGTCAAGGAAGGGCAGACGAAAATAGAACATATCAATACAGAGACAATGATTGCAAACCTTTTAACTAAAAGACTCGCTCCAAAAATCTTTAAGACACATGTTACTAATATAGGTATTGTGGAAACATTTGATGTTATTGGTTAGTGGGAGTTATTTATGTAAAGAACTACGTTTTGTGCTTGATCCTTTTGCGGGGTACGTAGGCAACCCATATATTTTTGGATACAGCCCCTTCTGTTAATAAAATATTTTTTTCCCCTATCCATGAACTATTTTGAGCATGCATTTGACTTATTTTTTTTATTATAATATTATTTTGATCTCGAGACATGATAGATAAATACATAAGATGAGTCTCTTTCTGAGACAAGTGGCTTCATTTTGATCCAAAGCATTATGATGACCGATATGAATTAGCACATCTTTTTATCACATTTGGTGCTAAGTTCATACCACATACTACCACATTCGTTGGAGGATGAGGATCCATGTCAATAAGAATGTTGGCATTTTTAGCTGTGGAATGGTCTTACATCGCTTAATTAGTATAATGACTTCTATGTTCGGTGTTAATATTCTTGTTGGATCGGATCATGTTACATAAGGTGTTATCATTGAAGCTATACTTTTGTGGCCATTTATGTAGTCTAACTAGGGTGTTAAAACTTTGTTATAGCAATCAAATGTTTGCCCAAGTGGGAGAATGTTAGAATAATTTTATATGTAGACTTCACATTCGATTGTAAATTTTACGGGTTAGATGTATGGCTTACAATGAAATTATGATTAGGTCAATTATGTTAAGTGATCAATTTGGGCCGTTTTACACCTTACACATTTTATTTGATATAGTGTGGTAATTTCAAGTATGTGGGCTGAAATTATGCGTAAACCCTAATTAGGGTTTAAGTCGATAATGAGACGACAAAGTAAATTCCTATATAAAGGTTATGGCCCCTCTCCTCTCCATATGATTTTTAGCTTGCCCCATTAAAGGCTAATATTTTGTGAGGAGTAAAGAGGGAAAGATCTACCTGCTGTTATTCATATCGACGATGACTTCCGCAGGTATGAATTCGATTTATTAATTTATTACTTTGTGATTATTGATTCTTAACATGATTACAATTAAATTTAACAATGTAAACATATATTATACATCTATTTATTCAACTTTGTCGATATTATTTTTTTATATTTGAGCATTTACATAAGACTTTCGAGATTATATGTATATGATATTCATAGGGATATGTTGGTCCCAAATAAAACGAACCATTTTGTGATTCAACTAGATTTGAAGAAAATATAAATCGTAAGTGGCAAGAAAATAAAGAACACGAAGAGTTTTCGGCCCAAGGCTCTAGAGGTTCGACGACCAAATATAACGCCTACATCACTCGTTGAGCATCCATTAGAATTATGCTCGAATCCACTATCATAGCCCCAAAAAGGAGCAAAATCAAGTTACAGAAAGAACAGCAGTGTTTTGCCGTTCAAAACCACAAAGGCCCTCAGAATATTACACTCCAATCTCGCCAAGAGATGGATCTCATCACTCTCTTAGACTGCTACAAGATTTCACTCAAAAATTACAAGAAAAGTCATCCAAAGATGAAGATAGTACAGGAGAGGAAACGACAGTCAACACAAGAGATTAGCATTCGAAGTCTCTCAACCCTAGAGTAAAAATTGCTATTTATAAGAGATAAGTCCAGTAAATGATTCAACGACTGTCCAAATGCCAAGTGTAAGAAATCAAGTGTGGGACGCCTTTGAGAAGTAAATTTGTATTTCCAAAACAAGATTTTCCAACAATTCTGGAACCTTCAGTTAAATGGACCAATCATTGGGCTGGGTTATCACTTAAATTGCAGATATTCGACTAGCTCAAGAACTTCAGCAACCCAAGCGTTTATAAGATAACTCTTGGTAATCGCCATACGTGACAATTATATGGCAATTTGTTATTTGATGCATTCACATAAGGCGATTACTGATAGTCTACACTATGTATAGCATTATTTATAGTTTATGCACATAGATTTAGTGTGCATATAACACATTGTACTATACCGTAATATGCTTTAATCTCCCATAATCTTACCCTCGATGATCATAAGATTAGGTAGATATGATCATCGAGGGTAAGATTATGGGAGATTAAAGCATATTACAATAATACCACATTTACCGATAGACTGTATTCAAATAATATATAACAATATTCATAATCTGACACGTTCAATATATATAAATTAATTCGAAATTAGATAATAAATAAAAAAATTGAACTTTTATAATTATTTACGAATAGAGCCATGATTCAACAGTAGGAAGTTATGATATTATTATTTTCTAGATGAAATTCGATAACACGTCAGAAAAAAATTATTTAAAACATAAAACATGCTTTATTCAAATCAGCTTAATTTTACCTGGTAATTTAATTTCTTTTATTTTAAAATTTTGATTGCAGGTAGTAGGTGTGGAATTTATTAATTATTCGAAAAATTAGTAATTAGAGGGGAATATATGGGTACTGATCTGGGCTTTAGTCGAGGCAGCCCCAACCCAATTTTATTTTCGTAGCCCACAATGTCACTTTTGTACGTGAAAATTTTATATGGAATTTAATTTATTTTCTTTACATATTAGCTCAACATAAATTGTTTTTAATCCAGTCCTGATTCCACCCCTATTGCTAATTGCATATATTCAAGGCTACAATTTCATAAATAAATAAATAAAAACCAATGTAAAACTTAATTTAGATTGTCACCAAAAAAAGATATTTTACTGAGAAATAAAGTTATGCAATCGAAATTAATGGTCTTATAAGGTAACAAATATTATACCTCCCTAAAATTTAGCAAATTATAATTTTGAAACCCCCTTTTGTACAGAGTAATGTTACTCGCAGTTGCTCACGACCTGGCACGTAGAGTGACTGTCGTTGTGAGCAACTGTGAATAACATTATTTTTTTGTGCAAGCAAACATTGTACCCATTATTGTACCTTGTTTTTCAAGATTATAACAATTTGATGAAAAAATTGACACAACAATTATTGAGATTCCATCTATGATTGACACGTCAATTAATGAGATTCCATCCATGACCGATGATATTAACATTATGTGAATTACAACAAAATATCATTAGCAAATAGCAACCACATTAATCCACAACATCTATAAATAAAGGTCACACGAACATAAATTTTTGGTCACTTATTATCATCAATTACACAGATCGTGTTCATTTTAAACATCCAAACGATATACATAACACATAACGGGATATGATATTCTTAGTTACACAACAACATTCAAAAAATAATACTAAGGACCACACAAGTAGTCATATGCTGCAAATGTTTCTTATCCAAACGACAATTTTCAATAATTACTTATACAAATCCACATATAAATTAAGGGTAATTAGCATATAACATTCTTATATTTCAATATTATTGTGTAAAACATCCATATCTTCTATTTTCGGCATTTTCACCCATAATTACACCATTAATTGTGTAAAACATCATTCCATCCCTTTCCTGTCAATTTATCTGTTAAAAGAAAACCTATAATCAATTTTCTTTTCAAAATGGAAGGGTATTTTCGTCTTATAGAATTTTGCTCCGTTCTTCTCGCCTTAGACAGGTTCTTCAATAATGGCTTAAAATAAATCATATCAAACAAATGGAGTAGTACAATCAAATCATGAAGACATGATGTGTGAGGTCCAGACTTTTATATGTTTATATTGGTTGACGTAGCTCGTTTAATAAACAAGTTTTGGAAGCTCGTCTTATTTAAGGTTATGAAAGTCTAAGCAATAAGTTATTAAAAAGGGAAAAATTCGTGACTTAGATATTAACTATCGGCCACTTCAATTTTCAGGTTTCAAGTTTTAAAATTTAAAATTCAGGTGATAAATAAGTAATTAAAAATATTTTGTTAATTAAATATATTAAGCTTACAATTAAACAATTAATAATCACATGTATGTACTTATAGGTCACGACCTATTTATTGATCACATGTATGGTACCTACGTTCTTCGAAATCATGATTTTTTCGGTATTTATCTACGTAAAATGTTACATTCTTTTCTATCATTTTGTGTGTGTGTGTGTGTCTATACATATATATATACATATATAACCAAAAGGGTGCACCATGTCATTTTAGTTAGGGGTGGGCGCGGGTCGGTTCGGTTCGGGAGAACCGAACCGAACCAAACTTTTCGAGTATCTAGTAAATGGAACCGTCGGATCCAAATATAATTATGGAACCGTTCGGGTTCGGTTCCATTCGGTTCGGTTCGGATCGATTCGGTTCCGTTCGGTTCGGTTCTGTACTATAATTAATTTTTTTAACATTTATAACAACGTTATATAAATATGACTAATGATACATTCAATAGTTTTGGAATGTCAGAGATTAGTAAACTACCTTGTTCAAATGATCGCTACGATCAAAGCTTCAGTCGGGGAAAGTCACGGCTTCGATCGGAGGTCAGAGTGTCGGCCGACGATTGTATAGGTTTTGAAATATTAGATAGGCTGCGAGAGTGAGTGCGAGAATCGAGACAACGTTATGCACTTTATTGTAGGTGTTTAGGGTTATTTAGTGGATTTGATCTTGTTTGGCTAAGAAATGAAACAATAAAATGGGTAATTGGGCCAAAAATTAAAAAATTAGAAATGAAACAAATTATTGGGCCAAAAATTTGGATTTAGAAATCATTAATTTGTTAATTTGTTTAGAAAAAATTAAAATTAAAATAATTTGATTTACTCAATATAAAAAAAAATTAGAAAGATTCCGTTCTTATTCGGTTCTTCGGTTCTTGGTCTAGAACCGAGAACCGAACCGTACCCGTCGGTTCTCAATTCAGATACCCGTTCGGGTATTTAATTTGACAAGAACCGTCGGGTTCGGTTCGGTTCGGGTTCGGTTCGGTCAGTTCGGTTCGGGAGATTTGCCCAACCCTAATTTTAGTTATATTGAGCTTAAAGCTCATGCCTTCCATGTTGATAAATTTTCTAGATTAAAGGATTAGTCGAGTAACTGGGATTTACGTGGATTGCGAAGGATTCGAAGGGAGAAAAATGCTTCATTTGTGTAGTTTGTTCATTTGGAGAGTTTCTAGTTTTTATTAGTTAAGCAACTTATGTTTAAATTTTAAAAGATGTTAATTTTTCATTCCTTAAGATTTTCTATTTCTTTTTGTTGATGTGAACATTTAAATTGTTATTTAGTTTAAGTATGCATATAAGTAAAGTTGCCAAAGAAGTTAAGATTATACGTTAGACTTGTAAACAAAAATTTGCAGCTTACTGCTTGAATTTTGTCACATCAATGCGGACAGATGAATTTTTGGACAAAACTAGTGAGGTTTGAAATCCCTCTCAGTCCTCTATTCGTTGGCTTTGGAATCAAGTAATTGAAAGTCGGTAGGATAAGTTATGCGATTTTTCGAGTACTATGTTTAATGTACCCGAGAACAGTTTTTTGTTACATGTTTGAGTGTCTATTGGAGTATATAAGTGATCTTAAAAAATTTTAAAATGTTACTATGTTGTACTTGAATGCGTTTAGAAATTATTGTAAAAATTCCATAAAATTATGTATCTGATAAATGGCCCAACTAAGCTTAATCGTTGGGTTGCGTGTTGCTGAATTTAACTCCTTTATTGCATGCTAACACTCATTTGACCCCTCCGTTTTAGTTTTGCTATTTAACAAATAAAAGTTATCTACCTTAAATCATTTGTTACTAATAAATTTTTGAATATGTAATAAAATGTCAGGGTAACTATAAAGTGAAAAGAAAATTAGAAAAAATAATTTAATTTGAATTTTTGCAAACAAATAAAAGGAACATTATTGTTTTTGTACTAATTTCAAATTTCAAGATTTAGTCCGTTACATGATGCATCCAAGATGGAGTAACAAAAACGGACACGAACACTCTAACATAAAAAATTTAGACAATATATGTTTTGAACTCTCCAAGCCCATACTCTTTGTCCTAGCTCCAAGGAACCCATAAACAGTTTCCAAGAAATTAGTGATCCCAGTGGAAAATTGAACATATCATATACATGAGAAAATATGAAAAGAACTTTAAAAATTAATAAAAGATTTGATCATAACATTGTTGACTAATGACCACAGGCTATGAACACCTAGCATACATTGATTCTTATTTATAATAAAATAAGATTAACAACTTTCCACTATTTTGTGACTAATCCAAAGAATAAATAACAACTATCAAATAACAAACTAATAACTGTTCTCATCCTTTTGGACCATCTTTTGATTTGCATTAATTGACCCCGGATTTTCTTGATCATTCAAACTCTATCAATTGATTTTTGAATATTTTGAGGATCTCAACCTCATCACTCCAAGATTTTTGAGTCTCCTTATCAATCTTTTGATTTTCATCCTTTATTTGTTACCAAGCTATGAGATATTGCTAACATCCTCCTGTAAACTGTGTTGGGCTGAAGGCACAATTTAGATTGATTAAAAATTGAGAACGTCTATGGACATTGATTTGGTAAAGAAATCAATGATATTTATCTTCATTCTTGCGAGATATATCAATTGTTATTGTTGTGTGAATTCACGTTCTAACGAATTTTGTGCATATCATTTTATGTGCTTCAATACTGCATGGGTCGAAAGAATTATAGTTTCACGGTAAACGAACGAGTTTGGTTTTGTCATACCACGTGACATTTCTCGTCATATTTATTGCCCTGACACATTGTTAGATGTCAATTTGGGACAGCGAGTGTAAATTGGTGATAAGTTAAAAGGGTGTTTTAATTTATCAATTTTGATTAGATCAAAATAATATTTCACGTTATTAGGCATAGTGATCGTGAACCTAATGGGTCGCACACAAAAGGAGAATTAGAATATTGTAATTTATCAATTAATTAATATAGCAAGCGTTGGATAAATTAATTAATTGGGTTGCATATTTATAAGCCTGAATTAATTAATTGGATTAATTAGTTCATGAACCGGATTTAATAAAATAGGTTAATTAAAAGTTGGATCGGGTCAGGCCAAGCCCGTTCGGATTTATATAAATATGATTAGGGTTTTCAAAATTGTTGAGATTTTCATTATTTTTGCTAGCACAAGAAGAAAACCCTAATGCTACAATCTTGTTCTTTGTGTGGATCACCGTTGAAGGCTGGACAATTAGACAATTGTGGGAGACAGATCCAAGTTGCTGGAACAAATATATGGCAAAAGAGTTTGCAGATCTTGTAAAGGTACATCTTCATCACAATTTCTATCTAAACACAAAGGCGATTCTTGGTGGGAATCGAAATCTGTTTTAATTTTTTGCTGCGCATGTTAAGTAGATTCCCAACAGTGGTATCAGAGCCTACCTTGTGTTTGTTAGAAATTGTCTTGAATATGTGAAAAATCAAAAGTTGATTGTTGATTTCTAGTTTCTAGTATAGCAATTAAAAATTTTATATCTTCAAAATGGCTTTGAATAGAAAATAATTTTATTTTTTTTGGATTGGAATACTGAAAAAAAGAGGGGGGGCCAACGACAAGAGTAGTCGGCGGCGACAGCGAGACAGGGAGTGTAGGATGCCGCTGCAACATTGACAATCGTCGCCGCGTGGCAACAACAAAAAGTAGCGACCGGCGCTGCTTCTACAAGAGCAACAGTGCGGGCCGCTTATTTTGCAGCGTGCGGCGCTGTAGAAGCAGGCTGAGCACTGCTACAGGTGCTGTCGCTGGGCTGGTCTATGGGGACGGCGACCCTAAATTTAGAAACAAATAAAGAAAATTTTAGGGTACTCTAGGGTCCAGCGAACGGGTGGAGAGTTTTGGGGATAGGGCTGTCACGAAATTTATGAAATTGCAGGCCCCCGTCTGCAATTAATGGGGTTATTTTGTAATTTTAAAATAAAGGGCTTATGTGCAATTTTGACATTTCGAGGGCCCTGTTGTTAATTTAAATTTGGTCAAATTTGCAATTTTCAAAATGGTTTTGAATTTGAATTTTAAAACGGTTTTAAAATTATATTTTAAATGGGTTTGACCCATAATTTTGATTTTGACCCAAATTAAAAAATTTATTTAAATTTGACGACACTTTATATTTTTTGTTAAAATTGGATTTTAACTTAAATATTAAACTTTGACCCCAATTGAATTTTATTTTATTTAGGAGCGTTATCCTAAATTAAAATATTAATTCAATTTAAATTAGAGTTCGACTCTAATTTAATACTTAATTAAAATTTGATTTTAATTAATCATTCACCCCGAATATATTCTAGAAGTTAGAATTGGATTCTAATTTAACATTTAATTAAAATTTGATTTTAATTAAATAGTCTTGCCCTTAAATTTTTCTTAATATTAGAGTTGGACTTTAATATATTGTTTGATTAAAATTTGATTTTAATTAAATAAATTCACCCTGAAATATTGGAATTAGAGTTGGACTCTAATTTTGTTATTTTATTAAAATTTGATTTTAATTAAATTCAACCGCCTTAAGTTTTAAAATTAGAGTTGGACTCTATTTTGATATTTAATTAAATTTGATTTTAATTAAATTATCCCGCCATATAATTGTTGAATTAGAGTTGGACTTAGGGGTGAGCGCGGGTCGGTTCGGTTCGGTTCTCTTTAGAATCGAACCGAACCAAACTTTTCGGGTCTCTAGTAAATGGAACCGTCGGGTCCAAATATAATTATGGAACCGTTCGGGTTCGGTTCCATTCAGTTCGGTTCGGATCGGTTCGGTTCCGTTCGGTTCTGTATTATAATTAAATTTTTTAACATTTATAACAACGTTATATAAATATGACTAATGATACATTCAATAGTTTTGGAATGTCAGAGATTAGTAAACTATTTTGTTCAAATGATCGCTACGATCAAAGTTTCAGTCGGGAAAAGTCACGGCTTCGATCGGAGGTCAGAGTGTCGGCCGACGATTGTATAGGTTTTGGAATATTAGATAGGCTGCGAGAGTCGAGACAACGTTATGCACTTTATTGTAGGTGTTTAGGGTTATTTAGTATATTTGATCTTGTTTGGCTAAGAAATGAAATAATAAAATGAGTAATTGGGCCAAAAATTAAAAAATTAGAAATGAAACAAATTATTGGGCCAAAAATTTGGATTTAGAAATCATTAATTTGTTAATTTGTTTAGAAAAAATTAAAATTAAAATAATTTGATTTACTCAATATAAAAAAAATAGAAAGATTCGGTTCTTCGGTTCTTGGTCTAGAACCGAGAACCGAACCGTACCCGTCGGTTCTCAATTCAGATACCCGTTCGGGTATTTAATTTGACAAGAACCGTCGGGTTCGGATCGGTTCGGTTCGGGTTCGGTTCGGTCGGTTCGGTTCGGGAGATTTGCCCAGCCCTAGTTGGACTCTAATTCGGTATTTAATTAAAATTTGATTTTAATTAAAGATGCTCACTAATTAAATAAATTGATTAATATGATTAATTTATTATTTAATTATTCTGATCCATAAGTCTAAAAGAGTTCAGACGATCTGAATTGCTAGAAACTTGAAACATGTTTGCATATAATATTAGATATTATATAGGCATACATTTATGTGATGAATATATTATTAGTGGACGATTATGGATTCGACCATGTGGATGTGTTGAATGGTTAATTTTATTCTTGTCGTTTTATAAGCCTGCGAGCTCTTAATTGTTTTGGGACTGCGAGCTTGTTATTATTGTTATTATTATGGGCCTGCAAGCTCTCGATCTGCGAGTCTGTTATTATTATTATTACTACTACTATGAGCCTGCGAGTTCAATTTCATTTAGGCCTGCGTGCCAACTAGTATAGGATATAAGTTACATCTGGACTAATTGAAGAAACAAGAAGAGGAGGAGACGATGAAGATGGTGCATTGATACTGTTCAATACTGTACCCCCTAGAAATTGATCAACTAGTCTTCCTTATAGCTCGGGAAGACTAATAGTAAAAGTTCATAATCGTCCACACTATTATATTATGTTATATATATATATTTATTTGCATGGTAGATGTATACTAAAATATATATGATTATCACGATGAGACCTTTGAATGTAAAATCACTCCATAAAATATTAAGTCACATTTATAATCACCTTCCATCATTATAATGAAAAATCAGACTCCCAAATCGTCTCAACTTATTGAGTACACTCAAAGCTGGTCTATTAGGGATATGTTTGACACCATGAAATATTTGATATTTCTGAATGACGAGTTTGATTTAACTAAAATTTATTTTTTGTTGAGTACATTCAATGAGATAATTTTAGAGGCATGTTAAGCTAACACATAAGATGTGTGAAAATAAAAAGTTGTCAGTTTAATGATCTGAGAGTTGTATGGAGACACAACTGATAATAGTATTTACCCAAATGTTAAATTAAGGCTTGTTGAGTATACTCAAAGTCTTAATATAATAGATGAGATCCTAACTCACTGAGAGTCAAGTATGGACTCTATAAATTTATGTGAGGGTCATAAATTTTAATTAAACAGTGGGAGCATAATTAATTTAACAAAAGTCTATGTTAAATTAATTGATACATTTTATATATTATTCATTTTCTTTTCATCGTTTACATTGAATCTTAAGTAACCATATATTTTCAATGGCATACTAGATGCCAACAACCAAACCAGATTTTCTTGATTGACACCGCAATTTGAGAATTGTTCTTATACATGAGAAAATTGGTCACGTCCTTGAGTAGCCCTTTCCAGAAACACCTGTTGATAACTCGATTAAAGAAGAGGTGGCTACTGTAATAAACACAGTGATGACGATAGTATTGCAACATGTGCGATGTTTGCATTACGTCACCTGAGTTACAAAAGCGACTTGAAAGTATAGATGCTAACACATGATTTTTCATTTCAGAGAGTTGTATAATAATAATCATGTGTGGAAGGATATGAAACTTCTAAGCAACTATACCGATGCAAAATGACAGAGTAATCTTCAGTAAATGATTACACACTGAAGATGATTGGCGTTTAGAATTGTCTCAATGAGGTTCGGTCATGAACTACGAACTAAGTATTGACTTAGCTTTGCAATCTCTGTCAGAGAGTTATTCATACTAATTATGAATTATGATATGAATAAACTTGAATGCTCACACATTAAGTTGCTGAACATCCTTAACACTGTTGAGCCCAATATCAAAGTTAATAGTGGGCAAGCCATTGATCACTATAAGGATATTAAGAGGAAGTTTAAAGGAGCTTTGGGAAAGCATCCAATATGACTTAGACGGTCAAAGCAAAGGACAAATACCAAATCTAATGACCATTGTTTTCATTGTAGAATGAAAGGTCATTGGAAGATATTGCATGATTTACGTCTACTTCACGAGTTTCTTAAATATTTGATACTAGATGTAGATCTCATGTTTATACAAATATGGAGAAACTAAAAAGAAGTAGACTACTGCGAAAGGAAGAAGTTGACCTACACATTGAAGATGAGCAAATGTTGCTACATTGCCTATAGGAGCATACTTCTTGCCGTTGCCTTTTGACTTAGTAATGGATTAGAGAAACGTTACTTTGTACCTACCATAGCTGGAACATTAAAATGAATTTCATGTTCAGACATGAACCATTTTAATGTTAAGAACAATTGTTGTTCCTGAATATCTTGATTAAGATCTTAATAGTTATGGTAAGTTACAAAATAACATTTATATTCTAAATATTAAGAATTCTATAATGAGTATAGAATTTAAAAGGTATAAATGCGATAATCTAATTTTTACCTAAATCTGGCATGGCGGACTTTGTCATGTAGATGAAATGTAATTCCAAAGTTACATAGAGATGTATACTTGAGATTAATTGATTTTGACAAGTACGAATTATGCATGTCTGGCACAATGACCAAATCTTCTTTTACTTGAAAAAAAGAAAGGTCTACATAATTACTGGTCTAATGCATTCTGATGCATATGGACTCATGTCAATTGATGTCAGGTAATGTTTCTCTTATTTCATCAATTATCATGTATACTTGATAAAATTCAAGCATGGAGTTCTTGAAAGGTTCAAAAGATTCAAGCTAGAAGTGGAGAAACAAAAATGTAAAGATATCCTCACATCAAGATACGATCGAGATGAAACTATCTTAAAGATTAAATTCTGGATTATCTAAGAGAGAATGAGATTCTCTTGCAGTGGACTCCTCCATATACACTGCAACATAGTGGTGTATCTGAAAGGAGGAATCCTTAATTATTATATATAATGCGATTACTAACAAGCCATGCAAATCTCTCAAAATTGCTTTGGGGTCATGCATTGATTGTAGTGTGCAACACACTAAATCATGTCCCATCTAAATTGTTTAACAGAACTCCATACGAGTTATGGAAAAGCAATAGTCCCAATTTATCTTATATGAAAGTTTGGGGCCATGACGCTTATTTGAAACTCCTTGAATAGGATAAGTTTGACACTAAATCTGATAAATAAGTGTTTATGGGGATATTCAAAGCAGATATTTGAATATAAATTCTATTATCATGAAGAAAGTCTTCGTCTCACGATATATTGTCTTCTTAGAGAAAATGCTTACTCTAGGGGGGGGGGGACAGTGGGAGCAAAATAGAACTTGAAAGAGTTCAAGAGTCCACAGATATAGTTAACCAAGAAGATAAATCCGAATTTGATCCCATATCTGATATGGGAAATACTTTTGATCAAGAAGTAAAGACTCTTAAGGATATGTCAGCTCTATGTGAATCTAGTAGGATCATTCGACCTTCAAGAAGGTGCGAATCCATGATTACTAATCAGGTATTAGTGATCCAGGATAATGAACCTATTAGTTGCACCAAAATAAAGTCAAGTGTTGACTTAAAAGAGACAGCAAGAGGCCATGAAATTCGAGATAAACTCGATGTATGTGAACAAGGTTTGGACCTTGGTCAAGCCTCCTGATGGAATAAAACCCATAAATTTTTGTAAATAGTGTACAAGGAAAAGGTCGATATGGATGAGAATATCTATATATACAAAGCAAGGCTAAAAGCAAAGGTTAAGTGATGACCTTGGTGAAACCTTTCTCCTGTAGTCTTGCTGAAGTCCATTCAGGTTTTGCTTGCAACAGTTGCATACCATGACTATAGGTTAAGAGAAATTTCTTGAAGTTGAAATCTTCGATTTGATGAAAAGTCAAAGTGTTTGATTTTATCAAATTTGAAGACGAATTATGTGTTTACAAGAAAATAGTGGGAGTATTGTTGTATTCCTAATATTATAGAAAACGACATCTCTATGTTTCAATCGTTGAAATGATAATTGTTAAACGATTTATTCATGAACGAAATGGGAGAAACAACTTAATCTATAGAGATAGATCTAGAAAATTGCCTAACTCATCCCAATTTATATAGATGAAATCTTGAGAAGATTTCATATGGAGAAACTGGTTTACTCTTAAGTGGAATGTTGGAAAGATTTCAAACGTGAAGCAACCGTTGATTCAATAGTAGAAATCTAATACATGATTACTTCAGAAGTAGCAAAGAGTTACATTGTGAATCATGATGTTCATAAATAAACTTTGAGTAGTTCCTAATATTGTTGATCACATGCTATTGAATTGTGATAACAATTGAGGCATAGCGAAAGCGAAGGAACTAAGGTCTCGTCAATGATTCAAACATGTATTAAGGTGGTATAATCTCATAAAAGAGATAATACATAGAAATGACATAAAGAGAAAAAAATTCTCACATTTAACAATATTACTGATTCACTGACAAAGAGTTGTCGTAGCATAAACATGATCATCATGTGGAGTCTTATGATATTGAATACATAAGTGATTGGATCTAGTGCAAGTGGGAGTTTGTAAGTGTTATGCCCTAGGTCCAATTAAATTTGGACATAAATACTTTTGATATATAATTAATGCAATAAATGGCAGATCTATGATTTAATAAACAATTAAATTATATAATAGAGTCCGTAGATTCAAATCTTCGTAATTTGTTAATTAAAAGGAGCTGTGATTGTGAGATACAAATTACATATTATTGAATCTTAAATCGTCCGTGGTAGTAAATAATAACGAAATACGGATATTGTTATTACGGATAGACCATCACGTGTGACATTTCTTACTTGTGAAGTAAGTAGCTGATCTCACAAGCTCAAGTGTGGTAACATTTAAATGAATACGTGGATGTTTTGTTATAGAACAAAACATTGGAGACCCGCCGAGAGATTCCACATGGATAACTATCTGAGTGTCAGTGGTTAATCTCTAACGTTCGATAGTGGAATTGGTCCTTTGACTTGAGGTCGTCATGGTACCTTATATGAGAACAGTCATACTTTGATGGTGTTGGATGTTGCTCTGCAAAGGGCCGCTAATACGACATCATTCGGGTACGTCAAGAATCATATGAAGGTTGTGATTGGCCAATAAATGATTCGTCACTCTTAGATAGTAGGAGATTATAATCTGCGTTTCATTCACTTAAGTCTATGATGAAATCTTTGGCCAATGTGTATATTGACTTAATAGTGGAGTGAAAGATATGATCGATAATCGAGATTGATACACCTCCATATCTCGTAATTGATCGGATCATATTGACGAAGGGATTATAGTTTCACAGTAAACGAATGAGTTTGGTTTTGTCATACCACATGTCATTTCCCGTCATATGTAATGCCCTAACACATTACTAGATGTTAATCTGGGATAGCGAGTGTAAATTGGTGATAAATTAAATAGTGTTTTAATTTATCAATTTTGATTAGATCAAAATAATATTTCACGCGTTAGGCATAGTGATCGGGAACCTGATGGCTTGCACACAAAAGGAGAATTGGAAGATTGTAATTTATCAATTAATCAATTTAGCAAGCGTTGGATAAATTAATTAATTGGGTTGCATATTTATAGGCCCGAATTAATTAATTGGATTAATTAATTCATGGACCGAATTTAATTAAACGGGTTAATTAAATGTTGGACCGGGTCAGGCTAAACCAGTTCGGACTTATATAAATATGATTAGGGTTTTCAAAATTGTTGAGATTTTCATTATTCTTGATAGCACAAAAAGAAAATCCTAATGCTGCAATCTTATTTTCTGTGTGGATTATCGTTGGAGGCTGGACAATTGGATAGTTGTGGGAAACAAATCCAAGTTGCTGGAATAAAGATGTGGCAAAGGAGTTTGCAGATCTTGTAAAGGTACATCTTTATCACAATTTCTATCTAAACACAAATGCGATTCTTGGTGCGAATTGAAATCTGTTTTAATTTTTCGCTGCGCATGTTAAGTAGATTCCCAACACTATCCATAAATTATAAGAATGCGCCCTAAAATTGAAGGAATGCACACTATAATTTTCCTTCGCTTCACTGTGTACCCTTTACTGCGTGCTTCCATCCACGACGATGAGATGAGAGGAGAGGAGAGGATAAGGGGTTAATGTTTTGAGAAAGGGGAAAATTTTGCGCTTCAAGAGAAAAGGGGGATAACTATACTTCACATTTGGAGCAAGTGAAAAGAGGAACAAAATTTTGTAAGACGAAATTACCCCTTTATTTTAAAAAATGAAAATTGACTACAAGTATTCACTTAATGGAGAAATTGACAAGAAATTGACGGAATGACGTTTGGCACAATCAAAGATTTAATTAGAGGTAAAAATGTCAAATGAAAAATGTGAACTTTTTGCACAATAATACTGTAAATTAAGAATGTTATGTGCTAATATCTATAAATTAAAATCAAAATCACAAGATGCAACCATTTGTATTTAAAATAAAAGATGAATTAAAACCATTACAATTACTTTCAATTGGTCAATAATCTTTCGTAGAACGTTGGTCACAATTTGACCAAGGCATGAATGGAGGATAAAGTATCTGGATAATTCTCTCTTTGTTGGATACAAAAAAAATTTCTCTATCTATATTGATTCGAAAATGATATCATTCGTCTTTATTGGCTTTTATCACAAAGAGTAAATTGAAAATTTGAATTATTTGATTAATTCATAAGCATCTGATTTTTCAAGTTATTCAATAATGGCCTAAATTCTCAAAGAAAATAATCAGGAATATGGTTGGGCATAATTTTCTCCTAATTTAACAAATTGTGACTTAAAAAAATGATCGCATGTGACTTCATAATCGATTACAAGTTCGTATTGATATAAATGTGACTTTAGAAGAAGTAGAATATGACACTGGTTGTAACTGTTTAAAGATTAATGGCATGTCACAAATCTCTTCGGAAGTCACAATAGGTCATAAAAGCCAATCAGGAACGATAATTATGGTATATTTTTTATTTCTGAATGCTAGGGATGTTAATTACCTCTTGTTGTTAATTATAAAAAAAAAAATCGTGATATACATATACCATATTATATAGAGATATTGTAGGAATTTGAATTGGATACCGACCGTTACGCTCCGATCTTATACGCCTCGGAACTCGCAGCACCACATATTCCGACCTGATAACAACCTGTCCGAAGTGTTTTCGAAGTGATATAGCGATTCCCACTACTGACCTGCCGAATCACCTCGCCTCCGAGGTCGAGGTCAAGTGGACCCTGGTAAGAAGATCCGCCGTCAATTTCAGAAAGAGATTTGTTCCAAGATCCTTCCTGCACCTAGGGTTTAAATTGATTTGACGTCTCCATGAGACTAGTTGATGTGACTTATCAACTTTATTTCAATTCAACTCAGAAGTAACAAACTGTCCGCCCACTCTACAGACGCGGCTGACTGACGCCTATGAACGGACGCCTCATACCGTTAGATGTATACACGCGTCCCACATCCAACGGTTCATACCACCTATAAATACCCAAGGTTTGGCAAGAGGCAAAGGTAATGAAACTCTTACTACATAGCACTCCATAGCAAGTTTATATATTTTCTCCTCCCCCTTTGTCATTGATCTGCATAGCCCCTGGGTACTGTTCCAACCACTTAAACCTGACTTGACTGTCGGAGTGTATACGGCCATCACCACCCCCGCTGGTTCTGACCGTATGCGTCTGAATATTCGCTGATTGTGCGTAGGGAGGAACACGTGGAGTAGCTTTTAGTTGGCCACGTGGAAGGACCAATTTTTTAGGTCAACAGATTGGCGCCGTCTGTGGGAAACACTCCCCATTCGAAGTTTTGCGTTCTCCATCGGAGAAGTTACCGGAAAACTAGCGACTAACCTTGAAAAGGGGGCATTCTTGAAAAAGAACAAAGTCGAGTTACAATCCAAGTTCTCACTACCCTTGAAAAAAGAGATAGGATGAGCTACAGCTATGAAGACGACAACCCCATCAGAGAGGCCTCTGAAGAAGAGGTACTCCATAACAATGTTACTCTTCAGAGACCACATCACCAGCGTCGCCGAGGTGGAAGAACCATACTCACTGAAGGAATGGCTCAGATAGCTACAGGTATGAGAGACATAGCAGCTCAGAATATGGCGATGCAGGAACTCCTCATGCAAGTCCAGGGTCATCAGGGCTATCAAATACCCCAAGGATCTTATCCGGTGCGGGAAGCCCGTTTATCTCACTCCCGAGGCCACATGAACCGGCACACAGAATGCCCCCTCGAAAGGAAGATGAACGCCAAAGCAACATCTTATGTGCAAGGGAGTCAGCCATCATAACCACGCTTGGGGGACAATTTCCCTCAGGAACATGAGGACCAAAGGTCGGTAAGCGTCTTCTACCGGATAGGAGAGGATCCTAGCAATAGGGTCCGCCCAACAAGAGGATCAGTTCATCCGGATCACGAACAAGAACATGCTCCCCCTTCTCTTCCTAGAAATAGGAGAGAGGGGAGGAACCTAGTTGATTGGGGAAGTCGAGGAGAAGCACCTCCACCTCCCCAGGACATTCAAAATGATGAAGGGTCAGATGGGCCCTGTCGATCTTATGAGATTGACGATGATGATGACAACTCCCTTTCTCAAGGGAGATCCGAAGCTTCCCAATGCCAGCGAATTTCATGCCCCCTAAGATCCCCAAGTATGAGGGAAAGGGGGATCCGGAGAAGCACCTCACCAAGTACATGACACAAATGAGCCTGAGGGGAGCCTCGCCTGCTCTAAAATGCAGGGCCTTCCATTTAACACTAGGCAGGGCCGCCGAGGTATGGTATAGCAGGCTTCCTCCCCTAAGCATCAGAAGTTGGTCAGATTTGAAGAAAATATTTTTGAACCAGTACCTCTCACGCAGGGAAGGAGAGGCACCAGTTCAATGCCTGTAAGACATGAGGCAGGCCCCTGGGGAGACGCTGAAAAGCTATCTCGCCAGGTTTACAGACGAAATTACTTACTGCGAACATGTCACTGACAGAGAAGCCCTTTCAGCCTTGAAAGGTGGGCTCAACATGAACACTTTGTTTTGGAGGGACGTGCGTAGCAAGAATCCCTCCACATACGACGAGCTGGTGGAAATGATGAGAGTGGAAATTGTTAGTGAAGAAATGATTGATCATCGCAATCGTGCCGCACAGCGACTCTCTCCTCCTCAGAGGCAGGTAGGTCGAGGACCCGCAACACACCTTGTTACTCAGCAATGGACCCAAGCAGGACATACCATAGCTCCCACATCCGGACAGGCCCTAGCTTCCATCACATTGAATTTAGTACTGGTGCTGGCATATGATAATGCCCCTGCCGAAGCGGGACCATCTGGAAGAACTGATAACAATAAGAAGAAGAAGAAGAAGAGGTCAAGCAGACCCTTGGAAGGAGCAAGGTTTTGTACGTTCCATCAACTATATGGACATAACACTAGTGAGTGTTGTGATGCCAATCAACGCCTTGATCGAAGCAACCCGCAAACTTCCAGCAGGAACGAACACCCTCGCAGATCCGCCTCCCCGAGGAGGGGAAGGAGAGGTCATAAGGAACAATCTCCTCGGAGGAGAGAATCAAGGGACCAAGGCCGATCCAGACAAGGAAATCAAGCCCAATTTTCTGGAAGTCAGGTCATCAGGGAAATCGATACTATCATTGAGGGACCCCACGTCGGTGGCAACATCAGGAACGCCCAGAGAAGTTACACAAGAAAAGCAAAGGATCCCCCAATGATCACTTACATTGTCAACAAATCAAAATCAGCAAACAGGATGGCCCCAATCACCTTCTCCCAGGAAGATTCAAAGGGAGTTCACCACCCCCATTGTAATGCATTGGTTGTAAGAGCCGTAGTAGCTAGGAACGGATTAAAATGCATGCTCGTTGACAATGGCAGTTCCGTAAACATATTGTTTGGATCCACTTTTGACAAAATGCAAATTGAACATGGGTTGATCCCCATGACCAACCCACTATTCGAATTTACTGGGGACAGCATCATCCCACGAGGGCGGATCACCCTGCCTGTCGAAATGGGTTTGGCACCCCTAGTGGCCCAGTACTTCATGGAATTTCTGGTGGTAGATCACAGATCAGCTTATCATGGAGTATTGGGCAGACCCGCTCTGAAAGATCTTTGGGCTGTGACGTCCATTTACTATTTGTGCATGAAATTTTCAACGAACATGGGATTGCTACGGTTCGAGGCGATCAGATGGGCTCCAGGGCATGCTACCTAAATTCGCTGCGAAAGTCCGAGCCCCGAACTATTAATGTAATCCTAACTGAGGTACTCGTTGAAGTCAGTACGAACGTGGAAATGCTCGACGCCCCTGAACAAGGGCATACCTCTGAACAAGAGGGAGACGTCGACATGGAGGAGGCCCTTGAACAAGGACACCCTCTTGATGAGTTAGACCCCTGAATAATTGGCACTGAACCAAATGCGACCCCAATGGAAGAATTGGAGACTTTCCTCGTCAACCCGGAAGACCCCGGTCAGGTCTTGCGATAGGGAAGTCATTGTCGCCTGAAGCAAAAGTCGAGATGATACGCTTCCTGAAAGGGAACCTGGATGTCTTCGCATGGAAACATGAAGATATGGTGGGAATAGATCCTAGGACCAGTTGCCATCACCTTAACATCAACCCCTCCTATGCGCCCCATAGACAGAAGAGGCGTGCCCTAAATTCGGAACGGTACGAGGCACTGAAAGACGAAGTAAACAAACTTAGCCGCAGTGATTTCATAAGAGAGGCCATCTATCCAAGGTGGATATCCAACCCGGTTCTGGTGAAAAAGCCCAGCGAAAAGTGGAGGGTATGCGTAGACTTCACAAACCTAAATAAGGCGTGCCCCAAAGACAGCTTCCCACTTCCAAGAATAGATCAACTTGTGGACTCTACTGCTGGGCATGAACTACTGAGTTTTATGGATACATACTCAGGGTATAACCAGATACCCATGTTTCGACCTGATGAGGAAGCTACATCGTTCATTATGGACAGGGGTCTGTATTGCTACAAAGTCATGCCCTTCGGATTGAAAAATGCCAGAGCCACATACCAGAGGTTAGTCAACATGATGTTTGCCGAACTCATTGACAAAACCATGGAGGTCTACGTAGACGACATGTTGGTCAAAAGCCTCCAGGCAACCGAACACATAAATCACATCGACCAAACTTTTCAGATACTTAGAAAGTATAATATGAAATTGAATCCCCTCAAGTGCACCTTTGGAGTGGCATCGGGCCACTTCTTGGGGTATATTGTAAATCAGAGAGGAATTGAGGCAAATTCAGTGAAAGTAACGGCCTTGCTAGAAATGAGGTCACCTCAGAAACTGAAGGAGGTCCAAAATCTCAACGGTCGGATAGCCGCACTCAGTCGCTTCATCTCCAGAGCCACAGATAAAAGCTTGCCTTTTTTCAATGTGCTGAAGCAAGGAAATAAATTCCAATGGACTTCGGAGTATGAAGAAGCCTTCGAGGCTCTGAAAAAGCACCTTGGGGAAGCGCCCCTCTTGTCGAAACCTCAACAGGATGAATCTCTACTACTGTATCTAGCGGTTTCGGACGTGCAGTCAGCGCAGTCCTAATCAGGAAGGAAAATGAGCGCCAATTGCCAGTGTACTGCATCAGTAAAGCACTTCTTCCAGTTGAAACACGCTACCTAGACATGGAAAAATTGGCACTCGCCCTCATCACAGCCTCAAGAAAGCTGAGGCCATACTTCCAAGCCCACTCAATACAAGTTCTCACCAATTTTCCTCTAACGCAGGTAATGCAGAAAATAGACGCATCAGGATGCCTACTAAAATGGGCAATCGAGCTCAGCGAGTTCGATCTAACGTTCCGACCTCGACACGCCATCAAGGGCCAGACCCTTGCTGATTTTATGGTAGAGTTTTCCAAAGCCCCAGAAATGGAGGCAATAATGGAACCAGCCGAGCCCCCCACATGAAAACTGTTCGTAGATGGATCCTCAGGAGAGGCTGGCGCAGGGGCATGGATCGTATTGGAGAGCCCGAAAGGCCACAAGCTAAATTGTGCGGTAAGGTTCGGCTTCAAAGCCTCGAATAACGCCGTCGAATACGAGGCCCTTCTGGCAGGTCTTAGACTCGCTAAGGAGATGCGGGTCAGGAAGCTCCTGGCGAGCAGTGACTCTCAGATTATAGTAAATCAGGTCAATGGAAATTTCGCAGCCAAAGATGGAAACATGATTGCGTTCTTGAAGTTAGTTCTGGACATAATTCCTCATTTTGAAAGGTTTGAACTGACTCAAGTCCCCCGTCTAGAGAATACACATGCAGACGCCCTCTCGAAACTAGCCAGCAGCATGGACTCAGAGCTGCTAAACATCGTCCCTATTGAGCACTTATCAAAGCCCTCCACTTCTGAAGGTGAAGAGGTACTATGGATAGAAGGCACCCCATTATGGATGCAGCCCATCATCGCGTACCTGAAGGAGCAAACACTGCCTGCTTCCAGAGGCAAGGCGAGGAAATTAAGGAGAAGGGCTGCACACTTCGTCCTGCAAGAAGATACCCTTTACAAGAGAGGCTTCGCTTCGCCTCTTTTTCGATGCGTAGGAGCCGAAGAGGCCACATACATACTCAGGGAAATCCATGAAGAAATCTGTGGAAACCACTCCGGAGGAACGGCTCTGGCACACAAGGTTCTCCGTCAAGGCTACTTCTGGCCGACCCTGAAAAAAGATGCTTGCCAATTTGTCCAGAAATGTGACAAGTGTCAGCGCTTCTTGAACATACAAAGACAGCCCGCTCAGAGCCTCTCAGTAGTAACCAGCCCTTGGCCGTTCACCAAGTGGGGCATTGACTTCATTGGTCCACTCCCAAAAGGGAGAGGAAGTGCAACTTTCGCTATTGTCGCCATTGACTACTTCACTAAGTGGGTCGAGGCTGAACCCCTTGCCAGAATTACCGAGGCTAATACTACCAAGTTCGTTTGGAAAAACATCATTTGTAGATTCGGCATTCCCCACTCCTTAGTATCTGATAACGGACGGCAGTTCGACAACAGGAAGATACGAGACTTATGCGACGAGCTGGGCATAAAGAAGGATTTCTCAACACTTCATCACCCCCAGGCGAATGGGCAAGTTGAAGCAGTGAACAAGACTATCAAACACACCCTAAAAAGGAAACTTGATACCTCAAAAGGGACCAGGGTTGACGAACTCCCCCACGTCCTCTGGGCTATCAGGACTTCTTGCCGGACTGCAACCGGTGAAACCTCATTTTCTATGACCTACGGTGCCGAGGCCATGAGTCCGATCGAAGTTGGGATCCCATCAGATCGACGGATACATTTCAATGAGATCAGCAACGACGAGGCCCAAGTAGGCGAACTACACCTCCTTGAGGAAAAGAGAGATACGTCCCAAGTGATCTTGGCAAAATATCATCGAAAAATGACCCGCTATTACAACTCCAAGGTCAGAAACAGAACTCTTCGCTTGGGCAACCTCGTCCTCAGAGGAGTTTTCCAATCTTTAAAACCAATCGGGTCAGGAGTGTTTGGCCCAAACTGGGAAGGCCCTTACCGCATCCGCTGGGAATCCCGACCTGGTACCTTCGAAATCGAAGATATGTCAGGAAAGGCGCTGCCTCATTAGTGGAACATCGAACACTTGAGGAAGTACTATCAATAATGAGACTTTGTTCCGATCCGATCTCAATATATTATAATGAATCGATTGTTCTGATCTGATCTCAGTTGTAAAATTTCCTAAGTGCTGGAATTGCCTTTTTAAAAGGTGATGTAATTTATCTTATGTAATGAATCTTCGGTTCCGAGCCACATCAGTTAGTGAATAGTTTCCTCAGTCCTTCAGGAGGTTCATTTAAGCGATTCGATCGTCAATTATTAGCCGATTAACGTTAAGGCACTCTTCATGTTTGCTTAAGTGGTCCAATCTCAAATTATTAACAGGTTGGCATTAAGAGTCTCTTCATAGTCGCTTAAGTGCTTAAACTTATGTTAACTTGAGTGGTCCGGTCCGTAGTTATTAACCAATTATTGTGGCGAGGCAATTAGTGTGACGTTTGCATTCATACAAGTATAAACGGATAGAAAATACAAAGAAGCAGAAGCCCAAATACTTAGCAAAAAATTTCATTTCATTGAATAAATTTAGGTATAAGGGGGCCAAAGCCATTACAAAAGGTAAGCCTAATCTGCAAGAGGGACTTCTACATCGGGCGCCTCCTGGGCCTCCGGAGCCCCCTCGACAAACCTATTAGGCCGACCTCCAGTTGGCCCCCCGAACTCTGCTTCCAATGAAGAGATGTCCAGAGTGGGGTACACCTCCTTCAGTCGACCCAATAAGCTTTGGGCACTCCATGAGGCCCAGAAGTTGGCAAAGTCGTCATACAGGGGATGGTCTTCGAAGTGATCAATGAAATTCTGGACTGCCACCTCCTCCGCAGACTTCAACTTTTCCTTCAAAGAGGCAATCTCTTCTGATTGGGCCTCTGCCTTCTGCCTCAGCTCTGCTTTCTCTTTGTTGGAGGCCTCCAGAGCATCGGTGGCGAGCTTGTGGTGCTCATTGGCGTGATCAAGTCGCCAAGTCACAACAGCCACTTGGCATTCTACCTCATACAACTCCTTCTTCAACCGTTCCACTTCTGCTTTGGCGGCAGTTAGCTGGGCCTCAGCATCTTTCTTTCCCTCCTCTGCTTGGCCTGAGCCGCCCGTACGGCATCCCCGTAGTGCATCGCCTCCTCGAGGCGCTTGGCGAGATCCTCCCTCTTAGAGTTCAGATCCTTCACTAAGCCCTCAAGCTGGATGCTTGTACTCAGGGCCCGAGCCATGCAGGCGCTGTTCGCGGCCACCAAATCCTCAGCCGTGCAGGAGGCAGTGTGGTCCCTCCATTCCTCTGTCTAGTATTTATTGTAGACCACCGCCACCGCAGTTGTTTCTGGAGGAAGAGCCTCCAACACTTCCCTTACGGGCTCTTCAGGATTGGTGCCCAGAAAGTCGACCTCCTTAGAGGGACGGGGCCTTTTCCTCTTCTGCTGCCCCGGCACTTGGTTAATTGGCACTGCAGCGAGGGGTGTTGTGGCCGGGGTAGTGGCGGGCTCAGTTGGAGCGGGCCTTCTCTCCGAGAGGGCCACCCCGGTGGGAATTGTGGTCTGCCTCAGAGCTGGGGATGGCCTCGCCACAGTTGGGCGTCTTGGAGGGGCGGCACTCTTGTTGCCCTTCCTTCGAAGGTCAGCCTCCGGGTCCTCCAGTACATCCTCCTCCGTCGGAGGCTGGAGCCTCTTACTGGCCTCCACCAAATCCTCCATTTCCTTTTTGTACGAGGAGGAGGAGGCCTTCAACACCTGTGCCTCTGCCATCACCTTCTGGATGGTCTTGAAGTCGGGGCGCATTGGCATCTTCTTATTAAAGCTGTTTGCAAAAAAGCAAATAAGGAATTAATACAAGTCTTGAGAGTTTGGAATAAAAAGCAAAGACTTCGGTCCAGTTACCTTGGGATGCCATTAAATCGTGAGTAATGAAGAGGATGTTCTTTCGGATCAGCCTGTGGTAAGACCTCTTCTTTTAAGGCAGCTGATAAATGACACAGATGGTGTCAAAGTCCTCGGTTGACAGCTCGCACCGAGGAAGAGCACCTACAAAGGAAATGTAACTGTTAGACACAATTCGAACTGAAGAGAAATATAAGGAAAAACTATTACTATACTCACTAAGTGTTGAATACTTCGTTGGGACCATAAGAGGCGCCAGGGGGTCCCCCTCCATCATGTCCCATCGCCCTGCGGCCCAGCACTATGAGCTCTTCCACTCTTTGATGGAGCTCGACAGATCGACCACGAATGGAGTGTGGGAACCCCATGAAGTAAGGTAATATCATCCCCGGGTCTTATCCCCCCGACAGTAACCTTAGGTATATAAAGGGTTTGGAAAACGGAAAGGGGCATCTCCACCCCTAATGACGCCTCTTTCCACAACATCTAGGAGC
Source organism: Olea europaea var. sylvestris (assembly GCF_002742605.1). Lineage (NCBI taxonomy): Eukaryota > Viridiplantae > Streptophyta > Magnoliopsida > Lamiales > Oleaceae > Olea > Olea europaea. The sequence goes on along the minus strand of NC_036249.1, from coordinate 24,607,781 downwards.
CCACCATTTGGCTCCAGGAGTTCGAATTAAGCTGCGTCGGGGCTAGTCCATAGGACCTAAGTACCATCCTAAAGAATGGGTGAACGGGCAGCCTAAGTCCGGCCCTAAGGATCGCCTCACTAATGGCCACACAGCCCGGCCTAGGGTAGCAGGCTCTCTCTTTCGGCCCGAGGAGGATCAAATCTATGCTATCAGGGATCCTATACTCTGTCCTAAGTCTCCCCAGGTCGACCTCTCTTAATTTTGATGGGTAGTCCGATGCCCCCCAATGCACAGAAGTATCTACTGGACTATCCGGTCGTTTCCATATATTCCCCCCCCCATTATTGCCTCGGCTATTTCTGAGGAGGTCGCCACAATGGGCTCGTCCATCCTCACCAGTTCTAAACCCCTCCCCAAACTAGAACTCCCCTCTGAGACCATTCTTTCAAAATTTAAAAGCCTAAATAGGTGCTGAAACTTACGAGTTTGGAGGTTTTCCTCGCCAGAAATGGTGTAAGGTCGTTGGAAGTCTAGTTTTCTCGTCGAAATTGCTTACAAAACACCGGAAATCGCCAATAACACGAGAGCAAATTATAGTGTTAGTTTCGCAAGGGTAGAAAGCCTGAGAAAACATCAGAGTCCTCCTTTTATAGAAAAACAAATCCGATCTCCACCGTCGAATTCAAATGCGATCAATCTAAGCCGTTCATCGTATCTTCAATCTAGGCCGTTGAAATGAAACGCTAGATTTGATCTACGCCCAAGATGTCGCTGTGACTTTCACGTTTGCTTGAAACGCGTCACCTTGGTTACAACTAGCCGTCAATAATAATTAGTAGCCGCAGCAACCTTTTAGGAGAATGGACATGGCACCCAACTGTCACCTTGAAAACACGCAACAATTGTCAAATCATTTGACGTTTGAATCGCCTCGGATCGAGCTCCTCACTCAACTTTACAAAGCTTGGACGTACCTGACGCGAAGGCCCTTTTGGGTCATCACCTCAGACGCTGCGTTACCTCCCATGCTTTACAAAGTTTTAGCCATCTTCCAACGCGTCGGCCTTGTGGGTCAGCGCACCGGTGGCAGATGAGCTCCTCCCTCAACTTTACAAAGCTTGGACACACCTGACGCAAAGGCCCCTTTGGGTCATCGCTTCGGACACTGTGTTCCCTCCCATACTTTACAAAATTTTAGCCATCTCCCAACGCGTCGGCCTTGTGGGTCAGCGCACCGGTGGCAGATGAGCTCCTCCCTCAACTTTACAAAGCTTGGATGCACCTGACGCGAAGGCCCCTTTGGGTCATCACCTCAGACGCTGCGTTACCTCTCATGCTTTATAAAGTTTTAGCCATCTCCCAACGCGTCGGCCTTGTGGGTCAGCGCACCGGTGGCAGATGAGCTCCTCCCTCAACTTTACGAAGCTTGGACGCACCTGACGCGAAGGCCCCTTTGGGTCATTGCTTCGGACGCTGCGTTCCCTCCCATGCTTTACAAAGTTTTAGCCATCTCCCAATGCGTCGGCCTTGTGGATCAGCGCACCAATGGCAGATGAGCTCCTCCCTCAACTTTACAAAGCTTGGATGCACCTGACGCGAAGGCCCCTTTGAGTCATCGCCTCGGACGTTGCGTTCCCTCCCACGCTTTACAAAGTTTCACCATCTCCCAACGCGTCGGCCTTGTGGGTCAGTGCATCGGTGACAGATGAGCTCCTCCCTCAACTTTACAAAGCTTGGACGCACCTGACGTGAAGGCCCCTTTGGGTCATCGCCTCGGACGCTGCGTTCCCTCCCACGCTTTACAAAGTTTCAGCCATCTCCCAACGTGTTGGTCTGTGGGGTCAGCACACCATATTCACGAAGCTTTGACGCACCTTACGCGAAGTTCCATGCTGGTTGACCGCCTCGTACGTTACGCACAGTAACTAAACTTTGGCACGTCTGCCTGGGATCATAACCTCGATTACTGCAACAGATCAACCCCCAAAACTCCCATGACTCGCGGTCCGGTCAGGAAAGCAAGTCCACGCATGATATAAATATTCATCCCTCGACTTGGGGGACCGCTGTTACGCTCCGATCTTATACGCCTCGGAACTCGCAGCACCATATATTCCGACCTGATAACGACCAGTCCGAAGTGATATAGCGATTCCCACTACTGACCTGTCGAAGCACGTCGCCTCCGAGGTCGAGGTTAAGTGGACCCCGGTTAGAAGATTCGCCGCCAATTTCAGAAAGAGATTTGTGCCAAGATCCTTCCTGCACCTAGGGTTTAAATTGATTTAACGTCTCCATGAGGCTAGTTGATGTGACTTATCAACTTTATGTTAATTCAACTCAGAAGAAACAAACTGTCCGCCCACTCTACAGACGCGACTGATTGACGCCTATGAGCGGACGCCTCATACCGTCAGATGTATACACGCGTCCCACATCTAACGGTTCATACCACCGATAAATACCCAAGGTTTGGTAAGAGACAAAGGTAATGAAACTCTTACTACATAGCACTCCACAACAAGTTTATATATTTTCTCCTCCCCCTTTGTCATTGATCTGCATAGCCCCTGGGTACTATTCCGACCACTTAAACTTGACTTGACCGTCGGAGTGTATACGGCCGTTACCACCCCCGCTGGTTTCGGCCGTGTGCGTCTGACTATTCGCTGATTGTGCGCAGGGAGGAACACGTGGAGTAGCTTTCAGTTGGCCACGTGGAAGGACCAATTTTCGAGATCAACACCGACTATTTCACTGCAAATCATGTTATTCATAGTCAATGACTACATTAGTCATTCTACGTGACATCATTTTAATAATGAAGAAAAGAATCCGACTATTTAACTGTAAATCATGCTATTCATAGTCAATAACTGCAATAATCATTTTACGTGACATAATTTTAATAACGAAGAAAAGAATATATTTTAATAGTTATAAAATAAAAGAAAGAAAACAATGAAATGGGCTTCAATTCATCGATCCATCCTAAACAAGGTGCCCCCTCCAAAACTCTCTCATCCCACAATTTTTGCTTCTTCTACCCTTGACTCCGGTTATTACCCGTCGGCGCCAGCGCAGCCCCCACTCTCCACCATATGATATTTTCAATTTGAGTTCATAAAAATCCCTAAATCGGAAGAAATCCTCAAGTTCCATTCCACTTTTCTAGACGAGAATCATAATTCAAAGTTGGGTTTTGGTTAGATTAGATAAACTATTTTGGTCATTATCCATGAAACTAACAAGAATTTGTTCCCAGAAATTAGTCGACTAATTAGCTGACTAATTGTTATTAATTATTCTAGTTTATTTTCCACTTAAATAGTTCGAAATGTGACCAATTCCAAGATTTTTCCAAATATAAACACTGGACCTGATTTTTCATTTTTGAATCATGTAACCTTCTATTTATCAATTTTTCCTATTTTTAACTGGGTTCCCGGGGCGGGGGGGGTGGGTTGGATCTAGAGGAAATTACATAAAAGCAGGTGTTTAAAATTTCTAATTCAAAATTTAGGTGTGTAGTTTATGTTGAGAATAGACTTATCATGCGCAACGAAAAATTAAAATAGATTTCAATTCCCACCAAGAATCGTCTTTGTGTTTAGATAGAAATTGTGATAAAAGTCATACATTTTTCTAGATCTGCAAACTTCTTTGTTATTCTTGCGTTCCAACGGTCTTGATTCACCACCCATAGCTGTTCAATTGTCCAACTTCCAACAGTGATCCACACAGAGATTAAGATTGTAGGATTATGATTTTCTTCTTGTACTAGCAAGAATAATGAAAAATTTACAAATTAAAAACCTAATCACTTATTTATATAAACCCAAATGGGTTTGACCTGACCCGATCCAATATTTAATTAATTCATTTAATTAAATCCGGTCCATGAATTAATTTGATTAATTCGGGCCTATAAATAAGCAACTCAATTAATTAATTTATCCAACTCTTGTTAAATTAATTAATTGATAAATCACAATCTTTCAGTTCTCCTTTTATGTACGACCTATCAGGTTCCCGATCACGATGTCTAACAATATGAATTATTATTTTAATCTAATCAAAATCGATAAATTAAAATACCCTTTTAATTTATTACTAATTCACGTTCGTCGTCCCAGATTGACATCTAGCAATGTGTTAGGGCAATACATATGACGAAAAATGTCACGTGGTATGACAAAACCAAACTCGTTTATTTACCGTGAAACTATAATCCCTTCGTCCATATGATCCGATCAATTACAAGATATGAAAGTGTGTTAATCCCGATTATTGATCATTTCTTTCATTCCACTACTAAGTCAATATAAGTCAAAAACTCATATTCGACTTATGAGTACACCTTGACCAAAGATTTCGTTATCGAGTTAATTGAATGAAATGCAGATCATAATCTCTTACTATCTAAAAGTGACGAATTCTCTATTAGTCATTCACAATTTTCATTGGATTCTTGATATACCTGAACGATGTCGTATTAGCGGCCTTTAACAGAACAATATACAACATCGTCAAAGCATTACTGTCCTCGTATAAGGCACTATGATGACCTCAAGTCAAATGACCAATCCCACTATTGAACGTTAAAGATTAATCACTGACACTCAAATTGTTATCCATGTGGAATCTCTCAGCGGGTCTCCAATATTTTGTTCTATAACAAAACATCAATGTGTTCATTTAAGTATCATATGATGACCTCAAGTCAAATGACCAATCCCACTACTGAACGTTAAAGATTAATCACTGACACTCAAATTGTTATCCATGTGGAATCTCTCAGCGGGTCTCCAATATTTTGTTCTATAACAAAACATCAATGTGTTCATTTAAGTATCATCACAATTTAACTTGTGAGATCAGCTACTTACTTCACAAGTAAGAAATGCCACACGTGATAGTATATCCATAATAACGATATCAGTATCTCGTCATTACTTACGACCACGGATGATTTATGATTCAATCATATGTAATTTATATATCATAATTACAACTCCTTGTGATTAATAAATTACTAAGATTTGAATCTACGGACTCCATTATTTAATTCAATTGAATATTAATTAATTAAATAATAGATCTGTCATAAATCGCATAAACTATATACTAAAAGGTGTTTATGTCCAAAGTCGATTGGACCTAGGGCATAACACTTACTGTTTATTTAAGCAAAAATCAGGTATCCACTATTTACCCACCCCGCCTAAACACAAAACCTAACCTTTCTAGGCTTTCCCATAGCATCTCATTCCTCTCTCTCTCTAAACACGCGAGTCACTCTCTTCTTCCTAATCTCTCTTCTCTCTCAACGACGCCTTTCCTCGAAGAGGATCTTTGACGCAACGACATCAACAACCGTTTCCAAGTAGCGACGCTATGAGCTGTGCACTTCCATTCATATTACACGCCCTTATCTAAGCAGATCTTTCACATCGTCGCGCTGATTTGAGCCCAGCGTACATCGATGCTTGGCTATGGCTTTGGGGTGGTCTTCAGCCGTGAATTTGATTTTGTGTGGTTGTAGAGTGGTTTTGGTTGTATGTTTTGTTTGTGGTAGTGGTTACTAGCTTTGGTGGTGAGGTTGCGGTGGTGATTGTGGTGCCAATTTTGGGCGACATTGCGTGCGGCGTGAGCGTCGGTGCTGCAGTGATGATTGTGTTTTTGGTGGTCGACAGCCATGACTTTAGGGATTTTTTAGGTGGGAATTTAGGGATTTTTTAGGTGGGAATTGTTGTTTTGGTGTGGTTGGGATGAAAAGCTGGTGGTGCTTATGGTGTTAGTGGCGTGGCTGAACCTTGGTGGTGCAGGCGTTGGTGACGATTGTGCTACAGTGATGGTAAGTTGGTGTATTGTTTTGTTGGTGCGCATAGTTGACTGGCGGATGGGGGTGTTTATAACCAATTACTTGGGACTGTAACCAATAAATTGTATAATTTGTGATCACGTATTCAAATGTGATCTGAAAATTTGATAACATGTGATTGAAAAATAATTTGTGACCAAGAAATTGGGCAATTTGTGACCAAATATTCAATTGTGATCTAAAATTTTAATAATATGTGACTGAATGATAATTTGTGACCAATTATTTTGAAAGTTTGTGATTGATAAATAAACTGTGATCTATAAATTGTTTGATTTGTCATCGATGAAATAATCTGTGACTGAGGAAATAATTTGTGACAAATTAAGTTGACAAAATGTGACGTTGTGAGTATGCATCTGTGACCTATAAATATGTATCCATGATCATTAATTGTATAATTGTGACCTTAATATATTTAATTAATTAATAAAATATTTTAATTAATTTTAATAAATACGTCCAATATCTCCCGCAATTGAGGGCAAATTCGACAATTAGATATCTGTCAGACATTTTTATCCCAATCGTTCAAATTATAATTTTTAACGAGCTAAATTACAATTTTCATCCGGTCTAGATAGGCACCTGATTTTTGCATATTTAAACCTATAGGCTTGATATTTGTATGGCCCATTCTTAAAAGCTGAGTTGTGAATTCTTCCCAAAAGTCTATTTCAATTATTGGCTCGCTCAACGTGGCCCCAGCACCGTTGTTTTTCGGCTACTTTTATGTTTAGAGCCCACTTATTTTTATCCACCTTACGTGTTTACCAATGTTATTCATAAATAGGGATATATTTTCAAATCTTGACTTTCTTGTGTTAGAACTTTGGCTTAGATAAACGCATAAAAATTTTCCACCACCTTAGCATTATTTGGGGAAAAAGGAATTCGAAAAGAACTGATTTATATTTACATAATTAAAGATCACAACTAGAATTGATAATATCCTTTTCCTTTCCTTCAAATTTTGTTAAATATGTAAATCGTTGTCATTCTAATTTCCTAAGTCGAATAAATTCTATGTTATACATATTACTTACTACAAAAAAAATCTACATAAAATAGAGAAGAAGCCTAGTCGAAATACACGAACAAGATTACATCAAAAGGAAAGGGGAAAAAAATACATATTCATACGTAATACTAATCGAATAATAAAGCAAAAAAAGCCTTGCACCATGAAATCAATTGCCATTCCTTAACAGTTTTAAACGCTGCACCGAGTTGATAAAAGTTCTGCAGAACAAATTCCAAATTTCTGTAAGTTTTTTATTATTACCAATTTTTTTAAAAATAAAATATGTAAAATATTAATTAACTAAGTAATAATATGATAATAGTATAGTGGAAACCTACCCCCAAGGCATATCTCCAGCAAGCAGCCAATCACCTTCTTTATCTTGATATGCAAGCTTGTAGCCCTGCACTTTTTCCTGATCAAACACTCTCAAAAAGAATTATCATTCATTAAACTCTCTGTCTACTCTAATTCCAATACAAAATCATTTCATTCTACTAATTACATGTCAAATTCGTCACAATATATAAATAAATAATATATTTGATACACTCGACTGAACATGTACAAAGAAATTTGTGTTACTTACATTGACGAACATGGCCATCAAGGTGTCAATTAGCGTTTGATAAGAATGGTGGCGGCTCAAGTCTACCTTTCTTGCTATCCCAACTCCTTCCATCTTCACTTTAACGTACATGGAATTTGATCTACTGCCGCCGCCGCAACCATTCTTGACTGTCACATAGTTCGTGGGGTTGGTGCAGCCACGGCGGCTGTTGTGGTGGTGGTGGTGGTGGCAAATCTTCTTCCTCCAAGAGTTAATCGGTGGCCAGCCCACAACCCCATCTTCCTCCTCACAAAGATCGATATGATCCAACAATGGTAATGTTCGAGGAACTTGTACATTGTTGATTTCCTCAAAAGTTTCTTCGAAACATCGTTTTTTCTTCATTAATCTGTCATATTCTTGTTCTTCATTGTGATTGTTAAGGTCGAACCCTTCATCTAGATTGTTAAAAAAAAAAAAAAAAAAAAAGATTTCTTGATTATATATCTATGTCGTGATGCACACATTTAAAGCGCGTCGTCCCCCACACTCGTTCCCCATTTTGATATACCGAACTAAACACAGTGCGAATTGTACGAGTTAATAGTAATCTTTGAACTTTTACTACTCACACACTCGTCTATTGTGTGTTATTATACTCCTTTGTTATCAAGTTTAATCTCCTGCTTTCAGTAGGTAGAATAAAAATTTATCAATGTTAATGTGTCAAGAAAACCTCAATTGTGAAAAGTTTTTATCTTGTCCATTAATATTAAGAGATCAATTTCACTCTTGTTATACTTGATGCGTTGGAATATAAACTTTCAACCTACCTTTGGCATCCATTTCAGCCCTTTTTGCCCAAAAATTAACTATTTTATCCGTAATAATTATTTTATATGTATCCACCAAGGCAAAATAATACATATTTTACGAAGGTAGTATTTTTAAACGCTTTTCGAGGCCTCTTCTACTTACATCCAAACTCTCCAACTCCATGAATGCTAATATTGTATCATTTTTATATAGAATAGGATCTTTTGATTTGCTTTTTATACCTCGAAAGGAAGTGCGAAAGTAAAACAGTATTTCAAAGTGAATTAAGTTTAAATTCGGGTTGAAAATCATTTAACTTGAGCCAATGGATGGGAAGCATTTTCCGACGAATGGGGCGTAGATGAAACACAGTTGTTGAGAGCGTGAACCAATAGGACTTCCATATCTAGAGGGGGTCCGGTTGCTTCAAAAAGAGCCAAGCCCTAGATTTCTGAGTCAAAAAGATAAAGTAATGTTTCTAAAGTAGAATAGGGTTCTTTAGCCCATTTCGTGTAATCCTACCTCATGACATGCTTTGGACGACATTGTTTTTAACATTCATGTACTTCTACTCACTTTACCATCCAATTTCTTTTTCTTTTTTTTTTTGATATCTACGTATCCACCTTACAGTGATTAAATTCTGGAGTCTGCACCTTGGTCCCTCAAGCTGCAGACAGGTTAAAACGCAGATTGTGTCCCAAACTGACCAGTGCTCAAAAGCCCCCCAACTGATCTGTCAAAGTGTCAAGCAAGTCGTTTTCCCATCTTTGCACATTGCCTTCCAGTAGAGCTTGTGCCTTTCAAGATAAATCTTGCCTTCCAGGAGAATATCTGTCTCCCAAGAGCCTTCCAAGAATCGAACTCACGACCTCTGATCTGCCAGCCTTGAAGCGCCCTCATCTTTGCCAGTTGGAATGTGCCCTGGGGGGCATTTACCATCCAATTTCTCACTAGTTATGAGGATGTTAAACACTCTATTTAAATAGGTGTACATATCAATTTCTTGTAACTTCTTTGGTTTGATTTAGCTAAATATCAAATTTTAAATAGATTTTGATAAAGTTGATAACATTCGGGATCCCAGAAAAGGTATGTTAGAAAACGAATTTGAGTAAAATAAGTTTTAGATAATGGGGATTAACATGGGCTAAGTTTTTTAATGAGGGCAGACAACTTCGTAGTCGAGTAAATAGAGTTCTTAAATTCAAATCTCATTAATATCGATTTATGAAATTGTGCAACATTAGTGTTTTGATTAAATATTGGAGATCAAATTACCATAAATATATGCATCAAATCTTTAATAGTTTAAATTTTTAGATGATATTCAATATAGCTAATTTAGCGGCATTTTCTTAACTACAAATGTAAGTTTAATAAATTATGCAGATTAGCATACAAATGTTTAAGGTTAAACCCTAACCTTAAGGGTCCCCCACCACCCCTGTTTTGGAGCATTGTGAGGGAGGTAAATCGCAGGTCATGCCTCCAAGGGTACAGGGTGGAAGGCTGCTTGTACACTTGCGCTTATCCAATAGCCAAATCCATATTTCAGGATTCGAACCCTTGACGCATCAGCCTCAAGCAAAGTTGAATTTCTCCACCCTCCCTTTTCACCATTTGAAGATGTGCCATGGGGGCAGATTAGCATACAAATGTTTGGCGAGATGGTAAGAGGCTCATAAGCAAAACCCGCATCTAAAATTTGCATAATAAATATATTTCTAAGAGAGAGTTTTACACAATACTTCTAGTTTGTCTTATATGTTATATTAAACATAATTAATCATGATCAAGAAAAAAAAAACTATCGTATTCAATCTTATCCAATTTATGATTTATTTGGGAGAGTTTTTATTTTTTATTTTTATTAATTATTTTTTCAGATTCATTTTCAATCACATATTCTATGCGATCCATAATTTTTTCGACTTTTTAACCACACATCATAAATAAATGTTTAGTATCCTAAACTACACGACAGCTAAACAAATGTCGTGTCCACAGTATAATCACGTAATTACAAGGTGAATATACCCTAGACAACTATAATAAACAAATAAATATTCATGTCTTTATGTCCTTGGCATTTTCTTTATGTAACAAAAATATGAAAATAAACAATAAAATATGTCAAGGTAACAAGGAACATATGTTCCCAATATGATTTGTTTTGTTGATTTTAGGTCCTAAATAACAATGTAAGGACTGCATCACTTAAAGCACAAGATATGTGTTGAATTTAACAACATTGTCTCTTCTCAACCATACATGCCAATTCTCAAGTCCATATCATAAGAAGATTGAGAGGGAACACGTCACGTGGATTGCACGTGACTATTCCACCAAAACACGTGGGTGTCATTTAGCTTTCGTTAGGGCATACAAATTTCTGGTAGAAATAGCATTTTTAAAATTTGTGCGTCGAATGTGACACATTTCATGTTGACGAGCTGTAGGCCCCATGCCGGCTCTGCCAATTTTTATTATTTTTTTTTTTGGACAACCATGCCTCCGCCAAATTCTTTTTTTTTTTTTTTTTTTTTTTTTTTTTCATATATTGGAGGACCATGCACACTCGCCTTAATCTGTCCTAGATCACTCGAATTCTTAGACCTGTCATTGGATACATGTAGAGCTAGACGTAAATGAAAACAAAAAATACTTAAGTCAACCTTAGATAGGATTAGAAAAGGAAGTTAAAATTATCCCTCGTGGTATAGCCCAGTGGTGCAAAGGACAGGAGTAAGGTTACCTCACGCCTTGCTGACAGTCGCGGTGTGAAGGTTTGATTTTTGAGACATGGAATTGGACTCCTTGTAGGCGCAGTGTTCAAGCAGCTCTTGTTCCTTGATCTGTTGAGGTACATCCAGCGATTTACCTCCCTCACAAATTTTTCAGGACGGGGCGGTGGAAGCCCTCGATGTTGAGGTTCAACTTTTTGTTAGAAAGAGAAGTTAAAATTTTATTAATTTTATTGTCCAATCATTTTCATTTTAAAGTGTTTTTGAATGTGACGAAATCTTGTACTCACTTGGTGGTTTTCTAGCAAGTAGTTTCCAATCGATAGTGGACCACGATAATCTCTAATTTCTTGAATTTCAACAACTCAGAGAGTATATACTGTTTTTTCCACATCAACTTCTCATTCAAAGAGGTCCCCTTCTGTTAAAATTTTCTCACTACTCCCATTCCCCAATTTCTCATTTAAAGAGGGGTCCCCAATTTGTTGGATGCATGGTAATTCCAAGACTTCTGTTGCACGGGTACCCAAGGGATGGTTGTAAAAAGTCGACAAATATTAAATGTGTGTGCACGCGTGTGTATGTGCTTATTTGTGTACACTTTTGTGTTTATATGCGAGAATAGATAAGATCAGAGAATAGATTGTTAATAGAAGAAGATGCGTAGTTGTCATGAATAGGAGTTTGTGGGGAACCATATCACAACCAAAGTTTGAGAGAACGCCACAAACAAAGGGGTCGGGGGTACACGATGGACCATCAAGGAGTTGGGATGATGTAAGGGTTTTTCTGTTTTAAATTTTTTTATTCTTTGAAATTAAGTATTTTTCCATTTTATTCATAAAAAAGGTGGATATGTGAGCTTCACGTCACATTTAGTGTATGTGGAAGACAATGCAGTAAAAGCAATTATGCAACAACAATGAAAGGATGAGGACCATTTCCATTGTAAAAGATGAGATCCGGCTTGCCCCAAAGTCCGCAAGTGATTGACTAATGGTGCAAATTTCCCTGAATGAACTGCTAATTCATAACAATTGATTGTGACAAAACTCTTGCTCATACAGAGGTGGAAATCGAACCGACAAGCTTGAAAAAAATTTGGTCCATGGACAACTCGAGCTTGTTTCAAGACAAGCTTGAGCACGAGCTGATTGTTTGATTTCCCGTAAGTAAACGAAATCGTGAACAAGTAGTAAAGTAGCAAATAGAGTGTTGAACCCACATGGACTAAATATTTGATTGGGTTCAAATTAATAATAACTTTAATTGAATAGCAATATAAAGTTGTAGCAAATCAAAGTCTAATTTATCAACTAAAATAAAAGTAAGTAAATGTTTATCAAATTCGTAAAACGTATTGCCAAGATGTAAAATTCTCCTTGCTAAACCATTTTTAGCACAACAAATTGAGATGACAGTTTATAGTTATTCTTGTTGGTCAATATTTCTAATTTAATTGAAAACCTCTTTCGATAGTTATCAAATATATTCACCTAGTGTGTTCTTCCTATCTCTTGATAAAAGATACGAACAAGATAAATGCATTAAACGATCTAGAACATCTATGAAAACCATGTAAAGCATAAATATATATTTCTATTATCTATCGAACCTTACAATATTTATTATTTTTAGCTAAAAACCTATTATCTCTCTCGATAACAATGGGTTCCAATAAATCATCTCAATTAGTAGCTGATTAATTGAGAAGTTGGTGAAAACAATAATAAACATCCAAAAAAAAAAAAATACTAAACGTCACAATAATTAATTAATACCAAAAATCTTATAATAAGGGTTTGTCTCATCCTAACAATGTAAAAATTTAGCCCAAGTATAATGAAATTACAAGAACACATTTTAAAGTTAATAAATATCACCCAAAATTTAAATGATTGGTGAGAAATCTTGAATTATTGAATGACTTCGATGAAATCTTGATATCTTATGAAGTCTCTTTCCAATCCTTGTGCAATCTTCTTGGTGTGGATTTTGCCCAATATTTCTAGCAATTAATTGGTTGAAATCTCTCACAAAGATGAATTTGTCCTCTTCTTCAATTTGATTCTCTCAATTTCTTGAATTGTTTGCTGTGTCCAATAGGCTGTGATATTGGCTGCCCTTGTTTTTCTATGGGTAACTAGCACAAAACGTCCATATCTTCAAGATTTATTGTTAAAAACGTTCACACCTTTCATTTTTTGACATTTTTGCTCTTATTTCCACATTTCTTTCCAGAAAACGTCATTTTCTCCATTTTTAATGTAAAATGATCAAATGCCCTCCCATTTAAATGAAACCCAAAAATAAAGAAAAGAAAAATAAAAAATAATTTATAATCTTACTTCTAAATGTTTTAAAAATTGCAAACGAGTCTAAGTAATTATTAAAATGCCTAATAGTACAAAACGTCCTTATATTTGGCTTATAATGTGAAAACGTCCCTAAGTTTCAAACTGATGAAAGTGACGTTTTTCACAATAAAATGTGAATATAGGGATAAAAATGGAAAAAAATTGAAATGGACATTTTCTGCAAGTGTCGGATGTTGGATTAGTCACCTTAGAAGCCCTATTAAAATATTAAAAATAACAAAACACACACACACACACACTTCTCTCTCTCTTCCCCCTTCTTCTTCAAATGGATTAGTCACCTTAGAAGCTAAAAAACTCCAACAAACCACCACCAAAACTGCTAGACCACCATATTACCAAAAAGCCCCCACTTTCCTCTACACATACCACCAAACATTCAACCTTGAAACCTTTGTGCCAATAGGTTTGTTCGTTCGGAATTGCAAGCCAAAATACCCAATTTATAAATGCAAATATTGGTGGCATCAATCAACTATATTCGTTAGGGCGCCTCTCTTCATAGTCTTAAAATATCAATAGTATGGAGGTTCGGTGATTTGGGCGATGGTTAGTTAGAGTTTTCTCACTTCTAATGTGGTAGTCTCATTTGGAGAAGAAGAGAGAGAGAGAGAGATAGCTTTTTTTATTATTTTTAATATTTTAATAAGGCATAATAGCAAAAAACATCCATATGTTTGACAATTCTTGCAAAAAATGTCCCTACATTTCAATTTTTTTGCATTTTCATTCATATTTTCATGTTTCACGTAGTGACGTTTTTCACACTATAAGCCAAACGTAGGAATGTTTTATGCTATTAGGCCTTTTAATAATTATTTGAACTCACTTACATTTTTTAAAACATTTAAGAATAATATTGTAATTTATTCTTTATTTTTCTTTCCTTTTTTGGGTTTTTTTTAAATGAGAGGATATTTTGGTCATTTTACATTAAAAAATGGTGAAAATGATTGTTTCTGCAAAGAAAGGTGAAAATAAGGGCAAAAATGTCAAAAATTGAAAGGTGAAAACGTTTTCCACAATAAACCTTAAAGATATGAACGTTTTGTGCTAATTATACTTTTTCTATTTATAGAGGTGAAATTAGGTTAAAAAACGTGCAAGAAAGTGATGAAATTAGGCTCTCCCAGTAGGAAATGGGGCATTCACCCAAGCTAAGTTTGAAGTCACTGTTTTTGATTTCGTAAGTCGGGCAGTGGCCCAAATTTATAACTAGGCGGTCGCCCAATTCAAACTTTATGTTTTGGTCTCCAAATTCGATTCTTGGTACTTTTTAAGTCATTTTCTCTTGTAATTTTGGTCTTTTAACTTCCAATTGCATCCAATTGAACCCGTAACATTTTCAATCTTCATTTCATGGTCCAAATCAACTATTAAAATATTATAATTTAGTCTCCATACCTTGGATTTCACATTTTTTCACCAATTTTTCTTCTTTCTTTCAATTTCTCATTCAACCATTGAGTTTTATCTATATAATATAAAATACAACAATTTAAAATATATTTTGTCAAAAGAACTTATCAAATATTGCTATTTTAGACTTCGAATAAATGTATAAAATACACTTATCACGAAACAAGCATGCTCAACTGGTCAAATCAAATGAACAGAGCTAATTTCCAAATGGTCACAAATTTTCAAAGAGACAGTTCCCAACGGTTTCTAAATTTATTATTATTAGTACTACTACTACTACTACTACTACTACTACTACTACTACTACTACTACTATTATTATTATTATTATTATTATTATTATTATTCTGGCCTTTATAAATACCTCACAACTAAATCACTTTTTCTTATAACAAATTCATCAATCTTTCTTCTACTCTCTTTACAATATAATTCCTTCATTATTTATTTATTCTATAATTCTTCTACTCTTTACAATTATATTACACACACATACATGCATTATTACATAATACATATACATTCTATAATTTTTATTATATCCAAATTTCAATTCTATTACTCTCAATTCATTCTCTACCCTATACATTATCCAATTGATACATTTCATCTTTATTCACTAGCTACAATCTACATTCTATTACATAATATACATGGATCCTTGCGATTTTGTTAAGGACTTGTTTGGTGGTCAATAACCTATGACGCCACGATCTTAATTTCACAATCAATTTGTTAATCCCTACGACATTTCCTTCCTTGACAAATCATTGGGGAATGGACGTTGAAAATGCACATGGAAGTAGTAATATAATTGATTTGGATGACATCGATAAAAATGCTAGAAGTAGGAAATTACGTGTAATCAGGTAAATGATATTTAATTTCTTCATATAATCAAACTTTTTAATTTTCTTACGAATATTTTGAATTTAAAAAAATACAAATTGTTCGTATACAATTTTAACTCCTCATACCCAAAAAATAAGTAGCCGGCCTCAAATATGAATAGAAGAGGGTTTTCCAAAAAAATAATAAAAAATTAATAAAAAATTTCAAATCTCAATTGTTAAACATTTTGTTTAGTCGAAACTATTTTATTTTTTTTTCTTACAAGGTATGGGTTCACCTACTTCATTCTCCATGCAATTAAGTTGATTGACTTAATTGCATGGAGAAGGAAGTGGGTAAACACATACATCATAAGAAAAGATGCGCAGAACTAAATTTTTTTACTCAATCAGTATGTTCTCTACATCTTTATAGTTTATACATTTCAAATCTACATTTAACAAAAACGAATATTTCTTTTATTTTTCACAAAAGCAAGCCTCCGAAAACAAATAATCCATTTCCTCAAATTTTAGATGTCGGCTTCATTTAAAAAAATATATATATATATATAAATGTAATTAGTTGTTAGTGTATAATTTTAACTCCTCCTACTTGAAAATAAGTAGCCGGTCCTAAATCCGGATCAAAGAAGGAGGGTTTTCAAAATAAAATTTCTAAAAAAAAATTCATACCCAATTACAAATCTCAATCGATTTATTATTTATACATTTTACTTTTACAACTTTGTACATTTCATATTAATACAATTCAATTATTCAAATCAAACCTCATACAAATTCTATTCAATATTTCAATTTAACGAAAACAAAGATTATTGTATCAATGAAAGCAAAATTTAAAAAACGAAGAATCCATTTCCTCAAATTCCATATAACGTCAATATAAGTGTGCTGACAAACATATGAAGTGTGTTTGGTTCATGTGCTTGTCAAAAGCTTCATTGACGATATTTCAAAGAACTTGAGAAAATGTCGAAATGGATTTTCTGATGCTTGATTTAAAAAAAAAAATTATACACATAACAAATTATTCATGGACAATTTTAACTCCAAATAATTATTGTAGAAGCCTAGAAGGGTTAAAAATCCAAAAAAAAAAAAAAAAAAAGGTTGAGCTGGTGGGTCGAGCCGCCACAAGGTCAAGGGCTTGCCCTTGACAAATGAGCTAATTATAATAGGGTTGAGCTGAGCCGAGCCATTGCCACCACTACACTCATTTTATTTTTTCGAGCATAGCCCAACGTGCACATTTAGTACACAAAAAATTACAATAGACAAAATTATAATTTAGCCCATGTTTGGCAGTCATTTTTTTGTGAAAAATGAGTATTTAAATAGTAAACTTTTGAAAAATATATAGTTAAAAAGTAGGAAAAAATTTTAAGTTTATATGAAGAATATTTTATTATGACAATGTGTGGTTACAAATAAGTATGAAAAAAAATTGAAAGAATGGTTACAAGAGCATCTCTAAAAGACCTTATATTTTTAAATAGCATATTATATCATTTAGAGAACATCTATAAATTTAAAGAGTTAAAATTTGGAAATACTCCAATAAACTCTTTATATTTATCACTTAATTTTATTACTCCAAAAAATATTTATTATTTGTCTTTATCTTTTATTTTAACTAGCTTTTCTTTGGATTATTTTATTATTTTCTTACATTAAAATTTGAAACACTTATAGAGAGTCAAATCAAATCTCAAAATTAAAATGTTAATTTAAAAAATTTCTTAAGAAATAATTTCAAGAGTTGACTTTTTAAAATAAAGAGTATATCATGTTTAAAGAGATTATTGGAGATACTCTAAGGCTAAGTAATAGATTAAATAAAAAGTGAAATTAAATTCATTTAATTGCACTTATCATTTAATGTGACATTAGTGCAACACTGAAATTATAATCCAATAAATTAAATGGCATTACGCTTTTTTTTTTTAATCAAGATTTGGTCAAATTCAAATTTCCTAAATAGGATTATTAGCAAAACTTTTCTGCGTATGAAGTTCATTGTGCAAAACGTCTCAACATTACATTTTTTTTTTTTTTTTTTTGCATTTTCACCTATATTTCAATATTTCACTGTGGAAACCATCATTTTTATTCGTTTTCATTCAATGTCTCATTAAAAAGCTTTGAAATGACGAATATACCCTTCAATTTAAATAAAATAAAAGGAAAAGAAAAGAAAAATAAGGAACTAATTGCACCTTAATTTTTTTTTTAAAATGCAAATGAGTTTAAAATAAATTATTAAAAAATTAAAAAAAAAATCTCTTTTTCTCCTCTTCCTTCTCTACACCACCATCATTTACATCTGCACAGAATCTTTACATCCAAATTCAAATCAATTAATTCTATTGCCGTTTATGAAAATAATGAATGAATATAATAAAACCAAGATAATACTTGGCTCCATTCAATTTCTTGTTACAGTTTGATGCGGTGAAATTTGTTCCAATTTCAAATTCTCCTTTCCATGAACTTGGTATTGGCCCAAATCCAACATCGTTGAATTTTTTATTTTTAATTTATTTTTAGTTCTTTAATTTTTTTTATTTGGGCTAGACTTCGATATTTTAAACTCCAACGATAACTTCACTCATAGAGTCAGACTCTGAGAGCATGGCAGCATTCAGGTAGATACCAAAAAACAAAGGAGTCCGAGTTGTGTGGAGTTCATAATTAAACTCCTCCATAATCGACCAAATCCTGAGCAGATTTTCTATCTCTTGGGCTTCTTCTTCTATCAGTCGAGTGGAAAATCCATGAATGACATTGGTATAAGTGTATGTTAAACCAATTTACTTTGGGCTGCCTCACAATTTTTGGCCCATTGATTACGGACCAGGTCGCAAAGAAGTCGCACCCAAATTAAAACACGATTTAATGCCTCAAAGGGGTTGAGTATTAGTCGTAAACGTGGCTGATCCTCAACCCTTGGATCCCGTCTTTTGGTTGACCAGATATTTTAACTTGATTTTGGCCCTTTCATTCGCCAAAAGCTTCGCGACTCTCTCTCTCCCTCTGTCTTTTCCCTTTCTCTGAGTGCAATTATGGTTTGATGAATATTTCTCTCTATAAATTCAATCTTTATCTTAGTGGTGATTCTTCCATATGTTAAATAAACGAGAGTAGAATACTTTCATGGTAGAAGTTGATCTTTGTGATTTTCTAGGACTGGGCAAATCTCCTGAACCGAACCGACCGAACCGAACTGAATCTGACGGTTCTTGTCAAATTAAATACCCGAACGGGTATCTGAATTAAGAACCGATGAGTACGGTTTGGTTCTCGATTCTAGACTAATAACCAAAAAATCGAATAAGAACCGAATATTTTTAATTTTTTTTTATATTGAATAAATCAAATTATTCTAATTTTAATTTTTTTTAAACAAATTAACAATTTCTAAATCCAAATTTTTGGTGGAATAATTTATTTCATTTCTAATTTTTTAATTTTTGGCCCAATTACCCATTTTATTGTTTCATTTCTTATCTCAACAAGATCCAATCCACTAAATAACCATAAAACACCTACACTAAAGTGCATAACGCTGTCTGGACTCTCGCATTCACTCTCACAATTTCGCTGACATTCCAAAACCTATACAATCGTCGACCGACTCTGTGACCACCGACCGAAGTTGTGACCTCCACCGATCGAAACTTTGACCATAGCGATCATTTGAACAAAGTAGCCTACTAGTCTCTAACATTCCAAAACTATTAAATGTGTTATTAGTTGTATTTATATAATGTTGTTATAAATGTTAAAAAATTTAATTATAGTACAAAATCGAACGGAACCGAACCTGAATGGTTCCATAATTATATTTGGACCCGACGGTTCCATTTACTAGATACCCGAAAATTTTAGTTCGGTTCGGTTCGGTTCTAAAGAGAACCGAACGGAACTGACCCGTGCCCACCCTTATGATTTTCTATAGAATAGAGGCTAGAGAGAGATATCGAAGAAACTTTCAGTTTCTTCGTACATTTGTAACATTTATTGGTTCTTCTTAGTGGATCTTGAGCTCTATCTGTGTAACAGATGCTCAACTGGTGATTAGGCCTAAAGGCTAAACATCCGGACCCCTTTTTGGGGTGAAAAATTATGGTGTTGATTTTATTATTTCTGCAATCAATTTTAAACGTGATAACCACAAAATATTTTCGACCTGGACCTAACAGTGGTATCAGAGCGAGTTATTGTGTGGAAATTTTTTTTTTGTTTTTCACCTGTCGTCTCTAAAAAAATAAAAAAAAAAATTTGTTCTCTGTTTGTATATTGCAGATCTCAAAACTTCGAATTAAAATTTTTTAAAAATTTGTTGTTTTACATAATCGAAATTATTCTTTTCAAAAAATAGTAAACTGTTTTCATTAGAAGTTTTATAATTCGGAGTTGAACTCGGCTGTTTTGATTTACCTTCTTTACTGGAATCTTGAGGTTTTTCTATTTTTATTTTTTATGAACTGTTGGTTATTCTTGTTCTAACTTGTTTTTTGATGACTCGTGCTGAGTTCTGACGAGTTGTGTTGAGTCACTAAGTGTTTTGCTGAGTTCTAGCTTTCTTGTTGAGTCATTACTGAGTCTTGGTGACTCACTGGTTTTTCTTGAACCTGGATTCCTGAGCTGGATTCGTATCCTGCATACCCTTAGTGCTTTCCTTAATCTGAAATTGTTGATTTTCAGGCTCTGGTATCTTTCTTGAAACCCCCTCTATAAACAGTTATTCTTTTACTGTGTGTGTGTTTTTTTTTTTTTTTGGAAATTGGTTATTAAGGCAAGTAATTCTCCATTACTTTCCTTTGTCCAATATCTCCTGCGAGGATCTGGGAATTTGAGGGAGTAGTGGAATTAAGAATTTTCAAAATATCATTTATTGACTGTTTGAACTGTATAATAAGTAGATATAAACTCTAGAATATCCTGCATTATTATCTGTTCTGTTTTTTAAACAAGCATAATAACTTGCCTGAACTATTATACTCTAAGTGTTGTAAGATAGCTGTTTTGTGCTAGGAATCTGTCATAATGTCCACTACTCATAAATTTGAACTTGAAACTTGGTCTGGCACTGGAGACTTCAGTCTCTAGCGCCAGAAGATGAGGGCATTACTTTTACAACAAAGATGTGCTACAGCCCTTGATGGTCAATGGGCTGCAGAAAGAAGTGCCTATAGGAGACAAGAGTTAGATGATACTGTATGGAGTACAATCTTCTTACATTTATCTGATAGTGTTATTAGAAAAGTAGGAGAAACCACCTTTGCTGCTGCATTCTGGACTAAATTGGAAACTCTGTATCTAACCAAAACCATGCCAAATAAATGTTATCTTCTTAGGCAATTTTACAACTTCAGGTTTGATCCCTCATCTAATCTAGAAGAAGACCTTGACATATTTAAGAAATTGATTCATGACTTAGATAACTGTGATGAGGAAATTTCTGATGATCAACAAGTTGTTGCTCTTTTAAACTCACTAAGTGAGAAATATAAAGACATCAGAAATGCCCTGGAGGGTCAAGAACTTACTATAGATAAGATTACTGCAGCCTTAAGAAATAGACAACTTGAACTATAGGCTGAAACAAAAGATCTTAAGTATGGTGAAGGGTTATATATAAAAGAAAGGGTAAATCAAATCAAGAAACAATATCAACAAAGCTCTAATTTCCATAAGAAATGGAAATCTCCCAATCCCAAACCCAAAGAAAAGAACAAGAATCATGTGAAGACAAAAAATCATATTAGAAAGTGTTATTATTGTGGTAAGACTAGACATCTAATAAAAGATTGATTTAAGAAAATTTCTAATATGAAAGAGAAAAATAATCCTGATGGTCCTGCAGCAGTGGCCTGCAGAAATGAACCTCACATTCAAGGTGTTGTTCTTGTTAACACCTCTTCTAGAGACCCAAAAGTATGGGTCCTAGATTCAGGATGTAAATTTCACATGTGTCCCAAAAGAGAGTGATTTTCTGAATTTGTTGAACTTAGTGGAGGGCAAATTCAAATGGAAAATGATATGAGTTGTCAAATAAAGGGAAATGTGAAGGTTAGGTTGAAGTTAGAGAACAACTATATACTTGAACTACAGAACACCAGGTATGTGCCTGAACTTAGAAGAAACCTTATTTCCTTAGGAGAGTTTGATGATAAATACACTATTATGATAAATAAAGGCTTCTTAGAACTGCAACAAGGAAATAAAACTGTATTATCCTCCCATAAAACTAATGGTATATATACCATTACTGCAGAACCAATTGCCAGTCACTGCAGTGTAGCCTTAAACTCTGAAATGAATAAGTCCTTAATTTGGTGTAATAGACTTGGCCACATTTCTGAAAAGGGACTAACAATTTTGAAAAGACTTGATTGTTTTGGAAATGATAAAATTGAAGGGTTGGAATTTTGTGAAAATTGTATACTAGGAAAGCATAAAAGATTACCTTTTAAAACGGGAACCCATAAATCCACTTCAATTCTGGAATATTTATATGCTCACCTTTGGGGTCCAGCATCAATAAACACTTTAAGTGGATTTAGATATTATTCACTAATTGTTGATGATTTCTCAAGAACAATCTGGACTTTCTTGATGAAACAAAAATCTGATACTTTTCATACCTTCAAACAATGGAAACTCATGATTGAAAATCAAACCAACAAGAAAATTAAAGCATTAAGAACTGATAATGGACTTGAATTTTGCAACCATGAATTTTATACATTTTGCAAAGAATTTGGTATTCTAAAACACAGAACTGTTACACATATTCCTCAGCAAAATGGAGTTGCTGAGAGAATGAATAGATATCTATTGGAAAAAGTGAGATGTATGTTATACAGTTCTGGTCTTCCAAAGTTTTTCTGGGGAGAAGCCCTAAAAACTGCAACCTTTCTAATAAATAGAAGTCCATCCAGTGCTATTGATTTTCAAGTTCCTGAAAAATTGTGGTCTGGACATACACCAGATTACAATAAACTTAAAGTTTTTGGCTGCTCTGCCTACTCACATCAAAGTGAAAGCCAACTTGAACCAAGGTCCTTAAAATGTGTTTTTCTGGGCTATGGAGAGGAAACAAAAGGGTACAGACTGTGGGTTAAAAGCCAAAATGGTTTTAAGGTGATCATCAATAGAAATGTCATCTTTAATGAGGAAGACATGCCTTGTAAAAAATCACCCGATGAAAAAGTCAGTGAAAATGAACCTATAAGGGAAACCATCTTACAAAGTTAGATTGAAAATGCTAATAATCAAGATGATCAAATTGAGGGGGAGTCCACTCAATTTGGTGATAATAATGAGCAAGATGAACATGAAAATGAAAACGAAATCACTGATCCTACTCTAGAAAACTATCAGTTAACTAGAGATAGAGAAAGGAGAATAATAATTCCCTCCTCCAGATTTAACAATGATGATTTCGTTACTCTATTTTCTGCCCTTGATTCTTTAAACTCTGAACCTAATACTTATGATGAAGCTATTACTCATCCAGATTCTGATTTGTGGAAAAAGGCAATGAATGAAGAAATGGAATCACTTATCAAGAATAGAACCTGGATTCTTGTTGATAAACCTGAAAATCATAAGATAGTAGATTGTAAATGGATTTTCAAAATTAAACAAGGGGATATAAATTCTGAAGATAAAAGATACAAGGCCAGATTAGTTGCTAAGGGTTTTACTCAGAAAGAAGGAATTGATTAGAATGAAATATTTTCACCTGTGGCAAAATATACTTCAATCAGAATTTTACTTGCTCTAACTGCCCATTTTAACTGGGAATTGGAACAACTTGATGTCAAAATAGTATTTCTAAATGGTGAACTTGATGAGATAATATATATGAAGCAACCCATGTGGTTTGAAGTAAGATCCAAAATTGAAAAGGTGTGTCTGTTAAAGAAATCACTTTATGAGCTGAAACAAGCCCCTAGGCAATTGTACATTAAATTCAATTTCTATGTGCAGACATTAGGGTTTGTAAAAAGCAAATATGATTCCTGCATATTTTATAAAGGCTCTGGAGGGCCTAAATCCATTTATCTGCTACTTTATGTTGATGACATGTTACTTGTCTGTCATGATAAATCTGAAACTGATTCTATTAAATCAAAATTGAAGTCTGAATTTGAAATGAAAGCCTTAGGGCAAGCTAAAAGGATACTTGGAATGGAAATAGAAAGAGATAGGCAGAATGATATCTTGTTTCTAAAACAACATTCTTATGTGAAGAAAATTCTTGAAAAATTTTCTATGGTTGAGTCCAAACCTACTACTTTACCCATTGCAAATCATTTCAAACTTTTAAGTGAATTTTCACCAAAAACTAATGAAGAATTTAAAACAATGGAGAAAATTCCTCATGCTAATGCTGTGGGATCAATAATGTATCTTATGGTCTGCACGAGGCCTGATTTAGTATATGGAATTAGTATACTTAGTAAATTCATGGCAAATCCAGGTGAGACACACTGGTTAGCAATGAAATGGATGATGAGGTATTTAAGGGGCTTAATTGATCTTACTTTAGTATATAAAAGGTGCAAAGAAGGAGTAATATTAAAGGGTTACACTGATTCTGACTTTGCTTGTGACTTAGATAAAAGAAGATCCACATTTGCATACATTTTTCACTTTGTGTGATGGTTGCATTAGTTGGAAGTCACAATTACAAAAATTGATTGCCTTGTCCTCTACTGAAACAGAATATATAGCTGCATGTGATGCTGTAAAAGAAGCAATTTGGCTAAGAGGCTTATTAAATGAAATTGGTTTCATTAATGATTCTGTAAGGATTTATACGAATAATCAAAGTGCCATACTCTTAAGCAGGAATCCTGTATATCATGATAGGACCAAGCACATAGATAAAGTATCATTTTGTAAGAAATATGGCAAAAAAGGTATGATCAAACTGATAAAAATACCTTCTGAATACAATCCTTCAGATTTGGGGACAAAGGTATTACCTTTAAATAAATTCAAAACTTGCTTGAAGATCCTTAATATCACTTGAGGAAGTGGTATTCAAATTCTTCAAGCACAAATTTGTAGTACATATTCTAACTGAATTTTTTTGTACAGGAACTTAGAGAAAAGGAAGTAATCACATGTAGAAGTCCAAGATCCACTATTAAGCGTCAAAAGAATTGTTCAGCAAGGTAGAGAATGTTAAACCAATTTACTTTGGGCTGCATCACAATTTTTGGCCCATTGATTACGGACCGAGTCGCAAAGAAGCACACCCAAATTAAAACACGATTTAACGCCTCTAAGGGGTTGAGTATCAGCCGTAAACATGGCTGATCCTCAACCCTTGGATCCCGTCCTTTGGTTGACCAGATATTTTAACTTAGTTTTGGCCCTTTCATTCGCCAGAAGCTTCGTGACTCTCTCTCTCTCTCTCTCTCTATCTTTTCCCTTTCTCTGAGTGCAGTTAGGGTTTGATGAATATTTCTCTCTGTAAATTCGATCTTCATCTTAGTGGTGATTCTTCCATGTGTTAAGTAAACGAGAGTAGAATACTTTCATGGTAGAAGTTGATCTCTGTGATTTTCTATAGAATAGAGGCTAGAGAGATATATCGAAGAAACTTTCAGTTTCTTCGTACATTTGTAACATTTCTTGGTTCTTCTTAGTGGATCTTGAGCTCTATCTATGTAACAGATGCTCAACGGGTGATTAGACTTAAATGCTAAACATCCGGGGGCCAAAAATTTTGGTGTTGATTTTATTATTTCTGCAATCAATTTTAAACGTGATAACCACAAAATATTTTCGATCTGGACCTAACAGTGTACATCTCCATCGAGTCAGACACCAATTTGAGCTACGAGTCATAGATCTTCAAAACTCGCCAACTTTTCTAATTCCTGCACATGAACAATATATGTCTTCTTCGCTGCAAATGACACAATGCAGATGTTGGAAAATAAAACGGATTGAAATAATATATATGACATGATATGAAGTATATAATCGTAAACAAATAGTATGATAAACAACAAGGAATTAATTGGCAGAGGAATAGATTATTTTATTCAATTGACTAATATAGAGAAAATAAATATAATAACTATACCTACACAATTATTTTATATTTCAATAATACAAAACTTGTAAAAATAGTCTAGTATTTATAGAGTGCATGCCAAGCCCTATGAATATAACAAAGATGGAAACAAGAGCAAAAATTACGTGGAATAAAGGAAACAATATTTTTTCAATAAAAACATGTAGAATAAAGGAAATAATAGTTTTAAATAAAAGCATGTGAAATAAAGAAAACAATATTTTTTGTAAAAAAAAATCCAACATAATTTGGGTTAAAAAACATCAATATCTACCTTGACACAAATTTCGATATAACGAACAAAATTTCAAAATATCTCCACTTGGAAAAAGAAATTTGACTTTTAACACAATCTGAACTCTTTCAACAAGAATCAATTTTTGTCTAACACAAAAATACTCCACTTCTTCCATGGTATCCAACACAAATATATGAACCTAAACATCAAGTTTTTCAAAATTCACTAAGAATTAAAAATTACCAAACAGTGTCGAAATCCATCCTATAGCAGAATTAACTCCGAATGTTTTCATAGAAGACCCCTAACTAGTTTCAACACCAACCGAATTACCATCCACGTATCTATCTCCAATGGGTCTATCCCTGACAATTGAATATGATGGAACCGCACGTAATGGCGGCAAAGCATAATTACTTATATCCTGAAAACTCAACTGGGTAGTATTCTTCAATATAGACTCGAACCAAATCCCAAAGGTACGTTACAGTACTAAAATTTTTGCTAATTTTTCTTCACAAATTATCTTCAACCTTGCAAGATGTATAACTGAAACCTCTTCCGTCCCTCCAATCAACACGAACACCCCCCGAACCCTCAAAACGCTACCTCCTCTAGAATGGGTACCCTTTTGAATTAAGAGTATTTAACGAAATGAGATTCTTCTTCAAGTATAGAATATGTTGAACGTGATCAAGTGTTCTATATGTTCCATTCACCAGTTTCAATCTGACTCTACCAATACCAGCTAACCGATAAGGTTTGTTTTTACCCATGACAATGATACCTTGCGTCACCGTTTTATATGTTTTAAACATTTCCCGACTGGGACACAATTGGAAATCTCAACATGCATCCAAAATTCACTCAACGTCAGGTTTGGATTCCATGTTAGAAATCATCAAAACATTTTCATCACTCAAATAGTTTTCGACTATTTTGGTCTCGTTCGAAGTATTTGATTGCTTTCCATTATTTACACTCAAATTACATTTTTTTCCACAATTTGTCACAATCCATTTGAATGTGCCCATTTCTTCTTGCAATAAAAACAAACAAGGCCTTCTCCATCTCTGGCCTCATATCCAATCAGATACTTCATTTTCTCATTTGAAAAACAAGGAATCGTACGTATCTTCAATGGCAAGAGTATCACGACTATAAAAGATCGTGTTTCTAAATGAAGTAAACTAAGCGGGTAGTGAACAAAAAATGATTAAGGTCAAATCTTCTTCATCATACTTTACCTCTAAAGTCTCCAAATCAGCGACAATCTCCTTGAACACGGTCAGATTATCTTCCAAAGATCCATCTTTTGTCATGTGATGATAATGTAACCTCTGCTTGAAATGCAATTTTCTAGTTAGATTTTAGTCATGCACAATTGTTCCAACTTCAACCACAACACAACTGTCGTTTATGGGTATTTTATTAAATCCTAACAATGCATCATTCAAATCTATCTGTACGAGTACAACTCACATCTTCACTTGCTACAACGGATATCTTGTATTGCAATCCAAGATCGAAATTTAAAAAAACTTGTAAAAAGAGTTTAGTATATATCGGTGTGCATGCCAAGCCCTAAAAATACCACAAAGATGAAAATAAGATAAAAAATAACGTAGAATAAAGAAAATAATATTTTTCCAATAAAAGCCTGTGAAAAAAAAGGAAACAACATTTTTTTCCAAAAAATCTAATCTAATTTGGGTAATAATAATAATAATAATAATAATAATAATAATAATAATAATAATAACAGCAGAAATCCAGAATCCAAGGGCTACAAATTTGAAAATTCGATTTTAATATCCATTTTTGTATGTTAATGAAGAAAGTTGAACAATATTTGTCTTCTTTGTTGCAAAGGACACTTTGCGGAGACCTAAAATCACCAGAATTCCAAGGGCTGCAAATCTGAAAAATTCGAGTTTAATCTCTTTTCTTGTGTTAATGAAGAAAGTTTTAATCAAGATATTGGACAGCTCAGGAAAATCCAATTAAGTTTTATGGGAAATTTATTACTTTTCAACTCAACCCGCATACACCAGCAGGAGGAGGAGAAAGAAAAGAGATTCTTTTTAATAATTTTTTGGGACTTGCATGTATTTTTTTAAAATTTGGGAACATGGTGGCAATTAATTTTCTATTTCGCCCCCATTTGACTTTCATTAAATTATATTTCATTTTTTTCTCCCCTATTTTCAATCGCACAATCTTCAATAAAATAACACATAAATCGAAAACTTTTCATTCTTTTTTCAACCGCTAATTCTCCAAAAAAATAATAATATCCCACTCATTTTAATTTGAAAATATGGGACCAAATGGGACTTCCATTCCCTTTTTGTTTTATTTAAATAGGATGGTATATTAATCATTTTACAAATTTTATTTAAAAATTGGATGAAAATGATGATTTTTGAAGCTAAAGGTTGAAATAAGGGTGAAAATGTTATAAAAAAAAAGCAATGTTGAGACATTTTACTCAATGAACACTATATGTGAGGACATTTTGTCCTAATGATCCTTTCTAAATATAACTAAAAAGATCTTGTTCTCTGGTATGTTGGAATACATTCCGCGATTTACCTCCCTCACAAAACTCTAGGAGGGGACGATTGGGCCCTCAAGGTTGGGGTTCAACCTTTTTAAAAAGTTTGTCAAATAAAGAGATTTGAATTGTCTATCAGTATATATGAGGCAATTTCTGCCGCAATTCGTACAAACTAAAAAAAAAAAAAAGAAAAGGGTTAAAACCTAGGGATAGCAACGGGACGGGTATGTGATGGGTCGGTCATTCCCACCCTCGTCCCGTCAGGTATTTTTGTTATCTTACCTCATACTCATACCCGATTAAGGCGGGATGAGGCAGGTTCGGGGTGGGGCAAGTCTCCTTCCCCATTTATTTCTATTTTTTCTTTTTCTTTTTTGCTTTTATTTTTTATGTCCTTCGTTAGTAATTAGTGTTACTTTTTTTTACCAATTTGTTAAAACAACTTACCTTTTCTTTAAAAATGATGATAAATCTATTATTTTTGTTTGATAAAAACTTAAATTTGAAATTAATATTAAACGAGGTGAGTAATGGGACAGGAACTATATATTTCCGTACCCGTCCCATACCCACTTCGAGGCAATAACCCTTGCCTCATGCCTCATCCCATGTACCCGATTAGGTGGGCGGGACCCCACGAGTATCGAGTCGAACGAATTTTTTGTCATCCCTATTAAAACCCCTACACAAGTCGTCTAGCATCACCATTTATTTTACGATTGCACTGATTGTGCATATCATTAACCCCCATTCAAATGCTTGTTGAATCGAATCAAAGTTCGTGTCCCATCACAAAGTTTGTGCTCGTTTACATCAACGTCAAGTTAAACATAATGCTAAAAAAATAATATTATTTAGTTTCACTAGTGCTCAACAATCTAATCCATTTAAAAGTAATATTATTCAGCATAACTGATATTAAGCACACGTATTTAGATAGCAACTGAATGACATTAAATAATAGATTCACTTAAATTTAATGTAATATAATTCATTTAATTGAATATGTCAAATGTGATCGTCTAAATTTTGTTAATATTATTCTCTATTTAAATGCATAGCAAAAAATTTCATAATTGGGCCTATCGAGTCCTTCTGGATTTGTGCTCAATTACCATGGGTGCTAAATAATATTGTTCTAAAAAAGACTATGAAAAGATAAAACGCCCTCATTTTTTTGAATTTTAGGTATTTTTCATTAAATGTTATTAATTCATACTCAACCAATTTTATTTATTTATTTTCGGCACCAGAGATTTTTAACCTTTTGAAAATGTAACAAAACTCATCTTTCCACCATTTTGGCCACGTAAAATGAGAATTGCAGTCCAAGTCCTATGTTTTCTAAATAAATAAATAAGTTGCCTTCTCCACTCATTCCATTCTCCAACCCAACGCAATCCACCCCCACAATCCCCCACCTAAACACCAGCCGCCGCCGCCACTATTATTATTATTATTATAAGAGCAAAAAATTAAAACAATTCTTTTCAAAGTTGTATTCTAGATCCATCTCTATTCAAATAATTTCATCTGACCAAATATAATTCGATTCCAATTCTCCACTCCCATTTGTTACTATTACTATTTTGTATTTGGCAAGGGCATTTATAAGTGAGATTTTCTTCCGAACAAGTTCTTCGTATATAAATTTACATAAAGAGAGGACAAATTCATTACTTGGTCAAAATGGTAGAAGGATGAATTTTGCAACATTTTTGAAAGATCTTAGATGTCTCATGCCCCAAAAAAAAATAAAAAAAAAAGGTTGATGGTACACTAGTAACATATAAAAAAGATTAGGTACAAAAGATACCAAAAACCAACTCCCTTCGTTCCATAAAGATAAATTTGTTTTTATTTTTACACAGATTAAAAAAACTTAATTAATATATGTTGGAACTACAAATTTTTACATATATTTTTTTCTGATATACCATATGCTGAACTAATGGTAGTTCGAACCTAACTACAAGTTTTATATGCCAAAAGAATTTTGAACTCAAAGACAGCAAATGTTGAACTAATGGAAGCATAAGAAATAGTAAATACAGACACACACATGATTGCTTGATTCTGAATTGGCTACAACATAATAAACAAATTATTGCAATCATGCTTTGATTTGGGTGGTTAATCATTTCTAACCTCAGCATATATAAATTTACATTATCATCCACATTATCCATGACTGGGCAACTCTGAATTTAAAACATTATTGATTCACAAGAAATGGAAGAACAGTAATATTTCAACGTCAATTCTCTAGTCACAGTGAAATCAAGAGTAAGAGGTACTCCTCCTTCCACACTAACCTCCGGATTTTCGTCTTTGAACGAAAGACGGGTATGCACAGCAAAAGCACCATATCCATTATTTATATTGGCAAATGTAATCTTGAAGAGACGCTTATTTTTACTTGCGTCGTTGACCTGTCTTTGTTTGTCATTTTCGGTTGCTTGAAGATGATTGATCTGATTCTACAGGCAAAACAGTCCCTCCCTTAATGCTGTCTGAATCTTTCATGTTTGCGACCATTCGCTGGGCTTCAACATAAATTTTCAAGTCTCTAATCTGCAGGCAAAGCCGCAAAAGGTTACAATTTTTAAGTGGCTAAACTGCAATCAGCGTACAGTATGCTAATGTAATCAAGGTCTAAAGAAGTCAATGCAACTGTCAGAGATATAGAACCCAGACCTGCTCTTGTGGATCTGCTACTTTTTCCTCCTCAGACTTGAGAGAGAGTCTTTCCCTATATATTGAGAAACCAATTTATCAACTCAATAAGCTTGGATTGGCTAAGTCCAATTAATTTCAAGAAATTGAAATTATTCAGTGATGCTTTCCTAATTTGTATTAAAAGCACTTCATCATGCCATTACATTTATATAAAATTTGCGCAGATTAAAGAAATTTAAAGAATCGCGAGAAGAGAAGCCTACTGGAATGTACAGAATAAACATCGTCTTAGTAGGAATAACTACAAAATAACTGAATAGCCTTTCATGTATAATGTTAATAGATATGAAATATTGAAGTCACATCATTCAAAAACCCCAAGGATTTAAATTTACATGTAAATGGAGAAAGAGAAGGACATACCTTTCTTCATTTGCTTTGAACTTTTTCTGCTGCAACTCTTGTTTTTTCATTAGCTCTTGATTCCTCTAACAAGAAGAAGGAGCAAGACATTTTAGGTCAAAGTGTAAGATGAGATAACGAAAACATAAGCCACACAAAGACACAAAATATAAAGCATCAGGAAGAACAGGATATTTACATCCACAACAGCCTTCTTTTCCTCTTCATAACTTTCCACTCGTTCCTCATTTCCATTATGTCCTAACACAACCTTAAGAATTGGGAAGATTTATATCCAAAAGTCACTTTCCATTAAGGGGCACCAACAATTTGTCAAAACTTGCAAATTAACCTTCAAACCTTTTAAGAGTCCTTGGCCTATCATGTTTTAGGATTGAACCCTTATTGCTTCTACTTACATGAGTCTCCATGGACTCAAAATTCAGCTGATTGGATATATTTCCCATGACTCATAAATAGTCCTCTATTATTACGCACATAATTATCCGCGGAGAGACAAGTGAAGGTCAGTGCAACTCAAGGATAGGAAAATATTCTCCTTCCAAATACAAAAAGTTATCACCTGATGAGATTAGAATGCAAATATTATCATTCAAAAAACTAGGGACTTGTGAATTAGTAGTGTTGAGATGGAATACAAATAGGTAAACAAAGATGGCAGCAGAATACAAGAAATTCCCAATGCCTGAATGAGAGCAGAAGCAGCATGTCAAGCTTTCTCATAAAGAAAAGGAAAATGATGTTCATATTCAAAAAACTACAAACCACTACAAAAGAATAATGCATAAATCAATGCAACGAAGACTATTTTTCCATTCAATTAAAAAAAAATTGCATAAATCAATGCAACGAAGATTATTTTTCCATTCAATTAACCAGTCTAACTTCCAATCTTCGAAGGCAGAGTTAGTAAAAGTAAGTCCAACAATATATTGAAATGAGGACTCAAAATATAAGGTTACTCTGTTATCAACATTTCATTCAAAGGAAGTAAACATTGTATTGTACATTGCTTATACATCCAAAGCAACATAGAAAACTAATGATATCTTCACATCTAAAAACTTTATTGAAACAAATACAACTTTGGTTTATTATATGCATATACAATAATAGTGATTGCCCGTTGGTTTTTCAGCAAAATCTCTCATAAATCTGTCTTTATCACAATGGCCGATGCATACAAACAAGGGATATGCATTTACAAACTTCAAGATACACTAACAAAAACACCTAAGTAAAGAACTACCCTTCCATTGCATGCATGAACATACTTAAGAAATAGATTACAGCAGGAATCAGCCTTTACATTTGCTCTATATATATATATATATATATATATATATAAAAAAAAATTCTTTAATAAATTAAAGTAAAATATTAGAATTGTTCAATAAATTAAAGTAAGGACAACCGTGAAGGCAAACTTAGTTGTCCATTTCAATTGCACGTCAGTGGAGTCAAGTGCATAATAACAGCCATAAAGGCCAGTCTGCGTCTTTTCTCAAGAAAACATCACATGCATGTTGGAGGTTGTATAGATGGAGGCCACATTTTTTTTAAATTCAATCAAATGCTAAGATTTATTACTAAGAACAACAGTGATTCAAATTACAAACAATGTCTGGAAATATAAGGCATTTCAAATTTTGGAATTAATATTCAACCTCAACTGAGAATAACATATTCTGTCTCCCGACATAGTTTACGTTTCTTAAATGTTTAGCAGCCCATAAATGATAATTTGATCTTCGATTAGAAATTACATTAGCATAGAAACAGCAAAATGCAACAATTTTGATAAGCATGTTGTTAAAAAATCTAAACACAAAGCACGAAGCATGTCTGGCATGTATACAACCTGAAAGAAAATAAATTGATGGGATATATCTACCTCGCCATATCATTCAAACAGAAATTACCACTAACAAAAATACTATTCTAGCCAATTTCCATTTGAGTCATTATGTTCTAACAAACCTTTTAATGTTAAATGCTTGTTTGGTGAAGCTTTAAAAGTAGCTAAAAAGTTGAGGTCAAAGTTAAAAATTAATTTTAACCACACATTTCATAGGTGCCCCACAACTTTTCAACCACACATTTCATCAACTTTTCAACCATACATTTCATCAACTTTTATCAAAATCCTTGTCAAACAACCCCTATATTATGGTTCAAACATTTGCATCACAGAATATTTCATAAAAATCTTCAGACTTACATAAGACATTGGTCGTCGATTCAGCATTGGATAAAAGAGGGGAAAATGGCCATTTTAGAATAAGTGGTTCAAATCATTTTATCGAGATTCATCCTAAACAGCACATCATAAGTTGTTCTGTAATCTGCTATCTTGCTAAAGCTTAATTGATTCACTAGGAACACATGCAAATACACGCTACTACATAGAAATCCAATTATTGTCTCTCCTTCCACATGCTCACATATTCAGTGAAAATTGAATTGAAATGCTCTTCCAAAACTATTTAAATGCAAGAAAATAATAGTATTGCCATCAAGAGAGATTTCGACAAAAATTGAGACAAACCGATAGTTCATCAGTCTCCTTGTTAAATGAAAAACTCGATTCATAAGATTCTTCAAAATACCAAAAATAGTTCTCTATAATTATGCACTTGATTATGTAAGGAGCAACCAGTCAAGGTCCAAGCACAAAGGTTAAGAGAATTTTCTCGTTCCAGGGGAAAAGAACACCCCATAACAATAGAGGGACAATATTGTCATTCAAAAAACAAGGAACTTGCGCTCCCTTTCTAGTAGAGTTTATGATTGAGGGGGAATGTGAAAAGTTACATTAAGCGCCATAGCAAAAAGCAAAGGAATCCAAAGCTGGAATGAGAGCAGAGACAACAAGGCAAGTATCCTCAAAAGAGGAAGGACGACAATATTCAGATACAAAAAACTACGAACTACTGTATAAGAAAAATGCCTAAATCAATGCAATGAAGACTATTTCTCAATCGAATTAACCAAGGTCAATTAAACTTTAGATTCAAACTTCGAACGCACGGGGAGTAAAAGTACTGTGAATTTATGGAAGTCTTAAATAATACCAAATTCAAAGACTTCAATACCTGTGGGCCTGTGATATTTCTCTGATATTGATATTTGATTTACCACTTTATTCATTAAATGATTAAGATAACCATTTACGTGTAGGCTAAACCATTATCCCATAAATTTGTTGCAGTTCATGACATGTCATATTATTTTTAAAGATGTTTCAAATGCAACATATGGAATTTTATTAGACAGATTTTCCAAGTTTAGATTGTTATTTTAGGAAAAGTAATTAGGGTTTATTTGAATAGCTTTCAAGTATTTTATTTTCTTCTTAAATTAGATTTGTTTAATAAATAAATACATACATACATACTAGGAGCTTATGCACTATAATAATTAGACTTGATTATTTCCTCTCTCTCTCTCTCGCTTCATCACTTTTCATCTGAATCTTCTCCCCTTTCTCCTTCTTTCCTTCCTCTTCTTCCAAAAGTCTTGTTCTAGTTCAATTGTGTTCTACATCAGCAACTTTGAGCTCCATCCCAAATATTACAACTAAAGATACTTCAACTACTCCTAGCGTACAACAATATATCGAAACCTCAAACGGGGTCTCAAAATATAAGATTATCAAGTAATCGCTTCTCTGTTATCGACATTGCATATGACTCATTTATCCAAATAAACATAGAAAACTAACAATATATTGATGTCTAAAACTTTATTGACATAAATAAAACTTTCTTTTTATATGTACATGCATAACCAATAATAGGCATGCCCATAGACTTTTCAGCAAAATCTTTTGAATTTGTTCGCTATCACATGGCTGCATGCATATAAAAAGGAGATGCAATCATGCACCTATAGCTTCAAAACACTAACAAAAACATTTAGAGAAGTAAAGAATATAGTTCCATTGCATGCATGAACATGTTAAGAATATGAATTACTGACTACAATCAGCATTTGCTCTGTTGAATATATAGTGAAAGGCTGAGGTGCCTTCTTAAAAAAATTTCTTCAGTAGTCAAAGTAAGACCAACCATAAAGACAAAATTAACTGCCCTTTTCAATAGCAAATTCATAGAGTGAAGTGAATGTCCATGAAGGTAGTCTTTATCTTTCTTTTTTTTCTTCCTCAAGAAAGCATCACATGAATGGCGGAGGCTGTATAGATTGAAACTCATATCAGTTAACATAAGAAATCGCTTTCAAAAATAGGCAATGTAAGTCATGACACGCCAATGCGAAGTCATCAACCCCCCGGGGTGCGTCTACCTCTACAAGAGACCATCAACCCCCCGGGGTGCATCTACCTCTACGCGAGACCATCAATCCCTCCCAAGGTGCTCCACCTCTATGCGAGACCATCGATCCCTCTCGAGGGCTCTACCTTTACGAGAGATCATCGACCCCCTGGGGGCGCTCTACCTCTACGAGAGACCGTTGACCCCCCCGGAGTGCTCTACCTCTATGCAAGACCAGCGACCGGCATGGAATTACCTATAAGGTCATCTCAACACTTAGTTTCAAAATCTCTGATGAATTAACAAGGTTACATGGCAGTCACCACGAACACAACCTCTGTGGGGTAGTTAAGACCCCCCACACAGAACGTGGGGATAATGGGAAGGCCAACGTGGGACACATGGCACCACAGCCACCCGGCTCTCACTCGGCTTCTGACGTCTATAAATATCTCCCAAGGGCTATACAGGTATGGATGATTGCATATTTTTTAGCTATCTGAATTCCGAATTTATTTTCTCCTAACGCACCTACTGATTCTCACACCGGAGGTAGAACGGGGGAGAAAGCCCCGACCTCACTTTTGCAGATAACAATTGGTCATCGGAACGGCGAAAGCACCTTACACCGCCAGGAGGGCACGGAGGTTCTTTCCTTAACCATTTCATTGGCGCCGTTTGTGGGAAATATTTGAACTAAAAAGCTATGTCGAGAAGATGAACAAGGAGTGATACTCGTTTGGTTGGGAATACGGCGGAGACGGAGTCGGAGTCAGTTGCGAGGGGTCACGAACCACAGCCGCACCCGCAATATGTGACGCAGAGTCAATTCAGTGCTTTGGAGACTCAGTTGGCAACAATGATGACGCTCTTACAAAACCAGTCGCAGAGAGCCACGGTCCTCCCATTGAGATCGACAGAAGTGACAAACCAGCAGCTGCCTCAAGCGCCACCCGCGGTAGTTCCACCCATCGCTCAGCAGGCGACGGGAGATTTGAGGGTTCCAGTGGTCGTAGCTTAGCAGCTCCCGCAAGCCATGGTAGACCTGGAACAAAAGATGGAAGAACTCATGACTCAGAAGATAGATGATGCACTATCCAAGAGGAAGGATAAGCGGAGGCAGATGGTTTTGGAGGAAAACCCGTTTGCACTTGAGATCATGGCGGTCCCCTTATCTAAAGGCTTCAAACAGCCCATGATAGAAGCATATGACGGAGTCACAGATCCACTTGACCACTTGCGGACCTTTGTAGATCTGATGAGACTTTATGTGGCCCTGGACGCAGTGATGTGCCTATC